>NC_037537.1:28803481-28915947 GCF_001531365.2 Cynara cardunculus var. scolymus
ACACACATATATATATATATATATATATATGTATATTTGTATTAAAAGAAAGTAACTTAATTAAGTTTAATATATATATATATATGTATAGGATGATTTAGTTTAATATCTTACTTTATGATGTTGTGGTGGTGGGAAACATAGCAAAAAACCAAGCTTGTACTTGTTTTTGTTGTTTTTCTAGAGTGAATCATGTGGCTATATTTGTTCCTAATCTTTAAAATGAAAACATAGATAATATATGTAATAATGGAAAGAAAGGGAGTAGGAGGAGAATGAAATGAAATGGGGGAGCAACAAGTATCCAGTTTCGGTGAAGACAATGGTGGATTTGGTTTCTACTTTTTTACCATAAAAAGCAAGTAACCGGAGACCCTGTCTATCTCCCTTTGCTTTCTTGCTTGCTTTATAACTCTAGCTGTCAGCTAGCTACCTATATATATATATATACCCACTAGCTAGCTAGCTAGCTTTTACTGTGTGTAGTAACAGGTGTTTCTCTGTGTGTGTGTGTGTTTTCTTTTCCCATCTTCCTGTTGCTGTTGCTGTTGCTGTTGCTGTTGGTAGCTGACATGGTTCTCAGTCCATGCAGGACTTATCCAGAATATGTCAATTTATATATATATATATATATATATATATATATAATTTAATTACATTGATTTAGTGCATGTTTAATGATATAATTTGTTTGGTTACATGCACGCAGTTATACAGTGAATGGTTACATAGCAGAAGTTCGGAGGTTGGCATGTGAGATATTGGGCTTGATGGCCAAAGGACTTGGCCTCCCACTTCAAGTTTTTACCACTTTGCTTACAGACAGAGATACTGACTCACTCCTCAGACTCAATCACTATCCACCACCAACAGCAGCAGCAGCAGTCTCTTCTACTACTAATAATCCCATTGGGTTTGGAGAGCATTCTGACCCTCAGATCTTGACCCTCCTCACATCCAACGATGTCCCTGGCCTGCAGCTATCATTGGGAAATGGTCATTGGCTACCTGTCACGCCGGACCCACAGGCTTTTTGTGTCATCGTTGGTGACCTCTTACAGGTAGGTAAAGATTTACAAACATCTAAATATAAATATATATATATATACACATGTTTTTCATTAATGTATATAGAAACAATCATTGCTTCTTTGTACCGTCTACTTCTCTCTTAATCGTTGACATATATACATATGTATTTGTGTGTGTGTGTGTGTGCAGGCTATGACAAATGGGAGATTTGTGAGTGCACGACATAGAGCCATGGCGAACACATCATCTACTGAATCACGATTGTCAATGGTGTTCTTTGGTGGACCTCCACCCCAAACAACAATCACATGTCCACCACAATTACTGAAACTAAACAAACCCCTCTACAAAGCATTCACTTGGGCTGACTACAAATCCCACGCCTATGCTCATAGGCTTGGAGAAACAAGGCTTGATCACTTCAAGCTTTCCTAGCTAATTAATTAATTTTCTCAAATCATCATGCTATGGTATGATAAGTTAAGTTTATAATCATGCACCAATATTCTTGATAATTAATGAATACTACTCCTTTTGTGTTTGAATCATATATATATATATATATATATATATTTGTAGGTTTAGAATTAGATGGTTGGGAAATTTTGGTGTCTTGTTTTTGTTGGGAATTAAAATGTAAAGGCTGATGCTATTGCTTGTTAGTTATAGTTATAGTTATAGTTATGGTTATAGCCTCTTACTCTTTTAATGGCAAAATCTTGGTTTCTTGGTGCTTCTGTCTTTCCAGGTTCATTAATGTTTTTCTCTTTTACATTAAAATTATATACTTTAATTTATTTCTTCATACAATTATACAAATTCCAATATTATTATAAAAGCCACACTTGATTCATTATTTCTTTCTCGTTATAAATTAAATTAAAAGTAACACCTTTCTTTTTAATGAAATAATTTACTCATTAACTAAAATTAATTTGTTACTTTTATTTGACGGTTAATAATTCCTAGTGAGTATTCAATGTTCTTCCTTAGAGACTTATCATTTAGTAACTTGTAGAGAAACATGGGCACAAGAAGATGAAGTAAAGACTATGGTTGTTGAACTATATATTCAGTGTTCTTCTATCATTTAGTACATATAACTAATTTTTTCATTCACACACCGCAACCACATATATACATACACACACACATATATATATATATATATATATATGTATTTTCAATTCATGATTTTCCTAACAAACATTGGCCACCAAATTAATTTTATGTTATCTCATGATAATAAATCAATTGCTTTTGCACAAAAAATATGACATTTTTTTATAATATTTAAGATTTTTATCTAATATGATTTGTTAAAGTAATTGGTTGTGTTCTTTAATTTTAATAAATAAATAAAAAACATTGAGGGTGACATGCATGCATGTTCATGTTCATGTTCATTTTTAACAAGTAAAAAAACCATAACCACACGTAAGTTATTGCATTGTTTGTAGTTTGAAAGAAAGTACAACAACTAATTATCTTTTGCTCTTGACAAACGATGTTTTAAAGTGGATACATATAATATATTACCATTTCTCTTTCTCTGAATGCAACTGCAACTGCAATTCAACGCTTCTTTTTATACCTTTTTTGATTAGTTTATATAGAGAAAGTGTGATTATTTATGGATTCAATTGTTTGGATTTGTCATTTTTATGCAATAATACTACTAATAATCGCCAAAGCTTGTATCATGTCTAGGAAATAATATTTCTTTGTGTTTAGTGTCATCCATATATGGATTTTGACTTAATTATGTTGCATATATATTTCCATTTAATTTTTATTAATATCAACCAACAAACTTAACTTTATTTACTTATTCCAAGTGTATACTTTTTAGATACAAATTACACCGCACTTTACACTGCCGTAATCTATAGTTAATTTGATGGTTTGAAAATAATACGTGATTTGCCTCTAAACTGCATCACGCATTAAACACCTGTAGACAACGGCTATAGTTGAATATAATTTCTTTAAAAATAATTTTGACTTTTGATTATTATATATATTATAGCTGTAAACCGTTAGAAATGTTTTTACCGGCCTTCACAATTAGCTATACGAGCTCAGAGACTTAGAGTCCGTTTGGTTTGCAAAATTGTTTTTAAGAGATTTGGATTTCATAGAGAGATTTGGATTGCAATTAATTTGAAATTATTTGTGTGTTTGGTTTATAGGAATTGAATTTCATTATTTATTAATAAATTGTAGAAAAAATTATAAATGATTATAAAAATAATTCAATTACATTTTTATGAATCGATTATTCCAAATCCAAACCAAATGCTTTTAACATTTTTAAAAACCTTATTACATACAATCCTACTAAATCACGTGAGCACTCCTTAAGGATTTCAAAATTCTATGACAACGAACAACGATGAAAATATGAATGATGTGGAATCGAGTAAGTGGAATGTAAGTTGCTGTTGTGATCATCATCAACATCAAATAATACTTCTTGTTTTGTATTCCAAGTTTTCTTTATGTTTGAACAATCCAACATCGTTATTTATTTATTTATTTATTTATTTATTTATTTATTTATGTTTTAAAGAAAATCAAAATTACTTATATATTTAAAAAAAAAAAAAAATTTAATTAAAGGAGCATCAAAATGAAAAAATGTATCAACCCTAAACTCACGATTCCAAACTGCCTTTTCTTTCTCTTCCCATTTTCAAATCGTTGTCTTCCTTCATTTTTGCACCACTTACTTCAAGCTATTGAGAGATGGTGAAGGTCCGGATGAACACGGCGGACGTGGCCGCCGAGGTCAAATGCTTACGTCGCTTAATCGGGATGCGCCTTTCTAATGTCTACGATCTTTCTCCCAAGGTGGAAACCCTAATTATGTTAGATGTATCTTCTTCAGATTATTTCTTATTTGAGTTTATATGGTTCAAAGGCACTTATCAATGTGCTATCAGAGTTCAAGGTCGGTTCCTACATGACTAAATAGGGATCCATTTCTGTCATTTATCCATGATGCAGAGTATTGCCACTTATTCACTGTCTCAGTGGAACTTATTCCACTTGCTTCTTCAATTCCAAACTATACAGCTTCACGTTTAAGCATAATTTTGATGTTTTAAGTTCAACAAGTCAGACTTCACATAAGTATGTTATTAGGTTCAAGACGAGGGTCGTAAGAAACAAGAGGAGTTCTTAAGTCTTACACCACCAAGGGTCTATGTATTTTATCAAATTTTCTCACAAGTTTTCCCAGTGTATTAATAACATGAAGCTACTCATCAGTCTGATTGATCTGAAAGTCATAGTGGTCCTCTTTTTTATTTGTATTTCCAAAAAACAGAGTTGGTGATTGTTATGGCATTGGGTGATGCTGATACATATGCAGGCATATAGACACCTCAGTGAAGAATTATTTTATATATCGTTGAGTGGTTGACAAGAAAAATGAGTAGCTTCTAAACTATAGCTGTTGGTTTTTGAAACCTTGGTTTTTTATGGATCATGGTTTGCAGACATATGTATTCAAGTTGATGAATAGCAGTGGAATTACCGAGTCTGGAGAGAGTGAGAAGGTTTTGTTGCTGATGGAAAGTGGGGTAAGATTGCATACCACAGCTTATCTCAGGTAAGCTCTCATTGACGGTTTATATCGGCTTAACCGCTACACCAAATCACAGTCCTAACCGCAATTTCAGATTTTGACTGATGTAACAAGATAGATCTTTTTCATGAAATACAGTTAATCGAGCGTCCATAATTAGTGTATCAACATTAGAGTTTAGGCTACGGCGTGATAGTCAATCTGGTAATTGAAAAAATAGAACCAAATGGGAAAATTCCTTGCATGTGTAATCCATCAAAAAAGAGGATTACTGTGTCTCAGACACTGCATAAATACAAACAAGCAATCTACCATCTCGAATCAATATCTCAGGCCTCCACACTTGTCATGACCTATCTTCATTCGGGGAGGGTTACAAGCTGTAAGTGGATAAATGTGTTATTGAATAATTATTTCAAAGTATATGTTGGGTTTCTTTGCTGTTTATAGGGATAAAAGTAATACTCCTTCTGGGTTCACTCTCAAATTGCGAAAACACATCAGAACTAGAAGGCTTGAGGATGTACGGCAGCTTGGATATGATCGGGTAAATCTTGGTTAAAGTCAGATTCTTCCTTATTGATTATTGAATTATCTTTTTTGCATGCTTCTAATTTGATGTACTATGTGAACAGATAATTCTCTTTCAGTTTGGGGTTGGTGTTAATGCTCACTATATTATATTGGAGCTCTATGCACAAGGGAACATACTCCTCACCGATTCCGAATTCATGGTTATGACTCTTCTGCGGTCACACAGGTTTGAATCTAGAATCATGTGTTTTCTTCTTTCTAGTTTTTTGTTATATTTCAATATGTTACATGTCCTTAGGTTTCTCTCTTCTTGATATCTGTTTGTTAAAGCTTGATGGTTCCTGTAATTAAGCATCAACCATGTGGTTGCCTTACTTGCTGAACAACCTACCTGTTACTCTATATTAGGCTAGTGGTGACAGCTGCACTAATGGAGCCTTCCCATCTTTTGACTAAGGAAAAGTAGGTGATGATTGGTGTTCCATAATTATTACTGGGTTTTGCTAGCAGGTGATATGCCAATCATATCTTCTGAAACCTGTATCCACCCTAAAGTTATTGTTAGTGTGAACTGCTTGGTCAGATGATTACTCTAAACTATTGTAGCAGTTTTCAAGTTTAGAAGGATTTTGTATTTGTGACTATTGTGTCTGTTCCACCTAGTACTGTAAGGAGCTACTGTCCATAATCTACAAGGGCACTAGAGAAAGCCATTTGCGCCTGGTTATTTATTGCAAGTTGAATATGGTAGCTTGAGATCTTTCTTCTATCATCCCACAAATCTAATTGATTGTCCTTTGTTTGTAGTCTTATCTCTCTCTATGAAGTAAACGAAGTTATTAACTTACTTGATTTAGGGACGATGATAAAGGGGTTGCAATCATGGCACGTCATCCTTATCCAGTTGAAATTTGTAGAGTCTTTGAACGGGCTGATGGTGCAAAGTTACAGGAAACCCTTACATCCTTTAACAATCAAGAAAGTAATGAACATGTGGAAGATGGTGCAGGTGGAAATCATGCACCTGTTGCACCACAAGTGAAGAAGGGGAGCCACAAGGCTGTGAAGTCCAATGATTCTAATAAAAAGAAGGATAGTGCCCATGCCAAACAAGCTACATTGAAGGTTGTTCTTGGGGAGGCTTTGGGTTATGGACCAGCACTATCAGAACATATTATATTAGATGCTGGCCTAGCTCCAAACTTGAAAGTTTCCAAGGACCTGAAATTAGAGGATGGTTGCATTCAGACTCTTTCTGAAGCTGTTAAGAGGTTTGAGGACTGGCTGGAGGATGTTATATCAGGTGCTAAAATTCCAGAAGGATACATCTTAATGCAGCAGAAGAAAATGGGGAAGGATCAAGCCCCTGCTGAATCGTCTGGCACTGATCAGGTTAAGCTTTGTTTCTAATCAGTGTTTGTGATAATTCTATGATAATACTAAAAGTAAGATTAGCCTTGATTAATTTTGTATCTGTGGTACATTCCACGAAATTTAATGAAGTTATCACAATTTCCTTTATAAAGTTGAAGAATAACTATTAGTTCTAAAATAGAAGTCATAGGTTTGATTCTCGGAAGCAACGAATTATTTTGTTGGAATGGTGGGAGTGCCAAGTAACCTAGTAAGGTGAACTAAGTAAGTTTGTAACTATCTAATTTGCTTTCTTCAAAATGTCTTTTGTGTCTGATGTTTTAATTTTATGTGATGTCAAACGAATAATCAAGCTCTTTGAGTTATCCTGACCTTCTCTTGAACCACTTCTCAAAAGTAAATTCTCCACCTTTTTTCAACATATAAATCTGGTTTCTAGTTTTACTTTAACTACTCTTCTAGTTTTTAGCTTCTAGTTTTACTGCAACTACTCTTCTAGATGTGCATATAAGGAATAAATAGACACTCTTTTCATCTTGTGGAAGTAGCGAGGCCTTTCTTCTACATTGTTATTGATGACACGCTTTGATCTCCTTTTGCAGATTTATGATGAGTTCTGCCCGTTATTGTTAAATCAGTTCAAATCAAGGGTTTCTGTGAAATTTGAGACGTTTGATGCTGCATTGGATGAATTCTATAGTAAAATTGAGAGCCAGCGAGTTGAACAACAACAAGAAGCAAAAGAGAGTTCTGCAATGCAGAAGCTTACCAAGATTCGCAACGATCAGGTCCTATATAGACTCTATTATCATCCTTCACATCTTGGTTTCCCATTTTTCTTATGAATAGTGCATGCACACATGCATCTTTTTGTTCAGCAGAAAAACTTGAAATTCGTTTTCACCTGAGGTTCATTTCACTGGAATGAATATTTTTGCATCCTTCAGAAGAGAGGACTAGGTTGTGAATCATAAGACTTCTCCATGTTGGTTTTATCTTGATTATTTCAAAAGTCCAACAATGTATTTTTCACATTTGTTTGGATTGTTGAACAGTCTGTTTGTCTTCTAGATAAAGTTCTATTTATGTACACAAATGAGGTGGGAGATACAGCGTAAGTGAACCAAACCTGTAAGCCCTTCAAAGTGACTTAAAAGGTATAGCAACAAGCTAACAACCAAGATTGCACCAGAAATATGTAAGATACATATAAGATATGCTGTGTATGTGTAGTTTTTAAAGCGGCACTAGTAAATAGAATAGTTAGCGTGCACCTTTAAAATTGTTCATCATAAATGCTGTTTAGCTTATTCAAAGTTTTTGTTACAGGAAAACCGTGTACAAGTACTGAAGAAAGAAGTTGATCGCTCTGTTACAATGGCAGAACTTATAGAATACAATTTAGAGGATGTGGATGCTGCTATCTTGGCTGTTCGCGTAGCTCTTGCAAATGGTATGAGTTGGGATGATTTAACTCGCATGGTGAAAGAGGAGAAGAAATCTGGAAATCCTGTTGCAGGTCTTATCGACAAACTACATCTTGAAAGAAATTCCATGACTCTGCTATTGAGCAATAATCTTGATGAAATGGACGATGATGAAATAACTCAACCTGTCGAAAAGGTGTTACTTGAACATCTTATCTTTAGAGTTTTCACTTTCTAACATTTAATGTTGTTTAATGCACTTTCGTATGTACCTATATCTTTATGTTTCATTTCATATCCATGAGTGCTCTTGACATCATCTTTAATCTTGCCTTTTTCTTAGTCTAAAGTCTAGACACTAGTGCACATATTCATCTCTAATGATAAACTTCTCAACAGAAAAATGACTTGAGGGTCATCTATTCTATTTAAAGTATTCAATTTCTTTGTTGATAGATAGTATTCTTCATGTAACAGATCTCATATTCCTTATTAAATTATGGCTTTTGTCTATAGCGTTGCCCACTTTACCCACTTATGTTAATGAGAAAATGGTTGCTCTCTGACTTACGACCTACTGTTGTGAATGCATGGTTTCACTCTTTAGGTGGAAGTTGATCTAGCGCTTTCTGCCCATGCAAATGCTCGACGGTGGTATGAGCAAAAGAAGAAACAGGAGAGCAAACAAGAAAAGACTCTTACAGCTCATGCAAAGGCCTTTAAGGCTGCTGAAAAGAAGACACGTCAACAGCTCTCTCAGGTAATATATCATCATGAATTTTTAGTTGAATGTGTACTTATTATCATTGGTTATGTATTGCCATCTAGAAATAGTGGTCCTTAATTTCATATGTTGTCTCAGTATCTTGTTTTGTTTTTTGATCTATTGACACCAAAAGAAAAGTTCCATGACATTTACTGTTTCTAATCTACGTTGCATGTCATAAAGCTCATGTTGAGTGAAGTCTACCCACAACTCATCTATCCATCTAACCATGTCCTAGATTAGTACATCAGAATTACTGTGTTGACATCCAAATTTCTTGTGCAACTCAAATATATCATTGATAAACACATCTACAACGTGATTAGTCAAGATGTCTTTGATTAATGAAATTTAATTCACCTAACCTAATGATGCACATGGGGCCTAAAGAATAACATGGATCCTGTTGAGGTAGGCAGGTTTATGAACATACAACATCTAATGGATTCACATAGATTGCTTATTGGGAATTATCGACAGCTTGTAATAATCTGTTTGACTAATTAGCATTTGTCGCAGTTACTTGGTTTCTGGCACCATGAATTTTTTTCTTTAGTTTGCACTTCTATTGTATAATGATAATTGTATGACTCATAAACAAAGCCAACTGAAAATTTACAACGTCATTGTAAGATTGTTTTACTATTTAATTTAGCGTCTGTTATGCTGTTTAGGTGATTTCTTGTCAACTTTTATGATTCGGTGTCAGATGTACTGACTGCGCTCATGGACAAATTATCAGGAAAAATCTGTTGCTGCTATTTCACATATACGGAAAGTGCACTGGTTTGAAAAGTTCAATTGGTTCATCAGCAGTGAGAATTATTTGGTTATCAGTGGACGTGATGCTCAACAGAATGAGATGATAGTCAAGCGTTACATGTCAAAAGGAGACCTGTGAGTGAATATTTCTAATTGTAACTTTTAACTGGGTGCAGCATAGTGCATTACTTCGTGTCTTGGCTGAATGAAATTTACAATTTTTTTGAGCTCTTCTCTTTGAACATAACTAATTGTAGTGACTGCAAAATCTCTGCCCCCCCTGCTTGATCATCGCATTCTCATTGCTCACACTTCTCACCCCTGCTCTTGTGGGGAGAAAACTGTATGGAAAGGAAGAGAAAAATGTTAACCAACCCAACTATGCTAGACTAGGAATATCTCCATTCTCAAAACCGAACTATTTCATGACAACATGTAAATCTTATCAAAGTATAAAATTAATTATATCTTGACCTATAGTAATGTTGTCAAGTTATTCATTTGCACTTGTAACAAGTGTATTGGAGGTTATATATGCAGAAAGGTTGACACTTTAAGCCCATGCTTTCTAGCTTTTATCCCAGTAGATAAATTGTTTCATTTCTTTGTAAATTAGCTTGACACAGTATTATATTAATAAGTAATATGAGGATAATTCTAAGTTGAATACAAGATTGTAATTGTGAGTCTTTCTATTTGCTAATGCAATAGAGAAGGAATTAAAGAGATCTAAATGATGTCCATGTCTTTTATATTTTATCTGTTGGGTATTGAGGTTTAATTTTTCAAAATTTCAGCTAACCATAATTCCATTTACTGGATACTTCAGCAAACACTATTGACTGTCATCCATGCTATTATTTAGTGATGATTTTTAGGCTGATATTGATGGCTTGATGATGAACAGGTATGTCCACGCAGAACTGCATGGAGCTTCTAGTACCGTGATTAAGAATCACAAGCCTGATAGCACTGTACCCCCTCTTACATTGAATCAAGCAGGATCTTTCACTGTGAGTACTTGCAAACTAGTGATTTCTTTATGACTAATGCTGATAGGTTGCAAGTAGTGGTATCAACCTTGATTGTTCTGTGGTCTAGAGGACTGAAACCGCTAAATTGTACTGATCACAAACTATTAAAAGAGAGAATTCTGAAGCACATTGGTATTTGTCAAAAGCTGTATTAGGATGTAACAAGCAATTTTCATGTCAATAAAGCTAAATAATCATGACAGTGAACAAACAAACAATTTTGTGATCTGTTGGAATATGTTTCTAAAAGCTAAAGCACTTACAGCACTATTCTATCCTAGCAAGGTTAACAATATTTTTGGCCGATTGAAAATAGAATCTTTGAGGTTAAAATTTCCGATTCAGAAGAGTTAGGTGAGATTTTGGTAGTGGCTCTTAATAGATGTTCGTGAAATGTTTGTTCTTCTAGTAAATAACTCAACAATCAAATAGATTGGACTGATTAGAGGAGAATTTCCATTGGGACTATGTATTTTTTGTGCTTGACATCATACCTTTATGTTTTCAAATACTCATGAGGGTTTTTAAGGTGCCTTAGTTGAATTGGGTACAAAGCTACCTTTGTTTTAGTTGAGCTTTCTTTTTATATATTGCAAAGCCAAAGATTTGTTTCGTTTAAGATGCTATATTTGAGCATGTAGATGGGTCTAGTAGTCATTTTACGAAAAATTTGGATCAGAAATTTGAAATCCAACACGGTCAAAATATGCATCGGATCTCTCCAACTATATAACCCTGCAGTCAGTTTCATCCTGTGCATAATATATGCACATTATTAAGAGTTAATTCTGGGAATTCTGTGCTTGTAAGAGTGATATGGGGGATGATCAACTTTGTATATCTTCTGACTTAGGTCTGCCACAGCCAAGCATGGAACTCAAAGATTATTACTAGTGCATGGTGGGTGTATCCGCAGCAGGTGAGCAAAACGGCTCCTACTGGGGAATATCTTACAGTTGGCAGTTTCATGATCAGAGGGAAGAAGAATTTTCTTCCTCCTCATCCTCTAATCATGGGCTTTGGCATATTATTCCGCTTGGATGAGAGTTCCTTGGGGTCTCATCTGAATGAAAGGAGAGTAAGGGGTGAAGAGGATGGAATCATTGAGGCTGAAGACGGTGAGCCTTTTAAAGAATTGTCTGATTCTGGTTCTGAGAGAGAAACAGCAGAAGCAGAAGATCCAGTAAACGTTTCAGATTTCCCAACAGATGAACAGAAATTGACGAGTTTATCCTCTGAAGCTAGTTCTACTCATGAAATCAGCTCCTCTGATGTCAAAACCACCAACCTGCAAGAAGTTTCTGTCGAAGAGGAGGCTAGTCACAGTGGCAATATTGATGATAATGGATTGGAGACATCTGGGAGAGCTGCTGCAACTGTGTCCCCTGAACTTGAGGATCTTCTTGATAGAGCTCTTGAGCTTGGATCTGCTGCCTCATCTGCTAAAAAATACGGGCTTCATGTTTCAGAAGTGGAATCAGAGATAAATAATCATGAGGAGAAGAAAGCAACAGTGAGGGAAAAACCTTATATCTCCAAAGCTGAAAGAAGAAAGCTCAAGAAAGGCCAACCGCATAGTGTCGGCGGAAATGCTGGTCATGGGGAAGAGGACGTGGAGAAAAACAATAAAGTCAACCATCAGCCACAAAAAGATGTTCTGAACTTAAGGCTAGATGGCGGTGGAAAAGTCAGCCGTGGCCAGAAGAGTAAACTCAAGAAGATGAAAGAAAAGTATGCGGATCAAGACGAGGAAGAAAGGAAAATCCGAATGGCTTTACTTGCTGTGAGTATATTAAGTTGCATTACTTCATGATAGTCGCTAGGCGAATATATGAACTATTAGGTGCCTTTTGCTTCATTCTCTCTCTCTACTTGTGAGTCCACTAGTTGCTTTGCATGCTTAATATTCCCCCTTTCTTTCAGACATAGAACATTCTGGTGTGAGGCCATGAATTTATAATTTGACTGACAAGACAATCTACTCGCAGTCTGCTGGAAAAGCTAAAGTGAATGAACAAGATGCGCAGAGTGAAGCAGTATCTACAAACACAGAGTTGAAGTCTGTAGGCGGTATGTATCAAATATCTGCTGAAAATTGTGACAATGTTTCTGTCTTTTTCTAATATAAAATTAATTCCAAGCCAAACTAGAGATTCATGCATTTGTGGTTAGTAGAATCTGTGTATGCATACATGATGTATATGCAGTAATAAAGACAAATGGAATTTTTATTGCTGTATGTATCTGTATACAGTTCTTTGGATGTGCATGTTAGGTCTTTTCAGTGTGGGGTGGGTTACAGTGGTTTTCCTTGACTGAGCTACCTCATATGGGGCTTTCTTGTTTGCTAGATCCCTCACTTGGTGCTTTTACTTGGATACCTTAAAGTGGGATTCTTGTCGTGTGTGTGAAGAACATTTCTGCAATTGCAGTTCTTTGCTTACCTTTGTGTGCTCGTCTATCTTGAAGTCCTACTTCTCTTGCTACTTGAAGCGATTTCTTTTGCACGTCCTTAACTTTGCTTATGCTAAATATAAAGTCTGTCCGGTTTGTATAATGGTTGTTCATCATATTGCATGCAAACACTCGTGCAGGCTTGTAAATCTGCAATTTGATTGCATTGTTCCAATTGTGCTGTAATGCAGGCAATGAAGATGCTCCAAAAATATGCTACAAATGTAAAAAGGTTGGACATCTGTCTAAAGATTGTAGAGAACATCCAGATGAAGTGAAGGGTGGTCGTGCAAATGGTAGGCATGAAGACAATGATGCTAGTCTTAGTGAAGCTGAGAGGATGGCAATGGAAGAAGATGATATAAAGGAGATTGGTGAAGATGAGAAAGAGAAATTGACAGACGTGGATTATCTGACAGGGGTTCCTCTACCAAACGACATTCTTTTATATGCTGTGCCTGTGTGTGCTCCTTACGCTGCTTTACAATCATATAAATATCGTGTGAAGATAATCCCTGGAACAGCAAAGAAAGGAAAAGGTATGGTGAAAGTTTAAACTACAGCTAGTATATAAATAAATTAGAGTATAAAGTAATGATATATTTTCTATTTGTGGGTTTGGTTTAAAGCTGCGAAAATGGCTATGAATTTGTTTGGTCACATGGTGGAAGCATCTCAACGAGAGAAAGAGTTGATGAAGGCATGTACAGAGCCAGAGCTTGTGGCTGCGATTATCGGAAACGTCAAAGTCTCTGCTGCAGGCCTCAATCAATTGAAGCAGAAGCAAAGGAAAGGAAAGAAAGCAGCCAAAGCAAGCTGAGTTTCACGTTTGATTGTGTAAATGGTAAAATACAGAAATAATGGGGAGACACCAATTTTGGAGGATGGAGGCAAAAGTGTTGGAAGGTTTGATATTTGCAATTGCAAATCATATTTTGAGATATGCAACACTCCTTTTTTAAATGGAGAAAAAAAATCATGTTTTTAGTCTCTCTCACACAAACACATTTTCAAACAGTGTATCATGTGTTACTTTACATGTCCTTTTTTTTATGTATAGCTAGAATTTAATGTAACCATTCACATATATTTGTTTCACCTTTTGGCATATTTATATACCAAAACGAGTATATGTATATATGTTTTGAAATCACTTAAAAAATACATCATTCAAGCATATAATTTAACGCCAAACTGGCCTCATGAATCAACTCCCAACACCTTATCCGTCTCTTTCTCTGCTATTATCTTCACCAATCCTTAGACTTCGCCCTGCTGTTGCCCAACATCGGAAATCTCCCGATGTTATAAGCAATCCCGAGTTCCTTCACCTGCTCCTCCGTCTTTCCAACAGATGCCACCTCCGGATGTGTGTAAACCACACCCGGTACCTTATCATAGTCAACATGTCCTTCCTTCCCCTGCAATGAATTCTGCACACGCTATACCATCTTCTTCAGCTTTGTGAGCCAACATCGGTCCAGGTATCACATCACCAATCGTGTAAACGCCTTTGATGTTTGTAGAGAATCTTCTGTCCACAGGGATTCGGTTTCCACTCCAATCTTGTCCAACCCGAGTCCAGCAGTATATGGAGTTCTACCCGCAGAAACAAGAACAACATCAGCTTCAAGTATGGTCTGATCACCACCGGCTGATGGTTCAAGGGTTAACTTCACCACATCCGTGCTAGTGTCAACTGCTGCCACCTTAGTCTTGAGCATGAATTTCATGTTTTGCTTCTCGAGCATACGCTGAAACTGCTTGCGGACCTCACCATCCATGGAAGGGACGATATGAGGTCCAAGCCTATGTAACCAGCTCTTGGGAATTTGTGTCAAAGCCAAAGCTCCGGTGGATGAGACGATCCGTTTCTCGTGAATGGTGATCCTTCGACATCAGAGCCAGTGGCAACAATGACGTTTTTGCCGTTCACTATCGACAGAAACTTGGCATAGCCTTTTACGTACTTGAAAAGGATTTCAACACCGTTTGTTAGGTTAGAAACAAGCGGGACATTGTCAAACTTAACACCATGCTTTGCGAATCTAGTTTTGGCTTCATGATATGATACATGTGGGAAGTGCCTGAAACATAATTCATCAACATATAAACCCTACCTTCCCATAACCAAATGTAATTTTTGTTTAGAAAGGAAAGAAGAAGACCAGCTTACAGCCAACGTTGAGGCAAGGCAAGTACCGCCAAGAGCACCACGTTTCTCAATACAAGTAGTTTGAAGTCCTAACTGAGCAGCTTTGATGGCGGCAACATATCCGCCGGATGACAACGACGAGAGACCTTAAGGAGGAGAGAGAGAGAGAGCCATAGGTGGTGGCCTTTGGTCTTGCCAAATTCGCCATCCCCATTTATTTTCTCTAAAAGATATTCCTTTTGGGAATTCCAACTTAGTTGTCCCTCCTTTTTATATTACATATTCATATATTCATATTCAATTGCTAGATGTTGAAAATTGCCTTTTCTAATGTGTTGGGTTACAATCATTAATATTATAAGACATAACAAAAGAATAATACCATGAATTTTCTAATCATTAACACGAGTGTATGTTAAATCTAATCTTAGTTTTCTTTCTTAAAATTATATCCATACACATAAAAAAGTGATAAGTGTAAACGTTGTCCCATAAAGCCAAATTGGCTAATGGCTTCGTATGTAAACAAATGGTCCCTACATATATTTATATTATTTTATTAAACAAATTTAATAAAAATTTTAAAGTTTTAAAATACTAAATGACCAAGATATCTTTTATACTTTTTCACTTTTTCACCCCTTCTCTCCTCACATACACTCACCCTCTCACAACCTGATTTTTTTTATAAATTATAATTTTAAATTTATATTTTATACCCCTGTAATTAGTTAATTAATTTACTTTACGTTCTTTACTTTTAAATGTTTCATTTTAAACCTTTATCAAATTAACATACATAATCGTCTCGTTAATATCTTCGAAATGAGTCCAATATTGAATAGTTTTTGACTTAATTATATTATTATATATTATATATACTGTGAAAAATTGTTTTTAATATTTATGATTTATACTTTTATAGTTATTTATTTATATATATACTATATATTTTGGGGTTAGGCTGTCTAAATTGCACTGTATAATATATTCTGAATTAATATGTTCTTGGGTTTTTTTGAAATATATATATATATATATATACATGTATTAATTCAACCTTAATCTGAGTTTCTGGACAAGAAAGAAAGTAAGCAGTTGAAATTTCATTCTAAAACCCATTTTTTTTTGTCTTTTCATGACTTATGATCGATCAAATTTGTAGTTTTCTTTATTGGTTTTGAGTGTTTATCTTAAATTCAAGTTTCTTGATTCTTTGCTCTTGGACTCTTGGTGTAAATCGAACACATTTGTGGAGTCGTTTAAATATGTTGGATTTTAAATATATTGGATTTTAAACTGTCATACAATTTTTTTCATCGATAGTATGTAATTGGAACCATAACTCTTATTTATTCAAATTGTATCAATATGTAAAAACTAAGTGTAACCTATATAATCGTTAAATCTTATGTGGAACTTCAAAATCGTTAAAATTAATAGCATTGCGCGGGTACACAACTAGTTACAAAATAAGAGGTATTTGAATACATATTCTTGGGAGAGCACAACACTGAAGCATATTTTTGATATTTAATACTACAATATGCATAGAAATTGAAATTTTCTTATGGAAAATATAAATCTTTTTGCGTTGAAGAAAAAAAATAAAAATAAAACAGTGATTGGTTGGTTTTTGGTCAGTTTTCAATGATGATGTATGAATTAATTTTTATGTTTTTTGAAGATGAAATTCAAGAAAGACAATAAGAATTTGAATTTTATTATGACTATATTATTTATTGCCATTGGTGTGGAGGAACGTTGACTTTGGAATAAAGATGAAAGAAAGGAGGGAGGGTCAAACTTGGCTACCTTCTTCTAGCAACTTCTTTTTTTCCTCTTCCTTCGATAAATATCAACTTCATCATCCACATACTCTGAATTGATTATTTATTATATTCTCTTCATTTTACAAATAAAATATAAAAATTTAAATCAAGAAAAACATTTTAAAACTCCCCCAAGTGAGATACACAATATACAGAAAAGGAAAGGAAATAATTAGTAATATAGAGAAAATGAGCTCTTGATTGATTAATAATAATAATAATAATAAAAGGGGCTAGATTTCTCTCTCTCTCTCTCTCTCTAGTTGATATTTTGCTATACATCATCATCTGATAACCAATCAATCTACACAGAAGGTAATTTCTTCTCTGTACAGTAGTAGTAACAGTTGTACCAGTAAATCTATGACATACAAATATTTGCTTTGCATCTATACCACCATTGCATTTACTTGCTTGCTATCATGGATTGGATATGCTTGTGATTTGACTGCATCCCCAAACCTCTCATTATGTCTCCATCTCCATCTTCACCTTCTCTCAATTTCACATTATTATCTCAATGCAAACCCTGTATATTACATCTGTTTGTTACAACACATCATCTTATCCCATTATTCACAAATAAAATTTCATGTCTATGGTTTGTGTACATACCCCTTGTCGACATGAGCTAATCCATCCACGGTTTTCGTGTTTAATGATGACTACTAGCACTGGTACCAAAGATGGGATTCTGTGGAACCGATGCAGGAACCTGCTCTATAAACCATCCACGTTCTTTTAAAACTGCTTCAGCAGTCGAAACATCACCCGTTCCCGAATATGGTCTTTTCACTTTCCTTTTATGAATTTCCTGAACAAGTCGCAACACCTAAACTCAACCTTTCATATTCTTCAACCATAAATAGAGAAACAAGTCTAGGGGAGGAGAATTCATATCATACCTTCGGCTGGTTTGGCACAAATGTTTTCATTGCTTGCTCAATCGAGGAATAAACCTCACTTGCCTGTTTGGTATCACGGTAGCATTTTATAACACGAGTATGATCATTGTTCTCTGATGATTTTGATTTCAAGTATAGGATAAGTTTCGATGGAGGTGCATTTGCTCCATCTTTCTTTCCACGAGTTAGTTCCATGGTCCCTAGATCCTCCCACAGAACATCCCACAGCACCAAGCATGGATCTCTAGCTGGATTGAATTTCTTTTGTGGTATAAGGTTGGATGTCTGCACCAACCAACCATCATAAATACTACTTGAATATCATGTCATGAAAAAATATATATTTCTCTACCTCTACAAACTAACATACTTGTAAGAGTATAACTCTTCGATGTGTCACAAGAAGTATCTTCTCTTTACGTAGTGAAAAATGGTTTTCGTAAGCATCTGATAAGGCAAACTTTCCACGGACTTTAAACAGATCCACCTGTAAAAAGAACGACCCTGATTCTGCAAGCTGCAGTATTACCTGCATTTGGGCATGAAATCAGCTCAGTGTTGCCATTCTAAACATGTACAATCTTAATATACACACACACACACACACACACACATACATACCTGTCCCTGTGCCCTGTACTCATCATATGGTCGAAGCAAATTATCACCACCGATAACTCGAGGCAGCCTTCTGCGGAGAAGAAGGTCTTCTGAAGTTATAGCAGCTGCAATCTTCATTCTCATTGCATTAGCACCTTCAGTTGTTTTAGATAACAAATCTAGGACTCCACTCACAGGTTGTGCAGCTGCCCCTATTATCCCTTTACCAACACCCTGAACAAAACCCTCCACGCCAGATGCCTTGGCACCTTCTAAAGGCTTTGTTAAAATACCCGTAACTCCTCGAAATAGGCCCTTTGCTAATGCTCCTCCCCCCTCTCTGATCACATCACCAAAATCTTCAACACCTTTATTTTCCTGCACATACGATGATTTAATAAAGAAACAATTACTTCGGAGTTTATGCCAACCAAAAATCACAAAACTAATCAGCATACAAAGCCACCCTCTAAGTACATAACTGTTTTTAATAGGGGAAAAGGTCAAGGGTGCTTTGACAAGGACCTAACCTTATGTATTAGTAGTTACTTAGAGATCAAAATTCTTCTAAACTTTGTCCTCTAAAGGTAAAAATCTGAATGGCACATGTACCAACAACTATAATTACAAAACTTCATCTAATAGAAAGGAGAGAATTACAACTGTTAAGGGTATACCTTCGGGTTGGCAGCATTTATTTCAGGTTTGAACAATTATAAAAGCACATGTGGTTAGCAGTTGAAGAATAGATGCAAAATGTAGCAACTAGATGCAACAAACCTGTCTCTGGCGACTTTGAATAAATTTCTTGTCCATTGATAAGGCAGCAACACCTTTGCTCATATGTCCAAATGCACTGCTTGCATTTCCCAGTATATCCACACCAGAGAGTAACTGAAGAGGCTGGCTTAGTATATCCTTGGTAATATTTGAGATGGCATTGGTGGTAAGAACACTTTGTCTCAAAGACACATTTTCCAGGAATCTCTGATTTACCCGTATCTGTGAACAATCAGATCACGCATACATCATTCTGTCTCACACGTGCAGCAGTATCATAAAAAATGTATCCAATGAAAAAGTGCTCAGACTTCAAAGCAGTTGATGATACTTACTGGCATATTTTCTGTGTTCCCAAGAGCTGTCATCAAGGATGACCAAAACCCAAGTACACCCACAGGGCGCTGAGTCGGTGACATAGCCATGGAGAACTTAAATCGAAACTCTGAGATGTTTAGAACACTGCAACCGAAAAAATGGTTACTACACAAAAATCATGATACCAGATATGAGAAAGGGATCCAACATAATTGGTGCATACCCAATTTCAACGATAGGATCCACCGAGACAGCAGTTGTTTGATTATCACTGAATCTACTAAAATCAATCTGCTGGATCATACCATGAAGTCGCCAAATGATTGGCTCATGAATACTTATCAAGAAGGCGGAGTTTTCAGGTCCCTGTCAGAAAAAATACGTAGGTTATTAAGGAAGTATAACTATAGCCTTTGCTAGAAGAAAAGCATTCAGAATCTCACTTGCAAACCAATATAAGGATAAGCACAAAAATCTAACGATCCGTCAGATTGCTGTGTCATAGAAAATTTCAATATATAATCTGCCTCTACTCCAAGTCTTTGTGGCCTAAAGAGCACAGGCATTGGTGTCAAAGGCAGCTGATTGTCGACTTGGATTCCACGCATTCTTAGTTTGATCCTATCATACAGAAGATGCAATGAATTAGCAAACAGTATTTTGTTCTGAAAATGGAGCGACAATAATTAAGCTATTAGGATATTACCTAGTGATTCCGGAGCCCAAACCAGTTGAATATGACAAAAGAAGGTTCTGCACTGACAAGTACAATATCTCTTCGGGTGTATGATCAATAATGGACAATCCAAACTCGGTGAGTTCAAGGGTAAGATGGAATTCACCATCGGAGGTGGAAACTGATGGTTGAAGATTATTCCTAGATGTTTGTGATGAAGATGAGGCAATCTTTTTATCGGCACTCGCTTGGGGATCGTTGTTGTCTGGCATCCAGTCCCTCATCATAACAACATTCATTTTCTCTTCTTTCACTATAGTAACACGCACTGCTTTAGTAGGTCTCCCATCCACTTGAACAGGTTGATAATCTCGAACCTCATCAATATTGTACTTAGTTGACTCTTTAGTGTCGGTGTCATCCACCAGGACTTCCAGGATTCTTTGTCTACCAAGGTCTTCCCATGAAAAAGAAGCAGTTGTGCAAGGAAGAAGGCAACGCCATGAATCATCATCACCATCAATTTGCCGAAAACGGAAGGGTAAACACATACTACGATTTTCAATCCTGCATTTCAAGATGATTTGCAAGAGGGTTCTCAAATATACAAATTATAGAAATGTCCATATGCATGGTGCAATATGCTTTACTAACATTTCTAAACAAATTCAACAAGTTTCATTTGGTTGATATATGAAGTCAAGAAACATGTTCTGTATTTGTTCATGTTAAGAAAATTAGAATAAAATTATTGGTCAAGTCTGATGACCACCAACTAAGTAACAAAACATTCAGGAATCTAAAACAAGTGGGAGAAAAATCTTTTACAAGATGAGCAAATTTTATATTCTACTCTATAGCCTATGAGCTTGCTTGTGAAGCCAAATCAGAACTGTAGGGTCGAAGGCTCCTTTGAGATGATTATATTTTCATATCTCAAAAAGATAATGAAGATGAATTGATCAGATTTAAAGATAATGAGTAGTTGTTTCAGATAACTTTCTTCTTTAAGAAAGTGTAGCACTCTCTAGATTTACCAGCGTCTAGGAACAAGTAAACTTCTATGTAATTGACTTCACATAGTTGAAAAAACATGAGGATTACAAATATACCATCTAGAAAAACATGGAAATTTCAATGACCGTTAGTCAAGAAATACTTTATACTCTATATCTAAATAGAACAGATACTTTATACTGTTACTTATGGATTTTTCATTTTTTTTAAGGACAAGAACTTGGAGTGTTGGATCCATTACTTACAACCATATCAATTTCCTGAATGTAACAAAGATAACAGAGAGGAGAATTGATAATAGCATACTGACACAGAGAGAACTTTATACATGTACAGCATTATATATCAAGAAGCTAAAGGAATGTAGCTTCCAACAGATAAATGGATAAAGCTCAAGTATTATTTTGATTTATTCAATTTCATATCTCCAAGCTTTAAGCTCTTTAAAACTGAAAAATAACCTGTACTGGCTTGAAAATGAATTGGTACGAAAGATGACATCAAAGCGCGAGTTTGTTGTTCCACTCCTTACTTCAACCTTCAAATACAATCGTTTGCCTGTAGTTTCACTTCTCAAAGAAACACGCATCCAGCCTTCAGTTGCAACACTGAATGGCGTACTCCAATGGTATCCATTAGTCCTTAACTACAGTGAGGACAAAATTCGACCATGAAACAAAATTAAGCAATCATTCTATCAAGCAGTATGTATAATCAAAAAGGGTAATCATATCCAGACCTTCAATAATTCAACTTTGGCAGATGACTGCCATCTAAAATGATTTGGAGCATCGGTAGGATGAATCCAAACCAGTGACTGAGTTTCACACTGCTGCAGACATACGCTTAAGCCAGCCTTGTTAAAAAACAAGGTGTGTGGCTGAAAATGGACAACCTGCAGTAATTTATTTAGGGATGTTGATATAAGTTAGGTATGAACAAGAAAGGGAGAAAAAAAGAATGATACGGTTGATATAACTGATGTAGCTCAAGCACATAGTTTTATTTGGTTAACACTTTCAATACAGGCCTTGTTATGATGCTTATATTCAAAAATAGCATCGGAGAAAATGGAGGATGGCCGTGGTTGCTTTGATAAAGAGTATTATTCTCTTCATTGTCTACTGCTCATGTGCACTGTTAACGTGTACTGTTCTCCTATCACCGCACTTCAACGGGACGATTGGCCAGATATTAGATTCTAATTGGTAAATAGATCTAACTTGTTCATAGTCGTCCTGACATTGCCTATGCAGAAGCAGTAGGACTAGTAAGAGAGTTCATGAATAATCCCCCAGAAGATCATCTCAAGACGATATACAAAATCCTTCACTACCTCAAAGGGATCTCAGGCAAAGGAATTATCATCTCCAAAATCAGAACATGTAGGTAGAAGTTTTTATACTCTGATTGGGGAGGGCTTGCAGGAGATTGAAGACCTACATCATTCTATCATAGCTTTGTTTGGGGAAATTTAGTAAGATGGAGAAGTGAGAAGCAACATGTAACTTGAAGCAGTGGTGAAGGAGAATTCAGGGGCATGCTCATGGAATATGAATAGCTATGTGGCTAAAAAGAATTCTTCTAAAGGAGTTAACGATTGAAATAGACAGCCCAGTGAAGTTATTATGGGACAATAAGTCTTCTCTGCGTATTGCTCACAATCCAGTTCAACATGATCACACAAAAATGTTGTATTTGATCGTCATTGTGAACGAGTAGACATCTGTATTCCCTCTGTTCCATCATTTGAACAACTAGTAGATGTTCTCACCAAAGGTCTGTCTAGGCAGATGTTTGAAGTTCTCATTAGCAAGTTGGGCATAATTGACATCTTTGCTCGAACTTGAGGGAGAGTGTTGAAGGAAACCAAAGCACAAAAAAATGAACGGATTTAAATTCTAATATACTTTTTGTGTTTAGAAGATTAGATTGTATATACTTTACGTATTTAAGAGATTAGATTTAATTCTTGCATTTGTCTGCTTCTATATCATAGTATAAGTATGTGCCCGTGCATTAAGATATGAAGGCTTCTTATTCCACCGCCGTATGGCTGACTAGCGATTACTAGCGATTCCGGCTTCATGCAGGCGAGTTGCAGCCTGCAATCCGAACTGAGGACGTGTTTCTGGAGTTAGCTCGCCCTCGCGGGATGGCGACCCTTTGTCCCGGCCAGTTACACCAAAAGATGCAGTCAATACACCCAGAACCACACCTGTAACCCAAGTTAATTCGCGAGGTTTTTGTTTTTTGAGTCCCCGTTATAGGTTCTATTCATATATGTTCTGCCTCTTATAGTTCATGAAATACAAGTCAATTGCACCTCTTACTATTCTTCCCCTCACAATTTAAAAGCCAATACTAAGAGTCCGCATGGAAATTATGTCAACATGGTATGCAACTTATTTTTGATTTTTGCTGAACAATTGTCTTCTTTCTACATTTATTAGTTCCTCTGCCGATCAATGGAAAAAGAATGTTTTTCCAAGAACTTTTCTACATGGTATTAGAGGCTGCAACTCTTGGTGTGAACCCTAGCTCAACTAAATAAGCCACAGCCCCCACTACCACACCAGCATCGTTCACCCACAAAGGGTTACAACATGATTTTTGGGAACTTGTTTCCTCTTCTCTCAGAGTAGTTGCAAAGGTCCTTAGAAGTTTCTGGCTGTCTAGCATCGTCATTGGCAGGAAGTGGTTGGTACTACTCGTAAACATCCTATTGAGCTAGTTTGGGAGCATTATGGACATCAGGTAGCTCATGTTTTGATGAAGAACATTAAAGCCATAATTAACATCTTCCTTTGCTTGGCCCATTGGTCTGCTCTATACATTAGTCATTCCTGTCTTTACCGAGGGAATGAATATGCTTTTCAAGATTAAAAAATCACCAACTAAACACATGGATGGTGTCGTTTGGGGTCAGAAGATAGCCAACCAATATACTTTGATGCAAAACTAGCTTCAAGTTGATTAAAACAAGAAGCAACTTAACAAACATTTAAACAGAAAAGTCAGGACTGGATCTCCGACTGACGTTAAATAAGCTAAAAGGACAATCAACAACTGGCATATACCTTTGTTCTATCCGAAGTCATGTGCAATAAAGCTGAAAGGTTATAGTAAGATCCATCGGAAGTAAAAGCTTTGACATCTACTCTTTGCTATAAGATGAAAGAAGATCCAAAGCGAGACAGCATGGTGAGATGTTGTTAGAGCAACAAGGTAATAAAATTATATTGATGAACTAAAATGTGTCTCACCTTCTTTTCCAACTCAAGAAGTGATAATCCAGCGCTAAAATTTTCAGAATGCTGAATAGCAACAGCTATACCCACACGAGGTGAAAGATATGCATCATTTCGTGATGAAAACAGCATAGCACCACCATGTCCGACATAATCCTGTGGAGAAAGCATGCTGGGAGTAGAACCAGTGTCCTCAATTGCTTCTAGGACTTGGATATTCCTCCTTGAGCCAGTCAATTTTGCATCGGCGAGACTAGGAAGATTCTTCAATTTTCCAGATTTGGAAGCTTTTGTAGTCAGCAAAGAATCTGCATCTGCATTCTCTAAAGGTTCGACTTCTACCACTCGATATGTAAGCGGCACAGAGCAGTCATTACTAATCCAATATGGGACAAAAAACCTTATAGTATTAGGGGAAGCTGCAGATGCTCCCATGTCACGTTCGATGCTCACACGCAATCTCCTGTATAGGCAATATCACAAACATAATAGACCTCAATTTATTGTCTTGCTTATAGCTAACTATGAGTTGAACAAATAGAATGCTCTCAGAATGGTTCACTCTTCTAACATTCACAAATCTTGCAGAGACCAACTTTAAATTAAATATGCAATTAGTAATACTAGAACCAACTACCAACACGGAACTCACATCAAATAACTCAAAAGTTTTGCTTTAAAAGAAGATATGGAGGACTGTAATGGGTGGATCCATATAGATGATATAAAGATGAGTCGAGGAGACACTAGTACCAAGCATTTCCAATTTTCAGTTCCTGGATGTGACTCGAACATCATCCTCAAGAAAAAACTTCCTCAAGCAATTGCTACCCCTATCCACCCAGAGAAAAGGAAAGAAGAATAGGGAAAGAGTGCACGTGCACTTGCTACACAATCGAATTTCTTTTACAGTAGATGACATTATATGCTATATCCAGAGTTATTGTTATAGTAAGTATTTCGGATTTATTGCAACAATTAAAGTTGAGACATAAAATGTGCTCATGTTCCCAAGAAAGTGACAGCTTTGGGGAAGCAGAAGAAAACCCTATAGATGCTTTGAGTAAGGTTAGAACAGAGAAAGTAAAGTAATTAATTGGAGAAAAAATGGGACATTTATATGGGAATGGGTAGTTGCATATGGGAACTCTCTTCCATTTTATGTTATCATGGTCATTGACATGCCCAAGAAGCGAAATGATCAGCCTAAAAAACCTCATTCAGATTTCTTGCTACTTGGATCAAAGATATGTAGATTTATTGTTACCAATGAGTCGATCTCCTAAAGTGAAAAACACACAATCAAGAACGAGTAAGTATACAGGTACTACAAACCTTTTCTTTTGCTGATGGATCATCCAAAATGAGGAAGCATGAATATTAGATGAAAGATCCAATACAGGAACAGGATCCTGCTTTTAAAGAAGAGAGTGAGTGACAAGAGAGAGAGAGAGAGAAGAAAACATTTCTGAATTAGAATAAAAATTTGGAATGATCACAATTGATGACATACCTTTTCCAACATCCATCCACCTTGTAGCGACAACGAAAGATAAATAGGATTGCGGACATCAGCATAATAAATTGGCTCAATACTACGTGATGATAAAATGCCACGCTGCCTTTCAGATGCATTTCCATTGTTCAACTTTTCCCAGATAGTAAACTGTGCTGGACAAGGAAGTCGGTTTTCCAACTTCAAAGGAGCATTGACGGATATTTTCCAATCATAAACAGGGGCATTGAGCTCTGTCTGGAGAACTGATGCATCTGCACCGACACTGAGCCAAAATTGCTTACCTTCAGTTGTAGAGCAACACCAAAGTGTATCAATCTTTTCAAGCCGATTTAACTTGAATGAAGAATTCAGCATTTTTTTTCCTTGTTTCACTGAATTTTCCCTAGAGTGCTGTCCCTGATCATTTGAAGAATGGTCCTTTGTCCCACCAGGGCTGGTAACTAAGCCAACGGGGGATCCCCAAGTGTACATCCCCTGAAGATGTCCAGCAGATGGGCGAATTTGTAAGCAACTATCAGAATCCTTGGACAAAGATCGCCATGGCAAGACAACAGAACAACCAGGTTCTAAGACACGGATAACAGAACCAGTATTTGCTGTCTCTTGCTCAGTATCTTTTTGCCTTGTACGGATCCAGCGTCTACGGCGTATATTGTCTTGAGACGACTTTGAGGCATTTTGAGGAGTTGGAGGCCATAATAGACTCTGATAGTCACGTGCATATGCCCATCCATCCACATCTACAGAATCCGATTTATCAATCATCCAAGCTGACGTCCATGTCCATCCAGGTGGAAGTGGTGGTTCATAGAAATCCTGTTAAAGCAGAGAATATTTACCAAATTAGTTCAACATAGATAAAAGTCACGATAAGAATTATCGACCACTTACATTAGTTGAATATGAAAAATTTCTGTTGCTCCAACGCCCTGGATCATTCCCACGGAAACTAGGCCTCCTGATACCCCAACCTAAAATGGAACTATGTTTCTGGTTCTCAAAGATCTCTTCTACGACAATATTACCACCAACTTCATCAGCAGATGGATCTTGACTCCTAGAAGCAGAACAGACGTTTATATCTAACTTAACATTTAAATCATTTGCGATGGTTGCAAGACCCCTCAAAATTGCATGTTTCTTTCCATCTTTCATGACTACCTCCATGGCAATAAAATCATTATCCATCTTTCTAGTGATCACCGACAGTGGAAGGAATGATCTAAAACTCTCCCACACACCTTCAGGGCCAAGTCCCACCCAAAACCCCACATCATTATCAACATCTTTCTCCTCCTCCAAACTACTTTGGAGGTTTGAAATTGTTTTCATTTCAAAATAGGCCGTAGAAGCTACAAGACATCCTTGAAAAAGCAAATCATCATTCTTTTGTTGACCCTAAAGTAATAACATCAAAAATTGCAAATTATAATATATCAAGACATACAAGAAAAATACATTATAAAATTATGTAATATCGTCTTTTATTGAACAAGAAAAAAGCATGAAAATGACAAAATTACTAACCCTCCTCGTTAGCAGGTGTGTGACATTTTTCTGACCATCAGTTGCATGTTGCAACATTCTAGCTGAAGCCACTTTTCTTAAGGGATTCGCACCATGTCCAACAGAGATTGTCGAAGCACCCACAACTTCACCTGATCCCAACACAAACTTAGATCAGCTTGTGCATACACATGAATTTACAAAGATGTTATTTGGTCTGTGAGTTGGAATCATGAATCACTTTGCAATAACATTAAAGCTTAGTTTTAGATATCATATAATCTTACAGATACCAGAAAACATACCGTATCAAGTACCTCACAGAAAACCTGTAAATGTTTATTCTACTTACAGATGCTACTGACTTACATTGGTTCAATTGAATAGAAGGAAAGGTCTGAAAGCATCATTCCCTTGGTCATTAATGATGTACATTAACAATATTCAGTGTATCGGAAGAATTGGTCAATAATGGCATAATAACAGTATTCAATGTAGCTGGAAGACAATAGAAACACTGAATTACTCGTTTGAAATTTTAAATTACCTTTTCCTGCTTTTGCTGCAAGATTAGTCACCTCAACCTCCAACCTAGCCAACCCCTGCAACAATACAGAAAATAATATATTTGCTAGGATCATACACAATTTTTTCTGCGAAAGATCTAGCATTATAAACAACAGGGCAGGTATCAAGTGAAAAAGAAACACAAGCTGACATTACGTATGCAATTATGACTTCAATCTATATTTTTAAATCCAAGTAAAAGAATGCAGTATAAAATTTGAAAATAAATCCAATATTCCAACTTTGGTAACCCCATAAAAGCCGTCAAGATAGAAAACCTGCCACTCTACATGCGGGAGAACACATCTGTGTGCCTCCTAAAGTTTCCTGGAATGTGATATCTTAATATGGGTGTTAAATTGAAAGATATATGTTACAGGCCCTGGTCTAATTTGTAATTGTTGTTCAGTCACTATGTTAATGCAATTTGACATATCAGCAAATCGGGGTGGCTTTATTTGTATCTCCGAATGCAAGCGATTGCACACTGGAGTGAGGTGCTTGAGCATGATAATAGAACTTGGCCACCCTGGAGGTCACGGGTTCAAACCTCACCAAAAGTGAGGGTGTATGAGTTTGCATTGCATTTGCCGAATATGAACATTATACACATAAAAAGATGGGTTCTATGGCTATCAAAACAAGGGGGAAGAAACTTCTTGATTGATCTGGTTTCAAGGGAAGTGGCATAACCAATACAACCTGGATTGCGATTCAATCCTGTAAAGGGAATGGATATACAAATACAGTTTGGTATGGAGTACAATGGTCAGCTGTTATGATACTTTTTTGTTCCAAATGCAGAACATTACATAAGTAGGTCAAAAGACAACAAAAATAACCACAACATCCAACAAATATTCTATCCGTATTATCAAAACCTGAAAGTTAATCACCAATCATGATGAATCCAAGAATAACTCTGAAATGTTTAAGAAGTAATAAGTCAATTGTAAGAAATTTTTATGAGCTTTCATCCTAATATACCTAGATGACCTTCATTGTCGAATAAAGCCAAAAACCATTCGAAACATATATTATGACTTTGCAAACATAGACAATTTTACTTGTTAATGGTGTTATAAGGATTTGCAAAATCTTTTCTCCGCCAAAAAATGTTCAGACAACATTTGAATTAATGCCGACTTTCAGCCTATTTTTCCTTTAAATTAGCAAAGTCTCTTGTAGGGAGTGGTACCCCTTAATGTGTTGGAGAGTTCAACTATCTGATGTGCATCGTCAAAGACATTAGTGTCATCGGCAACCATGTCATTGGCAAACCACAGTGTCATCGGCAACAATGTTTCCTTTGAATATATTAAAATAATACACCGCTCCAGTCCCATAGACATCATTGGGGAGGTAAATTGAGCATGCATCCCAACCGGTAATGGGCGGTGATTACACCCACAACTCTACCGCTGGGATAGATCAGCGTGGACAAGTAAAGACAGTTAAAGTCAGCTAATGGCATCAACTCGCATTAGTTAGTTGTGTGGTTAGCTAATATCACAGCTAGGTGAACTAAGGAAAATGACAGTTAGTCATTTGTATAAGTAGGACGGTAGTGTTTACAGTTAGAGAATAATATCAACGACTTGTAATCCCATACATAGGAGGACAGGGTTTAGTTTGGGAGAGAATTTCTGTACATTGACAGAAGCGAGAGTTCTGTAAACTCAAAGAGAAAGGAAGAAAGAAAAACAAAAGTGGCTACCATGGAGTAGAGCAGCAATTGTTTTGATTATTGGTTTCGAACCACGTAAATCTGGTGTGTGCATTTGTGTTTGATTGAATTCTGATTTCACAACTGAAGGCTTAATCTTGCAGTAATCAACTACTATCAAGAAGCATATGGTATGGAGATGGTAAAGACCAACTATAAATGTCAGGTGTATGGTGTATCGTGTATCATGTGCAAGTTAGTAAATCTGTCTTCTACAGATGGTTGGCTCTTTTTAGCTAAAGAATGTGTGTATGAGTGTTGTAAAATACCTTCCGAGGAACTTCAAAAATAAAAAGTTCATTCCATCTAGCACTGCCAAGATCATTAGCTTTGGAAATCAAGGGCTTCACGCATCTGGTCCTTGCACTCTGAGGGAACAGCCTCTGCTGACTTGCTTCCTGACTATCAACAACAAGCCGGAGTGCACAGAAGAAACTATGACTATTTCCATCATCAACAATTGGTAGATCCTTTTGAGAAAAGAAATTTTAAGTATCAGCAGCCATGTCTGGACATATGTCATGATCAATAATGCACTGATGTAAATAACACAACCTTGGCTTCAATTATCTGCACTGCAATATAACATCGCCCCTCCCTCGAATCTTCAACAGAATTTAATCGATCCGAGTACCTTGAAGGTGGAATCCACACGGAAGCACTATCTTCATACTCCAGAAGTTTAACTGTACTAGAACTTTGCTCATTTTGCTCATTTTGCTCATACTGCTTCACGTAAATGTCACATCCAAGTCTGTTCTCTATGATCACAGTCTGGAAATCGTCCACGTCCAAAACCGAACCCTCTTCACCAACATTATGACTGCTAGTTTCCTGCCAAGTATTCACAGAGAAAAGACGCAAACATAATTTAATAATTGAACTGCCACAAATGGTTGAAGATGATATATTCGACTCCGATAGACCTCATCTGATTTGATTGCCTTTTGTTCGAGTTCTCTCAGTCTTCTCCAAGAAATGATGGTTTCCGCAAGAGTATCAATACTTGCAGCACTAATATTTATGTTAAGGATACTTGTAGCTGCAATCCGAGCTTTTTTTCCAAGTCTTGATTGCGATTGCTCATTGGTATCATATGTCTCAAATCTTCAAAAGGGAAATGGAAGTAAATGAAAGGGCAAGCAGTAGGTTGCCAATTACGAATAAATAAATAAATAAATAAACAATAAACTCCAAGACATTGTATGTAAGGTCATACTTTAATATTCCATCAAATGGCTCCACCAGTGGTTCCCATGAGTCTAACTGTGTGTTAAAAGTTGATGCAGCAATCGAAGATATCAGCACAGCATTCATAGAGTCCATTCCACCATGAGTTGCAAGTTTAATGTTTGTGATGGTAACGTCAAAGAATGGTGTCATCTGAAAGAATCCAAGACACAAGTACACAATGTGAGAGTAAGAATACATAAATTTTTATTGATCAATGAGAAAAATATGAGTGAGCAGGATACCATTCCACCCAAGCTGTCAATAATAGTTACAGAAAAGCATCTTAATTTTATTTCCGCCATAATATTGTCGCGTGTCTTTGGTTTAACAGAATCACCAATAGTGAAGGCCAGTCGGCTGGAAGGCTTCTTCAGATCCGGGCGTGCAAGGAAGGTGCAAGCCTAGAATTAGCCAAAGAAAATGGCATGAGACACACTTGTAATAAGCCTTCCACCAAAATCTATTTTCCGTAAAGGCAATGTTAATATAAACAACTATGTTAGACACAAAACCATCATATTAAAATTTAATTACCCATATAAATATTGAAGAACAAGATTCCCATGTCCATCTAAACTACAATTTCAACAAATAAGTGCTGACCTGATTATCCACTTTCCAGATACTCCAGCATTGAGATGCTTTTGAACTTGAATATTTTGATATTGGCATCTCAAGAATAGTAGCTTGGCTAACAAGTTCCGTCCTTGGACAGCAAACCAAATTCGATTTTGGCATCTCATCTATTCGAGTAACTATGCATCCCATAGAAGTATAACCTGGGGGTGCGATTGGAAACCAGAAAAAGGCATCGTCCAGGCCTTTGATAATGATATGAGCAACTTTAGTGAACTGGACGGGGTGTGCAGAGATGTCAGGGTTGTCAGCCTTGAATATTATTCCCAAGGCTGGTGGCTCCAAACTGCAAAGGTGATTAAAGATGCATAAGAAACACTTTTAGGAGCAACTAAGATTGTCAGAAAATAATCAGGATCTGTAAGACTAACCCTTCCGTTATGCAGTCGCCTAAAACCTTAAAACCAGGGCGTGATACAGGACGCCATACGGAGACTGGTCTACGGGCATCAGAACCCTTGTCCCACCAGATCCTCACAAAATTTGGAGTTGACATGTAACAACTAGCTTTTGAAATTGATCTGAGAACATCCCACCCTGACGAACTTGTACCCTGGTTACTGCTTTGTTGGTCTGTACTGCTGCGATCAACATTTACATCAGACCTGGATTCTCTTGCAGACATACGACGCCAACTAGAGTTCAAAAGAAGAAGATGGCTGAGATCATAGCATATGTCCTGTGATGGACAGCTAACAGAAGGATTAGCATAAAACGATCCAAGAAAATTGTCCAGTCTCCAAATGCTAAATCCTGATGGATATGTGTTATTTGAAGAAGCACTGAACATGCATGCTGAATATGCTGTGGATGTTGCAAGGTCAGCCCTTATGCAGTATACAGTATGATTAGGTGGTGGTTGGTTACCAATATGTGCGACACACCCTAAAGCCAGATATCCTGGGGGGGCAATAGGTGTCCAGAGAGAACAGTCACAATTAGCATCTTCTACTCTTTCTGATTGCTGGATACTAGAGAATAAGCCAACAAGCTTGAAGCCAAGAGGCTTCCGTACACGCCCATATGTATTACTCACGGCCATAACAGCTTGCGTAGGAGGAATGGGCCTAAACTCAATCATATTGAAAACAAAATAAGTTCAAAACCGAGTTACAACAATCAAGCACTTGTGACCATACAGTTGGCACAAACAATCACCAATTAACAAGAAACATATATGATGCAAATAAAATGAATGTGGCAGTGATATATCAAGGTACGAACTGAGAACATAATAAGTATATATCAAGGGGTAGTCAAATCCGATAATTTACAAACAATTCATTCAATATGCCAATATTGGCACTGATAGTACATAAATGTAACTCGCGGTTCCTGCTTCACCTTAATTGTTATTTGAACATTAAAAGTTTTACCCATATTAACCCATCAAATTATATGGTCATGAAAGAACTTGAATGTGATAACTCTAGTGCATGGAATGTGAGTGTTCTTAGAAAAACTGTTACAAAAACAAAATGATCATGTCACCACAAGAAAATAACACACACACACACACACATATAGAAGCCCGTCCGTATATAATAATTTTATATGGGACCATTATTTCATCTCGCTAGGCTATGAAACAATGTGCTGTTCCCTACACTTCCCACAATACACAGTAGCTGATATCCAACTATACAGACAGCCGATGTACTAGCAACAAAGTCCTTGACATGTAAAGAATAAATTAACCAGGTGCAACTTTTAGATACCTCTGTAACATCCCAATGACTAGTAATAGAGTAAGGCATTAATGTTATTAAGCCTCATCACTGTGAGATAGTTCAGTTTCCCTAGTAATCTTTGTATCTCCGTAGGTCATTTATAAGCTCCCATAATGTGGTTACTGGTTAGAGCTTCAAATTATGAGCCATGGAAGAATCTATATCTCCAACTGATACACGATGATCGTACTTCCTTAGACAAAAAAAGGCATATCTAAATCAACTCAATGCCTTGTAACTGTATGAGATTATCAAGATCATTCATTTGCCATTCCTGCTGAACAAATAACTTTACAGCAGTATCCCCAATCATCAGTTGCAATCATAACATCATCGACCTAGACCACAAGAACGATCCTTCTATCATATCAACTCCTAAAGAACGAAGAGCAATCATTGGCAGTCCAAATCATGCAAACTGCCTAAGAACAAGACAAAAAAAGACTGTATGTACTTAATTACACATTATACAAAGACCTCAGACGGCAGACCTTCGAGATCCCCTCCACCTAAAACCCAATGGTGATGAATACAAACCTCATCCTCAAGAATACATACTGAAAAAAGAAACTACGTTCTTCACATTCTGGTGGAGCAATCAAAATAATAACTCGAGCCCTTTAGGCTAAGGGACTAAAGGTCTCCACAAAATCAACACAATAGGTATACAATTACCCTTTGACAATAACACAAGCTTCTATTGTCGTACATAACCATTAAAGATTCAATTTTAAGATGCACACCCACATACAATACACAAAGACCTTGGAAGGTCAACCAAATGGCACCTACGTTTCACTTGGTTCAATAAAAATAAGCTCATAAAAATATGATATTGTTTGATGTAGAATAAGGTAATATGGCTAGGAGACAAATAGGTAAACAAGACATGGCGGTTAATAGAACCCAAGGGAGGACGACTAACAAAGGAAGAGATCCATTCAAACAGAAAAATAAACCTTGTCAAAGGTAGCTAATTTAGGAATAGTAGGCTATGAATCTGATCAGGTGTACCTGGTGGTAATGAATGGTGCATGTCTACCTGACCACATGACTCTCTAGACCATCCATTACAGTTTGCCCATCTTCTTTCTAAAAGCTGAACTCTAACTGAACCGTACCTAAACTTCCTTCGAGTTCGGCCAGATGGGATGCCATGGTTCGAGTGATCTTCAAAGAATTAATACTGCTCTGATACTAACTGACGAACACCGGACCATGAGTAAATTTGAAATGTATTTGCACTTTCAATCGAATGCTTACGATATGCCCAAAATGAATTACAAAACTGATCAACACCTCCTCTCCTACTACCCTTTATATATACTTAACAAAACTACTAACCGACATAATAACCCTGTTCCACCTACTTGTATTAATGCACTAGCCACTTGTACTTTCCTACCACGGCCCACCTGCTTTACTAATTGACTTCCATACACAACCACCTAAAACCAAACCAAACCAAACGAAGCCAGTATATCCCACTCGAAAGTAGGGTCTGTAACTTCCATACAAACACCTAAAACCAAACCAAACGAAGCCAATATATCCCACTCGAAAGTAGGGTCTAGGAGGTGGGATGTACGTGCACCTATCCTCTTCCTCAAAATGTAGGGCGGCTGTTTCCTCGAAAACCCCCGACTTTTGCAAAAATGTGAACGAAAAGAAAAGACCAAGATTAGTTTAAATAAGCAGCAGAAAGAAAACGAAAAGAAAAAGGCACAAGCAGCATATAAAATGTAAGCAATACACATCTCTCCACCTATCATAGAACTCTCCCCTCCCTTAACCCCTATTCTTCGTATCCACACTAGCCTCAGATTCCCACATCTAATTGCATGATCATCAAATATTTATAACACAACTAAACAGTTGGAAAGAAAACCTACTTAAACATTAAACTGTTATATACCTGGAAGTCACACAATCTCCCAAAATGACATAATTGGAGGGTGCTCTAGGTCTCCAAAATGTAATTGCATTATGATGGCCCTTTGCTGCGCAAGATATTAATTGTGCATTCTTGTTACGATGTAGTCCAAATGAGAAATCAAATGCAAATAAACAACAAATGGGTCGCAGGCCAGAAAAGCCCAAAAATAGAGTAGTGTGTGGGGACACCTTTTGGAGACACCCAAACTTGATCATAGTTGGTGCAAGGCGACAAGGGATCAGCATTCTGGAACCGTATTGCTGCAACTAACTGACTTTGTAGATTAAGAATAAGGGAAATGGCACTCAAAGATAAATGGACAAATATATCAGTACAAATCAAAGATATATTTGTCTTATCCTTTACAGAAGTATATCCCCCGGAGATATCCACTGGATCAAGAATTCTAAGACCAGAACCAGCCTCAACAGTTAGATCTTTGAGAAGAGCTCGAATCCATGTATCATTTTCTTTGGATGCAAACCTATTAAGAACAGAAAAGGCATCGGACAAATTAGATGAGGCACACATGATCTAGATACGTCTTTCATTGAAGAAAGGGGATATTTACTTCCACTTGTGTGGTCAAAATGGGTTGTCCTAAATTTCAAAATTTCATAAAAAGTGCATTGTCATTGCACCAAGGCTTCTCAGCTTTGTGGGTTAGGGAGGGAAACCGTTGGATGCAGTCTTCCCCTTCTCTTTTGAAAAAGAGCACTTGCCTCTGGGACTTAAACAAGTGACTTTCTGGCTGTAAGGAGTTACCTTTACATATTACTCCAAGGCTAGCGCCTAGATATGAAAACTGACAGGAATTCAAAACTTTGCTTATCAAAGTTTGATAACTACATTACAGTTTATAACAAGCAACAGAAATAGATGAAGTTGGTATCATATTCGTAACAAATTTCATCTCCTTATATTTTTAAAGGTGTTGGTTTTAACCAAAAATAAAAATCTCGCTTCATTAGAATGAAAGTTTTTCTAAAGCCTAGATAACAATTGATGCAAGAATTGCTAGAAAATATGAAATATAGAACTAACTTCGCAATTCAGTATAATCTATAGGGCAATTCCATGTACATGTTCTGGCTAACTGTTCCCAGTTTTACTGCACAGTTTTCTATTGTTGTTAGATATTCTAAAGATGATATGGGTAAGTATCAAAGATTCTTATTTTCCGAAGTCCTTCCTTGAGTTATCATGGTAGGCCTACACTGGGGAGCATAGCAAGTAAAGGGAGCTCAGACAGAGAAAGAGCGAGGGAGGTTTGTTTGTTGCAGCCCATTTCTAATTTCACAACTAGAATTATAGGTAATATGTGTGGGCAATAATATGAGAGGTCAAATGAAGATGATAAAGACAAAAAGAAACAACTTTTAATCAAAGATGATGATGTTAGAATTGGTCTAAAATGGAGTACGTTGAAGACAAAAATCACTTCACATAACGAACAGGGTTCCCCTCTTGTTCAGACACTTGTTTTTGGCTTGCACCACTTTACAAAATTCTATTGGTTCTACTTTAAGCATACTTGAGGATGGTGGTGGTTGTCAAAAATAAATAACAAAAAGATCCAAACAGAATAAGATTACACTATTACAGCACCTGTGGTTATACCGCTTCATTACTTGTTCTAATGGCATCCTCTCACCTCCTCAAACTACGTATGTGTTTACAAATTGCTTGCAGCAGTCATCTTATTTTTCTTATTCATCAATGATCATCATCCTTCTACTTCTTCCTTTGTCACTTCACTTGGTTAAAGACCATAAGAGTTGTAGTTTGGAATGAAATTGGTCATAATTAGAAATGCAACCAGGCACATCAACCTTTTAATCATGTCCTCTCTGTGTTTTACTACTGCTGCTATCAAATTCAGATTATTAGTACTTGGGAAACATATGACTTAGTTTAGGCCTTAGGCTGGTCGGTAAATAAACATATAAGTATACATGGTGAAAACGCATGACTGAATATCTAGGCGTCTTTCCATGAAAGCCAAGCCTCGAACAAGGCATAAGTCGAAACTACATGAGACAGTATGAGAATTAATGCGTAGAAGAAACTTCAGTTCAACAAAAAGCAATCTTACATGAAGCTCAAATCCATTCTTGCACGAAGAAGCTTTTCAGCATGGAAGGAACCATCAATGGATGATTTGCTGCTATCATAAAAAGTGAACTCAGGAGACACAACCTGGGGCATTAGTAAGTGAACCCTACATAAGTGTATGAACTGAAAGGAGAAGTCCTGAAGATCATAAACAAGTTCAATGCATCTAGAAGTTGAAAAACAACAGACTTCCGAAGTTTAAAAGATGAGAGAGTACAAATATAACCTTACAGAGAAGTAAAATTCCTATATACCAACATTCCACATTTGAGGTAATAAATCAGCATTAAGGAGAAAAAGGATGTGGAGAGTTCCCAAATAGTGGATATTCACAAGAAATGATTACCGGGTTGCATAATAAGTTGAAGCACAATCTAGAAAACATCGGTACATGTCATTTAAAGATTATAGCTAGGCCAAAATGTAAAGGCCAACTGATCATTCTATGATGGCATATGAAAGTAAGTGGCTGGGCAAATAATAACTCAGAAAAAAACATTACAAAACACTTTGGCATACTATTAAAATAGCATCATATAGCTTTAAAGTATGCCTTCTAGAATGACTAAACAAAGCGGTAAGATGAGGTAGGATGAGAAAGTCAATGGCTAGTTTTAAACAAAGTGGTTGCAAAGTCGATGGCATTAAAGAACCTACATTCACTATAATCAACGTAAATGCAAAATACGTACAAAGTCCATTTAATAACTTAAAATACCAAGGATTAAAAGAATAACTACTAACATGAAGCCCTATCATGTAATTGTAAAATCGAGCATTTATATTAGAATGTGGACATACATTCATGTTTAATCTTGCATGATAAAAGGGTAGTAAAACATTCTACCTCCAGTGTACATTTCAGGCAACAACAGAATTTGGAAAGCATACATCCTAGAAAAAGAATACAATAGGATGCCAAGAGAACTGGCGTGTGGGCTCATGATAAGATGAAACTCCATTCAAAATATGTAATGTGATTAAAAAACATAATTATGGACTAGTCGTAATCAGTCGAAAAGCATGTGATGTGAGAAAGGTTCTTCTGCTATTGATGAAAGGTTTTCCCCAAGAGTCAGCCATGCTTACTTATCTTTTAGCTTTACTTATGCTCTCAATGGCGTAGTGTCCCAATGAGACTAGGCAAAGTGTTGATGCAAACTTCAAGGCATGGAGAGGTTTCAGATTAAGCTGGAACAAAGCAGAGTGTAGAAAATGCAACTTTGGCAGTAAAACAAGGCTCAGAACTGAGTTCCCTGTATAAATGGAATTGTTTATATAGGCTAAGCAACATCATTTGCAAGGAATGAACTATTATGGAGCCAACTAAGATACTAAATGATTACCACTTTTCTGCTAAAAAGATAACTCTGCTTTTTCTACCAATAAGGTAATATTCTTCTGTTTGCAGCAAGAGCAATAAGATTTCACTCTCCTGAAAGCTGGATTTGTTTTTATGAACTGCCATTTATGTTCTCTAAAGAGGAGCAGAGCACTTTGCATTTATTCAACCACAGAAGCAAGTCCTTTTTTGCTTGGCTTCCAAAGACTCCTAAAACACAAAATTGCACTCTTTACCCTATAAAAGACATGAAATAGCACATATGCAAACTGTTTATTTATCCAATCCTATGTTGCATCCAAGTCTTTGGGAATTCAACACTAGGATGCGACCATTACCAATATATTAGATCATATGTTGGTCTCAATCCCAATTCATCTTTGAGGTGTAGAAACACATCATGCTGAACATGGTCACAGACCAATGATAGGATTAGTAATATTGCAAACAACAGATAGCTTAGTGCTACATTCCACAAGCATCAAAGTTACCCCCAATTAACAGTAATATACAATGCAATGTTTATACATAGAACTTAGCATTAAGAACAAATAGAATATACAGATTACAGAGGAGATGCATATTTGAAAAATAAAGCAATATTAAACAACACATCTGGCACCATCATGATACCTACCTGGGCCTCGAAACTCAAACTTGGCTTCTTTGTTGATTCTGTTTGACTAGTGTTGGAAGTAATTGGGGTATATGACGGTTTTTCAGCTTTATCAAGGCTCTTGCTTTCACTGATAAAAGAAGAACTGTCCTGCGCCACAACCTCTACACCATCTTCACTGGACACTGAGAAACTGCTATCATTACTCAAGTATGTGTACTCCGTCAAGAGCAAAGCATTCTGACATCAAGAACAAAATATTATCAAATATCAAGTATTGGAACGAAACAACAAATATATAATCATTATGCCTTGATAATTTTTGCAAAAGTTAAGGATCAAAATTTTATATTAGCAATTCGAGTACAAATATATTACACTTAGAACTACTTTTTAAGACGTGGTACCTATGTAAATCTATTTTCCTGAAAGGATGTAGCTTACGGATTGAATACATGATGCAAACCAGGCTAGAACATTGCTTGATACCCATTTACCACTGAAATGGGCTATCACTTTACTGTTGCTTTCAATGATTTTCCGACTACATTCTTCAGTTTCTTGAAGTCTTCCTATTTGGAAATTTTTATCAATGTTTTACTAGTCATGTTGGGGATGATTCATGTCAATTCTCAAACTTGACAAGTGAATAGATAATATTTGTTAGATTCAGGTGTCAAGTTATATTAGCTTATATTTCTGCTCCTATGTGATTAGTTTGCATCAGTTCCAAGAGTCGGTAAACAAAGATATGTGTGTGTGCGTGTGTTTGTGGGTGGGTGTGTGGGTTGAAGGAAACTGGATCACAAAAAAGGAAGGGATTTGATTCGATATACTCCCTGTGTTTAGATTACATTATCATATCCAAAAAAAGGAAGATTAGATTGTATAAGATCAACACAATAGCTAATGGGCACATTTGATGCTCATAGTATTGACGATGGAGGACACAATTAACAGTATCCAAACATTAAGTTATGGTAAAATGCTAGGTCTCACTTTGTTAATTGTTACAAGGACTTTCGCGGAATCCACTTCACCAATTCATTTCTTAAGTCATTTATTTCAACGTCAACATAGCCCACAAACATCCAAAAAAAAGGAATTACCTTAATGGTCACATTCACAAACCGCAGTCTTTTACCCCTTCCAACAATAATAATGGGCCGGAATTCTGAAGATTGCAACTGCTCAGGATCCTCATTCAAAATTATAGTTTTTCCGCAACCATCATAAGTATAGTCATCAACTCCTGCAGCATCTACTACCAACTGTCGATTTGGTGAAAGGTTTACCTTATCTTCAGTCTGTTTGTACAGCGAACCAGATAGAACTAGTGTGTTGGCTTTACTGATTGGATCGTTCTTAGGATCCATCACCTCCTCCTTGCCAGTTATTGCTCCCAAAGCTGGCACAAAAAACTCACCAACTGCAAGAAGGAAATCTGGAACAACAAGAACTCGAGGCAGCTGAATCCGAACCACAAATAATTGAGATGATGAACGCCATCTGAGATCCATCAGTAGCATGGTTGAATGTGGTACATCCACGTGGGACATAGTTTCAGCTCTTACAAATCCAGCTTTATTATAAGATTGTTTATTATAAGCTTGCTTAAGAACATCAGTGCTTGTCCCAAGCATTAGCCGCATTTCAGGTCTGGTATCAGGACGAAGATCCAAAATAGAAAATCGGGGAATTGTGACATATAGATCTATTTCTGAAAAAGAAGTCATTCGATATGAAGCCCACATGCCCTCCACCTGAGTCAATAATTGAAAAACACAGATGGAACTGAAGAACATACAAGGAGACATGTAATGGGTGCTACAACCATGTATTTACTTTTTATCTTCACTTACAGTAATATGAGCTAAAGGTGAATCCTCTTGAATACCATTGCATAGCTCTAGCAGTGCATAATCAAGCTGAACTGCCAATATGTTCACTGAACGTGACAAAAAAACTTGACTAGTCATGTTAACCTTATCAGCCAGCAGCCGTATTGTCTCCGATGAACCAGCATTTGTATCACGAAAATTAGGAGGGAGCATAGGTTCTTCACCCATGTTCATGGCGAGACAGCTGGTAATTATACTATATTCTTTGTCAGATATCACAGCGTGCAACGAGCCTATCTGTTTTCAAGGGTACAGCAACAGTGGGTTTATGAGTTCAACCATAGTATTTAGATAAAAACAGAAAGAGAGCCAGTAAATTCATTTTTCCTGAAACTCATCATAAAAAGAACTGCCTTGGAGTCAAAGAGAACATGAGTATACCACCCAAAAAACAATTCTTAGGAGGAACAGAACATTTGATGATATTATAGTTAATTAACAATGGAAGTTGCTTTAACAAGTTTCTAAAATGATGATACGTGTAAGGTAATACAAAAACAAGATATTTATAACCTCCACATAATATAGGCACAATACCGTAAAAATTATGGACTTGATAATGTTGAAATTAAATTAAATTGAGCATGATATTTATTATAATTTTAGAAAAGTTTCTTCTGTTTTATCAATGCCAATGCCTTGAAATGGGTGGTTTAATGATGTTGGAACCCAGGAATCTCAGCATCAAGCACCATCACTAATGACATGTGAACTTGCATTGCCTTTATCAAACAAAAATCAATAGAAGCATAAAGTCGTTGTCACTTTAATGTGTATACACTATAATAAGAAGCAGAATGATGACAGCCAAATTCAGAGAACAAGCCAAACCCATAATGATGTTTTTCATATACGTAAACTAACACAACATCCCAGGATTATAGCTTTCCTGCGCATTCATTGGCTATAGAAGCAAGTGAAGCCAGTAATAAAATGTTGTAGAATATTTAAAAGCCCAAACCTTCACTTCCAAGGCAAAATTTGGGACTTTCCGGAAAATATCTCTCAAGCTGCGCCTCACAAAGATATGGATTTCACGGCCTTGTCGTATCATAGGTTTTCCTAAACAACCATTTACTCCAACAGCCATATTGATTCCTAAAATCTGCAGCAGTATGCAACACTTTAGCTCATGTTATATTCCAGTAGTGTTAAGCAAGAAATAGAAATACAAGAAAGTACCCGCGCATGAAGAATGTCAAGATGGATAGCTGCTGGATCATCCTGAGGTCCATACCAACTAATTTCATTCTTCACCGACAAATGCCCTAGATCAAGTTGCAAGAAACTGCATCCATTATAGAAAAACTATCAACAAAGCTAAACCATTTCCATAACACATATGATAAACATCATAGAAAAACAATCCAACAGCACAAAATATGATTGCTATCCTGAATGTGAGCAATAAAATAAAAATGAACGATCGTGCGTTGCAATTAGGCAAAGTGCATGGGGAGATTTTCAAGACAGACAATGGAAAAATGCTAAAACTGATTCAAAAAGAAAGACAAGCAACATCAATTATATAGATCTAATTCGAATATTAACTCAAGAATGATGAAATGGTAGAAGATAAGTATCTTTGTAATTCCAAATGTATCAGGACGAATCACAGAGAAAGTGCATCAAATAAAAATTGACCACACAAAAACCTGATAATGATTGAAACATGCAAGGCAGAAGACAGATATTATCTTTTACCACCTTTTTAAGGACTTCACTTAAATGGTAACACAAGAGAATGCAGGATCCATGTGAGAGCTCTTGGAGCCTCAAAGAAAACTCGAAAAACAATTATAAAAAAAATAAGTTCCCATTATTCAATCACAAACAGAAGTCATTAGCTCCGACTACCTACGATGACTTCCGATAATTATTGAAAGCCAAAATAAGAGTCACGCTTATATGATATCTTTCACAAATGAAGTATCAGGTTAATCCGTTTTCCTAGGACCAGTAACAAGGTATGTTGTAACTTCTAACATGATCAGTACCATTCCCAAAAGAATAAATAAAACCGCAAAACTTAGAACAACACAACAACCAGCCCTAGATTCTATTTTTCCAAAGGATAAAGAAGACTATATAATATGACAAAACAAATAACAGTTCTTCTGAAACTTCATATTTGATTGAATGCATATTTATGCTAATAGGAAAAACAAACAAGAAAAAGAGAGGAGAAACGATCAGAACGGTTATCAAAATATCGTAAGGTATTGGCAAGTTAAGCCCCGCAAGCTGTATGATTCTTCAACAAAAAAGGATTTGAAAAGCTTCGGATATGGAGATCGTTAGGAGTGGGATGAAGAGGACAATTTACTCTGGTTGAACTTCAATACAAGGGGTTAAGAGACCATATAAGAAACATTATTCTAGCATAGACTTTATTGTTTCAAAATCAGCAATATCATTGTCAAACAGTGTGCTCCAATGAACAAACAACAGTCGGAAGAACTACTAACTCTTTGCTCATGGAATTCCGTGGTATTACTATTATTGGAGTCTCTAATGAGAGGTCCAACTTCAATGCAGCTGCTCCATCCAACTCATACTTCTGAATCAACCATTCAAAGCCTCCAACTTTATCAACAAACTTGAACGCTTCTTCTGAATTGGGAGGAGCCAGTGCCACAAAATATGCCGAGATCTGCAGCATGAATTCCTCCATTATAGCAGTAAAATATAAACACATAGTCCTTGACTACATAGCCTTATAAGAATCCACCCATTAGGGATTTCAAATGGAGCATTGAACCTAATAACTATTGATTTCATGTGAGAAGCAAGATTCATTACAAAGAATCCTGTATATCGAATAAAAGAGTATAGCAAGCTAAGTCATTCAATTGAAATGAACAGGAAAAATCCAAACTAACCTCTTGAATGAACCTGTTGAGAAAAACAATACGAACAGCGGAAAGTCTGCCACTCAAGCTATAATTATATCCTTCATAGTCATCATCTTCAGCATTGTAGGACTTGAACGTGAACTGATACATACATATATATATAGAGAGAGAGAGAGAGAGACGAGAGATCGGGTTAAAGTAGAAAATCAGTAAACCATAGTGCATATAGCATCACAATAAGATAACGTACCTGGACAAGGGAATCATCCCCCTGATTACGAATATCACAAAGCCATCCCCAACGATGATCCATACCCAGCGAAGAATCACACAGCCTAAAATTCCCTAATGTACCTTCAATGGATATAGAACCAGGGTGAACCTAAGACAAGCAATAGTTATAAAATTAGAAACTTGTCACAATTAACTTCCTCATATAAGTTTTTCTGTGGTGAAGAAATTACAGCAAACACAAGAAACCATCAAAAAGATGAATAAATATAATATCAGCAAGAAGAAAGCTTTACAAAAGGCTACCCCTATTCGATCAATAGAGTACGATAGGCTAGTGAAGCGGTTTTACTTTTTTCCTACGAAGTAGATGTAAGACATTCTTCTATCCACCTATTATATATGCAGAACAGGGAAGCCATAAAAGAAAATGCTGTTGAGCAATGTCGCTGAGCTTTACTTATAAACCTGTAAGCACATGCCATTCAACATAAGAATATAGGCTTGAGTTTGAGCAACCGCTTTCACAGGCTCTAAGGCCTTTCAAAGAAAATAATTTCCAAAAATTCCTTCAAGAAGGATGGTAAAAAAATATGCATGAAACCGTCTTGAAGGCCCCTTCCAAGTGTTGCACATATATAAATAAAAAGACTCGATAACAGACTTGTGTCCAACAAAATCATTTTGATAAACAATCTTAATATTAACAACAGACATGATTTTTCAACCTACACAGCAACCTTACGCAACAAAAAATTACCAATTAAACTAGCTCTTTGTATTCTTCAGGATTTCACCTAGCTTCACATTTTACCTAATCTTCAGAAACAATCAAAAGTTGGAATACGGTGCTCCCAAAGAAAGTAATAAAATTGCATACTGCAAAATAATCTCCTGAATATCACCGAGATAATTATGAGATTATGTTATATAGTACTTTGGCGTGCAGACTGCATTCTACAAATAAAATATTACAAGCTGGCAACAAGTTCTACTGAACATCAAGCACTGGCCTATGAACTCTCTAGCGTTTAAATATATAGATGAATTTTTTAGAACACAATAATGAACTCTCTAGCGTTTAAATATATAGATGAATTTTTTAGAACACAATAAGCAGTCCAATTTTAAAATTTACTTACATTTGCTATAAAATTCCAATTGTTTGGGTCGATAAATTGTCCAAACATATTAAAGTTCGAATCTTTATACTAGATCAACAAACTAACCTTTGCAAATGACTAATTATAACTTTTTCATTTTCGTTGGAGTAGGCCATTGAGTCTGACCAATCCTTCAGATTGGCCCGGTTAGAATCTGGAACTAGAAAAATTATTTGCACTGTATTTAGATTTGAGCAATAAATGGTATAGAGGAGTTTTGCTTATGAAAAGGATAATCTGCTTAATCCGAAAAGATTGCAGTGTTTCTACTTACACCACTTGCTAATATACTTAGTTACCTCATTAAGAAGGAAGCTTAATCTTTAGATGGAAGTCATCTTGTTTAAGCCCGCCAACTCCTAGGTCGCCACTTAGAATAATGTATTCGTTGACATTCCCATATGGAAAAAAGAGGAAGTAGTAAGCGTACAAGAAACAAAATAAAACTATATGGAATCACAAAAGAAAAGATCAAATCCAAGTGACTTCCATTTGCAACGTGAGAATACCATTTCAACCTGGTCAAGATGCACAATCCACCAAGCTGATATTTTCCTTGCTTGAATAGAAAACTTGAGCACAAGAAAACAGATGTTTAGGGGTGACGCTCCCATAAACTTCAAGATTTTGTGTTTCACCAAAATTCAGTTGATGTGCTAGTCAATATACTTCATAACGATGGAAAAAAAAAAGATCAACCGCATGACCTTTATGTCTGACAAAAGGATTACAGTAATTGTCACATGTATACTACTAGGAAGATTGGAGCGGCTTAATACAAAAAACATCATCTGCTTGTGGTGGCTCATACACTTTCTATCCAGGTCTATGGATCTCCCCAGCATCCAAGCGAGACTCCATCAAAATCGACAACTAGTTGGGATGATTTATCGCAATGCCCCTGTAAGTTTCACGATATGGTTCATACAGAGATAGATACATATCTTCCCCTCTAGATGATAGCATCCCATTAGCATACTATATCATGGGCATCCATGTTCCATTTTTAACAAAAACCGATTCATGGCTTTCATCTAAGGGTTGTACCTCCACACAGCAGAATCAGGTGAACACGATCAAAATTCCTTATGATTTCCATGTCTAGCCTAAACTGTTCATCCCACATCCTCCTCAGCATGCCTCGCCTCCTCACCCTCGACCGAATGCTCTCCACCCTCCTAACTGGTGTCATTTATAGTCTTCTACGAACATGTTCAAATCACCTCAGAATTTACTTAAGATCGGCACATCTCCTAGCTCAGCTTGAAAACCTCAGTCGGTATTCTATCCGACATAGTCCAACTGCATATCCATCTTAGCATCCTCATTTCTGCTACTTCCAATTTTCTCATGTGCTTTCTTCATCAGCCAACATTTTTCATGGCCAACCTGTAGAATTTACTCTAGTTTTAAGGATCTTCTTGTCACAGAAAACTATTGTGGTTGCCCTCCACTTTAGCCCACATGTATTTATCCGATGTGCAGCGTCCTCCTCAACCTCTCCTTCATATATCCCAAATACTTGAAACTGTCTTTTTGGGCACCCATTGCCCCCAGTGTTGAATCCTATCCCTCTTTGTTGCTCTCTGTGCTAAAATTGCAACCCTTTTGCTTTCAGAACCTCCTCCAATGTTCTCACATAGGTTTAGCCTCTCTCCTCCTCTTCGCTTCAAAGGCAATGTGAGCAAATAACATACAACAAGGTACACTCCCATCGATTCCTTAGGAGATCTTCAAAATCACCGCAAATATGAATGGGTTAGCATTGATTTCTAGTGTATCCCTATCACTAACACCGTCGTTTACCCTCACCACCCACTCCCATAAATTCCATTACATGACTAGGAAGTTCTATGCCATGATAACTCCCTCAACGCTAAGCATCGTCTTTATTCTTATAAAGCGGTACCTCTGCACTAAGCCTTCACTCACCCAAAATCCTAGTGGTCATGAGTTAGATAGGGTCGTCCAGCCATTACACCCACCACCCCAGGCATAGCCACACCTTGATGGGAATTTGCTTTAACCCTCGCTATCTTTCTAAATGCACCATTTACCTCTAATAGTTACATATCCAAGTGCAATTTTTGTGAGTGTCATTAGTATGTTTATGCTAGCTCCTTCCACAAGTCCTATGAATAATCTCCGCATTTTAAGGTATGTATCCTACATAGAGTTAAATGAGTTATGGGAAAAAAAATACATTCAAAGAGAATAGATCAGATTGACAAGACCAACAGCTTGAGTACATCATTGGTTACCATGTTTGCATTGTTATAAATTGGCTATCAGACTTACTTATGTATGGCACAAGGAAAGGATGGGCTCTTGAACATATTTACTCAAGCATCTAGCTAACGACAAACAGCACCAAAATAAAACTTAAAAAACTAACATTATAATGCATTCCCAGCTCTAAAGGAAAAGTAAGAAAGATTTAATATGGGACAGCAAAAGACTCAAGAGTTATGCCTCTCTTAATATACAAGTGTAGTTGGATACATACTAGGATTAGATGCCATTTGTAGCAGACACACAGATATTTGATAGAAGTGTGGATTGAAGGGCCAAAATTTAGAGATGAAAATGAGAGAAGCATAGAGAAATAAACAATTTAAACATGCACAAACGATACAAAAAACCATGGCCCTATACTTGATGTAATTGAAAACGATACAACAAATAATAAATAAACAACACTCGATGACCGCAGAAGTATAGACAACAAGGTTTCCTCTATATTACAGCGTTTAGATATGTATCCAAATAGATGGGAAAAGATAACAAGAAGGCTAGCAATTCCTCACCTTAAGATCCAACAAGAAACTTTCTTGCACAAGCATTGCAAGTCGAACGCCATCCTCCTTGTTAAAATATACAGTGACACTGTCCATATTCATTTTCAAGGAAAATACAATACGATCTTTTCCATGACCCAACAATCCCTTAACTTTTGCTTGTCCATGTTCTTCAGTCTTGTCTTTCTGCACTATAGTTTCACCATCCTCCTTTGATGTACTGGTACCACTTGTCCCACTACTTGCAGTGCCCATATCAATGCCTAATTCAATTAAAGCAACAACAGTGGGGCGGTGGCAGAAAAACTCTATTTTTGACATGCGGATGGTCATCTGAAAGTAATATCATGAACACAAAGAAAATCATTGAGAGGATTGCATAACAAAGAGCCTATATTTTTGCCTTTATGTTATATGCATAAATCATAAGTGCCTAAATCATTTACCTGAGTATCTATACCATCATAATCAGGGGATTGACGAGTCCGTTTCGAGAAGGTAAGTGATACAAAATCAGATGCATCAATGCCTTCAGCCTCATAAAATACATCGCCAGAATTACCTCTTACTTTTCTATGATCTTTCTCATGAAAAGCTTCGCCAGATTCGGCAAATGACATGAAATCTGTCAAGGCATCTGTGAAAGTATCATCATCATCGGCTAGGCCTCCTGATAGCTCCTCCACCGGAGGATTTATAGTACCAATAGGATCAACTGAATGGTACTCCTCTAGAACAGAGCAAGCTAAATATTGTGGAATCGACGAAGTATTTTGAAGTTCATCTTTGATTTTCAACAAGTGCAAATTCATCTTGACTGTAAGGTCCCCTTCACAAGATGCAACATACACCTGCCAAGACATATTTACAAGTACATCGATCACTACATGCAGTAAAAACTGGTATCATCTACAAAATTTGCCAATCAAGCAATCATTTATAAGAATCTAGTTTAAAAATTTACTCATTTACTTGCAGAAAAAAATTGATTTCACATACAAAATTACCAATAAAGTAATCAACGTATAATAATCCATCCAATCTTGAACCAAGCCACCTCAAATTATGAACACAAATAAATCTCATCAAATCATTAAAATTTCACCTCTTACTGTCACCTGCTACAAACTTAATGGTCAAATTACGTTTACCGCTCACTATCAGCAATTATCTACAAAGAGGAAAGGATGATTATTTAGCTAGTAGGGTTGTCACTCGAAAGTGATCCTACATACTGGCAATGGAAGTCAAAAATCATATGGTCATGTTACAGTTGATCAATTCTATGAATCCAGAAATCAGAGAAAAATTTCTTCCCTACAAGACTGCATAAGGTATATGGGAAGCACCTCATGAAACAAATTCTAGTTCAGAAAGCATACTTGACCTCGACCATGATTAATTCTAGCTTAGTGGCAAATTGTGGCACTGCAAAAGCTACTTGGGTAAGCCTCCCTCGCATCTCAACCTATCCATTTTCATTTGAATCACACATGTTATGTTGCATCAACAAGCTACTTAAGTCTATTCCGTCTCAAACCCAACACGAAAATCAAAATCAGGAACTTAGTGTTTACAGGAGGAAAAGAATTCAGAATGTATACACACACAACACACAATATATGAAATCTACAACACATCAGTGAACATTTAGAGTGACCAGACTGGAAGTAGGTACAACACATGAACACAATACATATATAAACAAAAAATATATACATACAAAGTACGCCGAAAAGAGTTCGAATTTCTCTAAGAAAACCTCTGATACCATGAAAAATAATAAGAGAATGTATATTGATTGCTTTTTAGTATATCTAATACTACAATAAGAGAATCCTTATATATATTAGAGCTATCCTAACTATTTGAGGTAATTACATAGATAAGAAAAACATCCACTAAATATTTAACAATATAAAATTTAAAATGCAGAAATCAAGTTGCGTTGCACCCCAAAATTAAACACAGATTTTAAGTTTTTGATTTATTGCCATGCTCACACTCAAAAAAAGGAGTTACAACTGTGCTTTTATCTCACTTCCAACTTAATAATATTTTCAAACACATAACAAAAAGGCATACAAACCTTTACTCCGACAGTAAGAACCTCAAGCATCTTAACCTCCACAACTTCATCATGCACCTCAGTTTCCACCTGCAAGATTGAACAACATTTGTACATCAGTTTCATGTGCAGACAAATTAAGGTTATAATAGGAATTAGGAATGAAACACACACCATACTATTTACACTAGGAAAACAACTACATCTAACCTTTCCGTATATTGATATCTTTGTTTCCACCAAGGTTCCATCAACAATAACATCAGCTATCTTCGTATTAGTAGATCGAGGTTCAGAAAGTTCTGTGACAAGATCACCTTCCTTTCCAAGGATATCAACTGATGCAGTAGCCTATACTATGCACATTAAACATCATAACTGTAGCTAAACCAGATGCAATAAAAATGGATCAACGATAATAAAAATCAGAATCATACAGAAGCTCGGTAGGTTGCTTGCACAAGTCCTCTCAACCAACTAGTTTTCTCCTTCTCACTCGCGAACTTTACAACCAACGTACTAGAAGACTCTAAAGCCTTTAAAGAAATAATAGGAGAACGTTAGCACAGCAAGAACGCAAATATTTTATATGAATAATCATGAATATGATGTACTTGGTCGTCAATGTTAGAGCCTGAAGGAGTCACATATTTGGTTGACCATTGTCAGAAAATATAACGTAAATAATACACCCGCATCCCAAAGAAAGATGTCAATTTTAAATATGGAAGGAATTTAAACACAATTTATTGGACTTGCACCCTAGTAAATACAAATGGATAAAATGATTATTAAACAAGACTTCAATTACTCTGGTAATCTAGAATAGGACCTTGAATCTATAGAATTGTAGAAGTGAACATTTATATGTTGTTTAAAAAAGGAAGAGTAATCAGGATTATCTAATTTATCAAAGTGTTAACATTTACCATAGAACTTTTTAGGAGCAAACTTTTTTGTAAACAGGAATCCTTTTCGGGAAAGGTGGGAATAATAATTTTAGAGCTCAATAAGTTGGCATTCTCCACATTTCATTGTTGGTTTTTCTATCACTTAATTTGTTTATTCAAAATGTAAAATCCTACTATACAATTAACCTATCACTATCATCAAAGAACAAGCTTCTAGATTAGTAGATCATTTTTCATTTTCTCAACTTGGGAATACAAATGTACGATTCGAATTACAAAGGTAAAATATCAATAGAAGAACACATTATAAATTAGTATAAAATGCAACATCATAAAGTATATTAATTTTCTAACATAAAACCACCAGTGTTGTATGACGGAACTTGATGCCGGAATAAACATATCATATGTACAAACTAGTGAAAAGAACCAAACCAAACGAACCTAGTATATCACGCCCGAAAGCAGGGTGTGGGAGGTGTATGATGTACGCAAAGCTTACCTCAACCACTAGGAATGAGAGATTGTTTCTGTGAAGACCCCCAACTTGTGCATGACGCAAAGGTGTGTGCAACAAATAATCAATAAATATAACATGTAGGATAACGATTAAATTGTGTATGCACGATTAGCAAAACATGCCATACAAATAGAACTATTGTATAAAAGCATTTTCTTCATTTCAATTTGACACCCATATTGTTATACCTTTTTATGGCATTAGCTGCCGTTCTCGAGTTTTCTTATTGTGGGTGGGGGTGTTCTCGTGTGAACCTACCCTAAGCATGTAAGATCAGGTCGGTCCAGTTCTATCATGCCCAGCTACCCCACATAAAGAGCCTATTTGCCTACTCTTCATCTCCACCCAATAGTCAACAACCTTGTCGACACCCCTACTACATCCCACTAAAAATCGATCACACTAGTCCTATGCGTCCAAGAACTCCTAATGTATATAGCAACTTAAACATGTAAGTGGAGGTTCAAACAAGAACACCACCAAAAAAACACGAGAATAGATGTCAAGCGTAAGATGAGACGATCCAACATGATGTGATTAAAACGGAGATTACAACCCTTGTAAAACAAAAAGAACCTATTTTTTAAATTTGGCCCCTGATCAACGAAATTGGCCATGAATTGGGCGTTGTGATCCTCGCAACGCTACTGAGGCCCCAACCGCCCGTTGATCCCCGTTCGAAGCATGTCAAGTTGCCAAGCTATGCAGGCGACAATATGTGACAAAAACATGGTGTTGCGGGCCGAGGCAAGTAGACTATATGGTGTTGCGGGTCGAGGCAAGCTGATTATATGGTGTTGTGGGCCGAGGCAAGCTGACTATATGGTGTTGCGGGCCGAGGCAACACCACCTAGGTGGGCATCTCGTTGATCCAATTGGTTGCCCAATCCCGGCAAGCGACAAACATGCCTAGAACATGGTGATGCGGATATTGCAACGAGGCAAAATACAACCAAAATTGGAGTCAGACAAGTTATACCAAAAAAAACATTTTATTCTCTTCAATTTGACATCCATATTATTATACTTTTTATGGCATTAGTTGGCGTTCTCGAGTTTTCTTATTTTGGGTGGGGGTGTTCTCGTTTGAACCTGCCCCTAAACAAGTAAGATTATGTCGGTCCCAGTTCTATCAGCCCCAACTACCCCACGTAAAGAGCCTATTTGCCTACTCTTCACCACATCCACCCAATAGTTAGTAGCCTTGTCGACACCCTTACTACATCCTACTAAAAGTCGACCACTCTAGTGCTATGCCTCCAAGAACTCCTAATAGAGGTCATGTCCTCGAAAATGTCTGAAGTTGTCATGTGCATCCTCAACTGGTCATCCCATGTTCTCTTATGCCCACCCCCTCAACCCCCGCCCACTTTATTCTCCTCATAATTGTTTCCTACGGACATGCCCTAATCACCTCAATTTATCCTTAATTTTATATGTGGAAGATGGCGCCCAACCCCTGGTTACGATCGAAAAACTTTGCTTTGGATCCTACCTAGCATGGTCCGGCCATCCTCATAAGTGCAACTTGCATTTTCTTTATGTGCATCCTCTTTACTGCCCAACACTCAAAACGGCCTTATGGCTACCCTATAGAATTTCCCTTTCGTCATTATACCCTCTTATCACACTACATTCCTGTAGCTGCTCTCCACTTTAACCATCCTGCGATATGTGGTGTGTAACATCATCTGCAATCTCACCCTCCTTACAAACCATTAAAGCCTAGATACTTAAAAAAAGCCAATTTGGGTTGCCAATTATTGTTCCCCTTGCCTAGTTCTACACCCTCACCAATGTGTTCCTTGCTGATAACTACACGTAGGTATTCTATCTAAGGCGAAGGATCGTGTGAGAAGGAGAGTTAAAATGAGAAGCGTAAGAAGGGATCTGGACCCTTGAAACCTTTAATTTCAAACCCACCCATGAATCGCGCTTGATATGGGGATTGATCCGGTGCATCTCGGTGCATCTCATCCTAATGTGCATCTAAGGGTGGAGATCCCTTCTTACGCTTCTTACCTTAACTCTCCTTCTCACCGAAACTCAACCCTTCTATCTAATACCGACTAATGTGCAAGCTTGATGATTCTAAAGCTCCCCTCTATTGCTCTGTTGCCATATGTAAAGAACTACTTCAGCAATTTTGAGAAAGACAACAAATCACAGGGCATGTATTGATTGATAATCAAACCAAACCAAAGAGAGACGAAGATTATTGGAACCCACCAACAAACTGAGTTGTCCAACTATCTGCAACTATCACTGCCAATGCAAGGATCTATATGTAACCATATATCTCAAGAGAAGACAGCTAGTACTTTCCCATGAGATGGAAAATGAAAACTATTAGCCCCACACGAAGTTTGGAGTGGTGCCTTACCGCACCGCGAACGCTCGGTAGCGTTGTGGTGGTGCTTCAGGATTCCAATGTACTGCGTCCAAGATCAGAACGAGCTTGCCGGCGGACCACTGCCGTCCCATTCTTGAGTGAGCTGGAGCGCAGCCATCTTATCCACTGAACTAGCTAGAAGCTATCGCTTCGGGTCGAAGCACTAAAAGAAAAGGACCGGGAAAGGCGGCGGCATAGGAACCACAGGACCTACTACATGCCAAGCAGCTAGGAAGAAATGTAAAGAACGAGAGTTGCTAGGTTCGCGATCCCGCGAGGGTGAGCTAACTCCAAAAACCCGTCCTTAGTTCGGATTGTAGGCTACAAGTAGTAAAATCACTTGATTAGCTGGCTAAAGCTCTCTTCTTTCCATTTTTTGTTCCACCATAAGCCTTTCCTCGTTTGAACCTGGCCCTTAATTTTAAGGCTATGCCATCCAGCACCTTTTCAGTGAGATTTTGAGAAGAGCTGCTCTAGCACACTATATCCCACCCGAATGCACACAGGCCTATCCTTTAGCTAATGAGTAAAGAGTTGACTCATATCCTATAATATGTAAGGACTATAGTAAGACACAAATTGCACAATGCAGTTATGGAGATGAAATTACAATACTGGCCAACATAGGTTGCCACTATTAAACAACACATTTGGCGATTTGTTATCTAAATTTTTTACAGTGAGTTAAATCAAGGCACGATATGAATCAGTATCAAGGAAGTTTCAATTATATTATGGACGATTAATGTGGCTTTATCTTATGACAAGGTGGTCATGAACTTCACGACCAAAGACCCAATCAGAGAGGAAATTCCGAAAGCCTAGAAAGTAGAAGTTTCACCAACCTTTCGTAGACATCACCTTCCGTCATGGACAACTATAATATCAACATTCACCTTCTGTTGGACACAATAGCCAAGCACTATTGCCGATTGCCAAGGTACAAGCACAACCCCCATCACAACCCCCCAACCTTACCATGATGATAGAGACAAAATAAACCCGAGGCTAAATATCAGGAACAAAGTACAAACGACCAGGCAAAAAGCCTTGCATCCTAAACGGCAAAACCTACGAAAAAGATACAACACATGTATGCCTGAGTATGTCTCAAGGATATCTTCTATAAAAGGTGAAAGCACAGGAACAACACCGGTAGACCAAGGGCCCCCAACTTTTCAAGAGATTGGAAGAGTCTGTGTATGAAGCCTTCCCATGCATTTTTGCAAACAAACTGTTTCCATAACTCAAACCCATGGGCTTGCAGAGAACCTTTTTAACAAAAGGTGGACATTAAAAATGAACTTCCTGATGGTTCATGCAACATACAAATAACTTAGAAGGTCAACATGACATTGGACTCACCAGTTACCTTGCATACAAAGATCAAAATTATGGAAGAATCTGAAGCAGTAGCATTACATAAAATTTAGATAGTTGCTATTTAGCTATCTAGGTAAGGAAGAAAAGAGATAAAGCAGATATCATTTACCTTTTGGATGTCCATGCCTCTAATACACACTGCGATACAAGATGAAGAACCGCCAACATTGTTCGAAGGTACTTCGTAGACTTGCTTACCAGCCATGCTGCAGCATTTCAGTACAGAAAACATAAGCCCACAGACCCAAAAAATCTTCAAAAAAAATCATTCACTGAAGCTAAGTAAACATAAGTTTATATCCTTTTGCAACTACATAAAGAGCAGCAGTAATACTCAAAACAGAAAAGAAAACTATGTGCACCTAAAGCAACGCTGATAGTTCTCGGATGTGCGAGACTCCAACGAATAAACATACAATCCAGACAAGACAAGAAACGAGGGCTGCCATGACGCAACCGAATAGCCAATCCCCTGAACCAATTAAAAATTGAACGGAGATATAAATTTGTATGCATCAGCTTGACATATAACAGTCTCTGAAAGACGCATACCCTCCAAACAAGTATTTGAACCTCAGCTGCAAGATCAGGGGTACTCCATGGGGCATGTTCAGCTTGACAATTTTCTACAAGCTTTGTGCCACTTTCTATCGTACCAGACAGGACCTTCAAAAGTGCCATTAGCCGGCTCAATCTGGATGGTGAAAGGTGAATACCAAGTGCAGGAACTTGGACAGAAACACGAGTTGACGGATGGCATGGATGAGGTACTTTAATCTTCAGTTGACAAGAACAAAGAAAGCCTTAGAAGACAGTGTACAACAAGTGTATTGCACTAGCATATTGAGAAAGAGCTTGAAGTAATTGTACCTGATCAACAATAACAACAATCCCACACCTATCAACAAGAGAATACGAATGACAAGCACTGTCCACAACAGGATATGCTGAAAGCTGACTGCTATGACTCAGAGATTCCTGGTCACTTGTCTGGATGTCAGAACCACCATCCATAAAGAAGGCAGCTATATCCTTTCCAGAAATACGAAAACGAGAATACAAGTTTTGTCCTTGATTATCATGCTCCCCCTCCTCCAACAAAAAGTAAGTTTAGCATGAAGTGACATTGAGAGAACAGAAAATACACAAAGTACGACTTAAGTAACATACCTCTGTTCGCAATGTAAAATTACCGAAGTCCAAAAGGAAATGGCTATCATACTTCGATGACGCATGTGCTCCTATAGGAACTCTAATTTTTGGAGCATCAAGGTCAATATCTAGAGCGAATCTGCAAGATTGGGGAAATAAATCAAGTAACAAATGCATATTACAAACTTTACCATTACGCATATCAAATGGAGGACATGATATTAGCAAGCTGTGTGAAACGTTAACTAGACCAAAAAATAAAAATTAACAAATAAAAAATAGATGTGTTCAGAAATACTAGAACCACAAAGAACATATTTAACGAAGAGACCGAGGCTCAGAAAGAAAAGCATTTTTTATCAAGATTCAGCAAAGACCAACGAATATATTCTCCTGGGCTATATGGTATGTGGTTACAACACTCAAGTGAATGTGTTTAATTAAGGTTAGTGCCCATAATGTTCACCCTTGCATGAATGTCAATTACGTACTAATATTGCACAAGCTCTAAACCAAGCATGCTCCGTAACATCTTTCAAGACGTAGCTAAATGGTTCTATAATGGAACAGATGAAGATCACATGAATCATAATTCTATTTTAAAATAATCCGTGAAAACAATAGAACCTTCCCGGAATAGAGAAATAGTGATTGAATGCCAACCACAAACTGTCTGTAAATTTCAAAAAGATTAGCAGAAAAGCAATATCAGAAGGGAACCTCTAGCTTTTAACCCAGATTTAAGAATGTAAAGACATGCACATTTAAAAGTCCCCAAACATATAATACATAGTAAGAATCGCTCCAGCATGCATTTCATTCGACTTGCATATTATTTTCAGTACAATTCCTCTCAGATGGGAATTTGCTAGAATATTAGTCTTAGATAGTATCTTCATCCAAGCATTTCATTAGTTAGCTAAAGATTATAGATCTACTTAAAATTTATTTCAGCTTGAGAAGATGAAGTGACCCCAAACTTTAACTATTAATATGTCAAAATTCTAAATATTCTTCCAGAAAATTGTCTTGGCTGGATATCTTAGAGAAGCTTGCTTACCACAGGCAATGCTTAGAAACACAGCACATGGAATAAACATCTATGAGCCACTGATGGTGTCAACTTTTTTAAGTAAACTGGAGGCAGTGATAATGACCAAACAAAAGAAAGTATTTACATAGTGAATGCAAATTAAATAGCTATGAAAAAGAAAAAGGAAACACAGAAGACATAACAAACTCGAACAAACGGAATAAATAGAAAAAGAAAAAGAACAGAAGGGTCATATACTGCAAACATTGCAAACTCCTGCATCTCCCCAACCAGCACGGAAATTTTATGCTTTCCAAAGAAAAATAATAACATAAAATTTGTCTCTCATATTCTCATAGAGCATTCAAAATCAGATGTAATACAATTCCAATTTTGTGGAAACGTCAATAACACAAATACCATTCATTGTATGTCACTTTTACAATCACACAAAAAAATAGATCGGCAAGGGTGAGTCACAGTCCTTCGCATAATCAATAAATGAATCACTTCACATCGAATAATTAACCACATTTAATCAGTTCATCAAACCAATAGTCACAGTTCAATAACGCAGCGGTTATAAGATAAATCACCATGGAAAGAAATCTATCCTCATACAAGCAATTTTGGAATAAGTGTTACCTGCTTTGTTCCTCCAACACTGTTTGAAATTGCTCTTGAGCTCGACGAGTCGCCTTTTCTATCTTATTCTGTAATTGTTTCATCAAAAAGTGAGATATTAGTTTCTTGTAAATATAGCTAAATTATCGCAGATTATCTAACTGTACCTGAAGAGCAGTTGCTGTTTCAAAAGCAACTGTAGGGCTAACAGAATTGCTCCTTTTCATAAATTCCAGAAAGCGGTTATAGCTTTCCATCAAGACCTATATATCATTCATATAAAGAGAAATTCAGTGAAGAAGAACCACGAGGAGATAGTAAATAAGAGAAGGAAAGACGGCAGGGTAATTACAGAAGGGCTCAGAAATATAACAAATTACAGGCAAGTACAAAGTTAATATTATGTGCTTATCATACATAGACCAGTCATACAAAACCATTAACTATAGAGCTTCCAATACAGCTGGTGAGTTAATATTCACATGTTTCCCAAGCCGAACAAATCTGGCATTTAGAACTACTACGAAACATTTCACCTTGAAGGCAATAGCTGTGTACTCATTCCAATTAACCTCACTTTAACCCTCATAGCCTTTCAAACACATGGCAAGCAAGTATTTTGGTCTTAACACTTGTTTTAGCGAACAAATATTCTCAAGAGGTGTCGCTTTTATTCAGAATCAAGAGACGTGTTTATAGATTACATTAGTGGGCCATGGATGGAGAAAAGAAACCCTATGACAAACTGAATGAGATACTTACATAAATATCCCCTTAATCTTAACACTCCTAAACTCTGAGCATTTACTTTAAACCTGCTTAACTTCTCATATTAGAGTTAATCTTGTATCCTCGCAATGACTTTGTCAATATATTCGTATGCTAACTAATATCCAGAGTGAGCGAAACTGACGGTCTGTTCCCTTAAAAAGTTCCAATTCTTGGAGATATGCATCGCTGCCTGATAATCAAAGTGCGTCTCCCATCAATTCAGCTGAAGAATCTCCCAACTTCTGTGTCAAACGTAGAGTTCTAAGACTGATACACCTGGAATAGTGTACTTGCTAGGAAAACAGAAAACACAAGCCATACTGTATAAAAGTGACATCAGCAGAAATGAAATACCATTTTAGATTGTGTTTGTAACATCATTTGCTCTGATACCTATAGTAACCAATAAAAATGCATTTATTTGCTCCAGAATGATGTTCAACTTTCTCGACTTGAAAGTTAGACATAAGAAACACAACAAAATTAGGCCAACCTTAAATATGGGAGTCCATAGGAAAAGAACCTGGCGAGATATTTGGCCTTTCAAAATAGTGGATAGCAGGCCATTGATAAGATAACCTGCTGTGACTACTGAGGGATATTATGGTAAATCAATGTAGTGTAAGTAAGTTCAAGTAAACGTCTACGATTACGTCAAGTAACTCCATTTTGTCAATTGTACAAGTCCCTAACTCCTAAATACATGAAAATTGGAGAAAGGCCACCAAAAACTCTTTGGTAATTTTGCTTATAGTTAAAAGGCCCTAATTGCTGGCATATAAAGAACTTTACAAGTCAGGGAGAGACTACATAGTGGACCAGCCATCACGACTTCCATATCCTCATTATCATTCTTGGAGCCCTATATAGTTCCAAGAACACTTTCCGCTAACTACGAGCAACTAGCACCCACCATTCATAATCATCCTGCATTACCAAACCCCTATATTGCCTGATTATTTTCTTACTCAGGAAAATCAAAATCGGACAGAATTTGAATTAGCACAAATATACTTACAGAGGCAAATAGTTGTTAACCAGTAACAATAATACTTGTTTATAATAAAATTAAGGATAAATCACCGTGACATGGCAAGGAGATATTGTTGCCGAAAGCCTCCAGTCTAGATTCTCTCCAACAGGTGAATATACAAAACTAGCAGCCAATGCATTCGCCTTCTGCTGACTACAGACGCTCTACAAAGAAAATATCATTCACATATGAAAACCAAGCAGAACCGAAAAGTGATATAAATGTATTCATCTTCACATGAAAGCAAATAAATATATGTTATTTGATATGGAAAAGGATAGAGGAGAAATATAAACATAAACATCTACAGTAAATGAAAGGACCAAATGTCAACAAAAGAGTAACACTACTCATGTCTTCAAAATATGATAGTAAAATCATTGAAGAATTCAACAGAAGAATAAGTGACAACTAAAGTTACCAAAAAGAAAATAAGACAGTAATCTTCTTCAGATTCAGATTCCATGAACGACTTAGAATTATGTGCAAAAACCATATTCGAATTGACCCAAAGAAAATGTTGACACTCCAAAACAAACCTGAGCAATTGAACCTTCAGGGGCAGACAATCCATAGAACTTCAATGTTAGATCACAATAAATGCTTCTATGTTTAAACTTTGTGCAGATTTGAAGTTGTTCAAATCTACCACATCCGATTTCAATTTCATTTACATTGATAATCCTCGCAGCAGCCTGACCAATGGATACAATTACCATACGCTGTGTCATATTTTGCATATCTTTTCCCGACTGTGATGTCGAGTCCTCATCTGGTTGGAAACTCAATAAATTATTGATTGCCTGCCATTCTTCTTTGCTCAATCCATCTTCAACAGTTTGAGATCCCTCAGGAGCATCAGCTGAAGCAGAACGCCTGAATTGAAGGAAACGTGACAGGGTTCAACATGATGTTATTAGTTAGTTCATGCACAACAAAAAAAGATCGGAAAAAATGAAAACATAAAAACGATTGCAGCCAACAGAAGAAGAAGATAAGTCACAAGCAACTTTTGAAGATAGAAAGATTAACAGACCATCCAAATGAAAACCAACTATTCTTTTTAAGCATCCTCTGCTCGGCTTCTTCCTTTGATTTTACAGACTCAACTTTTGCATGTGCAAGGAACCTGAAACACACAAAATCTTCAAAAGGTCACAATCAGAGAACAAAACAAATAAGTAATTGTAAAACCAAAAAAATAGTAACAAATGCATTTTGATTATATGGGTACAAGTGTGAGCAAGCAAGATAAGTAATACTATAAACGACCGACATATCTTGGTACATCTGTAGGATATAAGGAAGTGATTTTCCATTAAATCAGAGACTTCCGGCAATCTCAATAACTTACCAAACCATGAAATCAAGATCCTACTAAATTACGGCTTAAATCTCCCCATGTATAAAACAAAAGGTACTGCTTGATGCAATCTAGATTAACATTCCCCAGAAACAGCACAAATGAAGTATCATAGAACAATTATATTTGGAAACAAAAAAGCATTTGACTAACCAACAGAATACAAGATATTTTACATTTGAAGTAGAATTGTCATGAAGGAACGAAGTCTAGCATAAGATAAAATAGGGGTACATTTAGAAAAAACAATTTATAACGAGCACCTCATACTTCGAGGAGATCAGCGGATATGAACAAAAGTTGTTTATGCAATCATGATGATTAGGATAATGAAGCATACATGCAGTAACAGCTCTTCAGCAACAATTTACAAAGTAAAAGATGATATCCAGTAATGTATGAATCATTCAAACTATAAACAACTGAATAAAATTCTAAAATGGAAGAAACAAAAAACAAGACTAAAGCCATAAACCAGCATAGCAACTAGAACACATACCTCCATAAAAGAATAATTTTTGGATCAAGATCTCTCTCAATACTTCTAATTTCTGAGTCATCAGAATCTGATAACTCTTGCAATGAGCTAGCATACAGCTGGATATATCTCCTACGAAGATGACAGAAGTGCTGAACTTGGGCCCAAGATAACCTATAGCTGAATTAACAGGCATAAACAAATTGTCAGCATTGGGCAACCAAAATACAAATCTTATAACAAGCAGATACTGGTAGAATTATCTGAACTAGCCTTTATTAAAATAAAGTATCAAAAAGAATGAGGAAAAAGTATGAGCAGTGGAGCCATCTGCCACTGCTTTCATCAATTGCTCCTATGTTTTGAAACTGGAGATGCATTTTGATCGTCAAACAGGTCATCTTTTGGATAAAGAAAGAATTGACAGAAAACAAGAATACTTTGTCAACTTCTTTAGAAAATCAATAATGCTTTTCTATTCCAAGTAAGTGGTGAATATGGATATGGAAACATACAATATGACCACAGAAGTCAGAATGTATCTATAATTTTGGAACAAAGGTAGCGTAAAGTACAAGGGTCTAAAATCATCTATCAATCTTCAATATATATATATATATATAATACCACATTTTCTTCTGCTGCAATGCAGCTTGAGCAGCATAATGCCACCACACTTTAGGACCCTCGCTAACCGACACCACAGGCCTTAAATGGGACACTTCAACATATGATTTATATCTTGATATGACCTCAAGGAGTCGAATCCAGTCATGATACTGAGCCTGTAAAGCAATATTTCAAATTCAGTCAGTTAGAAGACTGCTCTCTATTAAAAACGAATGAGAGAAACAGAGGGAGGGTAGGACATTGAGAGAGGGTGGAAAATGAGCACCCTCGTAGAAATCAATGACAGGAAGTGATAGTATACCAAAACATTTAGATAGCAATAGTGAATCATGCAGCCAATAGAGAAATTTAAAAGCTAAGCCAAAGTTTAGACAGCAGAAAAGAATCAACAGGAAGTTCTGCTTAGGCAACCACTGAAAAGTGTCCACCTACATGTTTCTAAATGATTAAACTGGAATAGGGAACTCGTCCAGGTACACCAACACCTAGAGCCACAAGGCAACCATAATATGGCATAAGCAGACCCACTTCTTAAAATTCATTATGAAAGAAGAAAATCCCAAGGCAGGGAAGTTACTTCAATGGTTAGAATCAGTGCTCTTCACTCACTGACCTATCTTAAGAGAAGAAATCAGATTTGGGATGGTGAATTTTTCCGTAAGAAGCAACTTCAAACAAGAAAATAAAAGAGACAGCACAATTTAATTAGAAAGTCAAGAGTTATCACCTCTGTGAGTGTCAAAGAAACGTCACCAAGGATAAGACGGGCCTCCTCGAAAGGCATTTCTGGATCAGTTCTCTCCAGATTCCCTAAACGGTGATACTTAAGAACACCATTGATTGGTGAAACTAGGTAGTTACGATCTCGAGCCCATGCAGAAACTGCATTACTATTGGCAGGTTCATTTATTCCATCTTCAAATATCTAACATGCATGAAAAGTTAAGTCAAAGAAATCTAGCACGTGGCAAAATAAAGGTGCTTCCACTAATATCATTTGAATACGTGAGGCAATAGTTTCTGGTAGTGGTGAAGGAAGAAAACATTTCTTACAATGTACAGTGCCCAGTGATGCCACAGAATAAGGAGCATACCTCAACCCAATCCTTAGGACTCAGGTCTTCCCATTTCTTATTCATGTTCCAAGGAGGTCGGTTGGAATCATGATACATAGCAAGCCTTTCAAGTTGCAATGACTACAGAAAAAATTGTTGAGATATCAGAAAGACATAAAGGTGCCATTTTTTGTAAGTCTGCATGAAAAAGCAGAATCCAACTACAGTGACCAGGACATAAATAATTTTAAATAAGTTAATAATTCCTTTCATGCTTCAGGAAAGGTGTCAAGAATAACTACATCTTTAATACCCTTCAATGGAAGAAGTGTGCAAAGCAACAGTGACACAATAATCGTCACAAATATTAAACATCAGAAATGCAAACATCCAACAAAACACCAACTACTAGTTCACTTTAATTGAAAATCGATGCATTATCATATATAGCTTAAATGAGGTACACTTATCAAATTACTTTGGTACATACTACCAAATGCAGGTCCAACTGAAAATTCGTCCAAGACTTCTATTGATCCTAGAACATGACATTGGGCCCTTTAGGCCTTTTTTGTTGGGATTAGGGTGCACGGGAGGGAGAGAGAAGAACTTACTTAACAAATATACAAAACCTTTCTTTCTTGGAAAATAAGCAAAAGAGTATGGCAGTCTTCAAAAAATCTACAACGAGGTCATAAAATTTACAACGAGGTTATACTTTCCATCACCTACTTTACCACCATTTGGAGCTCACCAAAAATAAGAGTAAAGCAACAAAAAGGACAAACAGGAGTACTTTCATCTATCCAACTCTTAGATGAGACTAATAAAGGAGTTCAGAACATCCAGTATTCATCTTATATGAAATATCTCTAAAAAGGTAGCATCGCCTTAAAATCCAGTAAAACTCAGCTGGTAAATGCTCCAACCAATAGCTAATAAGCTCTAATTTACAACTCTGTTCTACTGAGAGCAGCATTATAAAGATGGCAGATGAATCTGACCTTTCGCAATTTATCGAGAGCACCGCTGGTGTCAAATGTTTCATTCCCTTTCTCGTCCACTGTAAAGGCAGCAAGTTTTGCCAGAGTAATACCAACAGCAAAAGGATGTCCTGGATTGCTGAAACATAAAAATGTTCTTCTAATCAAGCAAATAAAGCAATATGGGCAAAAGAAGCTTTCATTACCGATGCATGTACACCAACCTAACAGAATCCTCATATCTGACATGGACATTTCCAATCGAGATCTTAAGATTTCCAATTATTGTACCAATCAAAGAACCCAACCATGAATTTCCGGCAGCTGACTGCAAACAACAAAAGATGGCATATTCAGAAGACAACAGCAGAAGCAATGCCAGCATTCAGAATATAAGTGTATGCTGAAGGAACTTTTTTGGCATTTAATATTTAGTATTCTTTAGAGAAAAGAAGAATAAAAGAAAAGGGGTGTGAAAGAAAGTAGTCAAGCTACTAGTGCAAAGAGGTTAGGTGTGAGCAACATGGTAAATTACACTTCCAACACATATAAGACTTGAGCACATACATTTCCAAGCTTTGATTTTGATATTGCATCAAGAGTGGCTGACTCAGCTTCCTGCAAAACAGTTGAATATGCAGCAAGCAAATCTATTAGAAAGTGATGATAGTTCACGACAAAAAGGTATATGAACTTAACAAAGTCAACCAACTGTCAAGCCACACAGGACGTAACAAGAGACAACTTAGATATAGATCAAGGGAGAAAAGCAATATAATACCTCAATCTGTTGAAGTTTCGCTTCAAAAAGCTTTTCACGCTCTTCATGCTGCAAAATTAAAAAATAAATAACTATGTAATTAACCAAGTAAACCTTGTGAACAAACAAAAATATTTCTTATTACTTACCGTAAGAGACCTTCCATCAGAAGCAGGATGAGCAAGAATGAACACACGGTCTATAAGGACTATCACAGGCTCTTTGCCAAGACTTTTCCAAGGAACCTGCATTTTATGTCAAAACAATACAAACTGAAAGTCATATCTGATAATGATGATATGAAACCATTGCATCATTTGCTGAAAGAACACATGTAACAGGTCCCTAATATCCGTCATTAGACTACCCAAGGAAAGAAAAATGCAAGAGGGCAAAGACATGCAACTATATGATCCTGCAAAATTCTGGATGGCTCTGAACATTGTTAGACATAGGAGAAGTATCACATTTGAACATGTCTACCCAGTATGCAGGGCCATGTAATGAATTGTGTATGGATTTAGACATTCCCCTAATTAATAACCCGTTATGGTAAGCCTAAACAATATAAGACCACTTGAACTAGCCACATCAACAGCAGTGTAACTGCCACACACCAACAGCAAAGAGCTGCTAACCTTTCAAGTCAACCACCGCAGGCAACTCCCCTGACCACATTGACGCTACTCCATTTCTCTCAACAACCCTCCCCCCCCCCCCCCCCCACAACAAACACTCTCTATAAATCATTGTGCTATTTTTTTCTCTGCCTCCGAAATCATGTGTGCTAGTCTTACACTACTAGGTTGTTGCACTCCTTTACTTCGTGTTATAAGACCAGCAGTCTTACTACTAGGGTGGCCCCACCAATTTACAGGTCACACACATTATCTGAGCCACGGACATCACCTAACATGTTTTTACTCTCTTCATGTTTACAATGAAAATATAACCAGTAAGAAGAACTGCAGAAACATGATCGAGGGAGGATTAAGGTTTACAATTGCAAGCCATGATAGGAGATATGGATGATGACGTATGCACGACGACACTCTAGAGCACATCCACATCATGAGGTGATGAAGAACAGATACAAGATGCAGTAAGAAAAATTAGTACATGGACTCACTAGAACAAACCTCCAAGCAAGTATCTTCCAAGTTTGAGGAACTTGGAATATAGTTTGAAGCGACCTGACCTTGTGTCATGAAGAAAGTAAACCCATGCATTAACCGCATGGGCAGATGGGAGGCAAAGATGGTATACAAAATAGCACCCTTTGTTTCTCCATATGAAAATCACAGAAAGGAAAAGTTTTGAAAAACAGTAAGTTGGTGGTGTAGGTGTTTACAAGTTCCAAAAGTAGCAGGTCTCCAAGCACAAGTAGTCGATTTCTAGATTTATCATATAGAATGGGAGGATCACCATAGTTCTTTGATTGAAGCCACCAAACTCGAAACTGATACAACTTGAAAAATCAAAACGACAAACAAGCTACATCAAAGATGACAGCAACGGACTCAAAGACAAGGATGATGTAAATTCGACCAAATATCAGAAATTAACAAGACCAGGCACACTCATTTTGTGTTTCCTAGCCATTTCTTTGGGTCATCCGTGAAACAAATTTATCTTGTTATTGTTTTCAAGCAATGTACCAAGGTTTCTCGTTCATCATCACTTGAAAACTCAAGGACAAGCTTCCGAATGAAGATGTGATTTATGCGAATTATGGAGGGCATTGATGGAAAATCCAAAAAATAATTTTAGTTTATGTATTAAATATTAATATTTACAGATACATCATTTATTTAGGCAGTAGGGTTAGCAGATAACTAATATATTATTTTGATTGTTGTTAGGATATAGCTTTGTCTTGTCACTTTCCGCAAGAATAATTTCAGTTTTATTTGTTGCATCAAGTTCATTGTTAGGACAACTTTTAGGTTTTAAATTTGGTTATTTATGGTGTTTATCTTTATCATAAATGGGGTTGTGATCCCATCTCGTGTTGAGTTCATTGAAGTTCTTTGGAACATCTCTTTCTTCTCATCTCCTAGTTCTCTCCTTGAAGTATGCACCTGAATGATTGATTACCTATCTCCTGAAGAAGGTGAAACCAGTAACAACATGTTTGTGGTTATCACTTGAGGCACAAAAGATGACATGTTAGATCCAAGTACGATCCCCATTGCGGTCAAAGAGAGGAAGTCCTTTCCAAGAATAATCTTACACCTTAACTGTCAATATATATTTGATCTAGATAATCATACCACATACCCATGCTATTCTTAATAGTTTAGTTTACCTGATCTGAATATACCTGATAAAACAAAAGAAACACAATTGATCATAAAAGAAAAGCAATAAAGCCTGGGAGATCCTGCTTGACTAGAAGAGATAGAGCTCGTTAGTAGCACAAAAGCTACAGCAACGAAATAAATTCATGTTTCCGAGTGGCATAATAATAGTGAAGAGGTGCTGTCAACAATACCAGCAAGGGCTTTCTGCCCAACATAAAAAGTGACAAGTTTTCAGTAGCAGAACAGATATCAATTAGACTGTAACAAGAAAAGTACAATCCAGAGCAGCACATGCACAACACAAAAAAAGTCAACAAACTGTAGTAGAACAAATTGAGAGAAAAATGGAGCAGAAGTCCACAAGACAACCGGATCAGCTACAAAAGTGTAAAGAAGTACCTTCAATGTTATGGTACCAACAAAACCAGCCTTTACGGTAACCGGAAGTTTTAATGAATTGAGTGCCTCTGACTTTAATTTCAAGTCTTTGAGAACCACATCACCTAAAGATATAACTGGCTATCAGAACAGGCTCACAAACAATAAATCATGGATATATACATATTCACACCAACTAAACAAAGGCTTCCATACAGAAAAAACCAGCACAAGCGTAAAACCACAAACAAATTGTTATAACTCAACCCTGTCAACCATAACAACAAACTGCAAGAAGAAAAAGATTTAGGTGCTTTGTACTCAACATAATGGTGAAATTCTTCTAACCACCACATTCAAAAGAAATGTTAAAAGAGACCTTAACTTGTAGAACATTATATTAGGCCAGTTACGGTACCTATCCTTTAACTATGCTTTTCGTGCTTTAGAAATATAATATGTGGACAATTTGTACAAGCACTGAGCCTTTGCAACATGAACCTAATAGTAGTATGAAAATCAGGAACATCTGAATGAAGTTATACCATTACAAAAAAAATCATTAACAAACCTTGCCAGACACTGATTCTTAAGGCCTCTGATGAAAGTCCATGGACATATTCACCCAAATATCTTCGGAGCAAATGCAATACCTATTAGCATAAAGATGTCAAATAAAATCCATCAACTTCCATAATCTGCTTATAAACAAACTTGGGACTACAAGCTCTCATGGCATACTAAGATGAACATAATAGAGACTGGTAGAGATGATGAGGGGAAAAAGGTAACAAAAAATTGGTAGAGATATGAAGAATAAAAATGCAAAAAGAAACAGCATACTTACACAACTAGATTGTCACATAACAGTAGAATAGAGATCAACCTCACCATCTTAACACTACAGGTCAGTGGCAGCTAAAGGATGCAACCCGTTCTCCTTCAACCTACCAACCCGTCCAATAAACAATTGCTCAAACCTCAACCAATAATGAAACAGTCGCATCGACTCATCGAGCAAAGTCGCCAACAACAATTCTAATAGCTCCCTTCATTCTGAAGTAGATGGCCTCCTTTAAAGTTTAGGGGGGACTCCAGTCAGTTCAAATTCTTTTCAATCTTTACCCTTTGCAAAAAAACAGGTTTCATTTTTAACCTATTTCCTCTATGCAAACACAGGACATGTTATACATATATGTAGATGTATTTATTTATGGGGATATACTTGGTTCTTTTGGTTTGGTTTGGTTTGGTTTGGTTTATGTATTTATATCTAAATATAAAAGAAAAGAAGAGAGAGGAAGAGGATTCACTTTGATTTGATGCATAGCCAATGCTCTAGAATTTGCACAAAGTTAAAGTAGACAGCTAATTAGAATGGAGGCAGATGGTTCCAACTGGTTGTAAAAGCTACCATAGATTGCGTACAGATTAGACAAACACAAAAACACATGGGTGGTGTTTGGTTCGTAGCCTCATCGGAATCCGACGGAATCTGGAACGATCAATTCCATTTACCAAATGCCATTCATGGGCTTGGTTCATTCTTTGAGTTTTAGTACGTAGTTCCAATTCCACATATGTTGGAATTCAAATTCCTTGGGTTTTAGTAAGTAATACCAATTCCTTTACATCCAATTTTTTGAGAAAAAATATTCTATCCTTATATTTACTCGTTGCCACCACCAGCATCATTGTCTACACCATCACCATTGTCATCTCCACCACTGCCACTGCCACTGCCTCCGCCCACCAGCACCGCTGCCATCACCATCAACGTCGTCTCTATCACTACTACCACTGTTGCCGCCAAAGTTTTATGTACGAAATCACGAGGCAAGGCATTTTATCTTGGCGAGGCGAGGAGTAAGCCCCGAGGCAGTTTGAGGCGTAAGCCTCGAGGCAGAAACATAGTAAACAAAAAATCACATGATATACATGCACAAAATGTATATGCTAATAAATAAAATATACATACACAATATATACTAACAAATAACATATATATATATATATATATGATATACTAACAAATAAAAAATACAACATACTCAGTAGGTTCAAAGAAAATACGAGGATACTCGAATGTAGCATGTTAAGAAAATATGAAGGTATATATACATATATGTGTGTGTGTATGTATATGTATATATATGTAAGGTGAGTTATTATGCAACCTTATACATTTGTACAACCAATACAACTCAATCTCAACCGTCCATTTAATTTGATGAATATGTGATTTCATAAAAGTTTAGATTGTTTCCTACTATAAAGTATTGATCATAATTAATGAACACTAGTCATCTTCCATAAAGATTCAAATCATAATAAATGAACTCTCATCATTTCCATAAATATCTCAATTGATTGGGTTGCATGGTTGTACAAATGTGATGGGTTGCATTTGAACCGTCCTCTATATATGTATTGTGTGTATATATATATACTAGGTTCGACCCCGTGTATTACACGGGGTATTTTAAATGAGAAAAACTCTAGACATTAACTCTAAAAGAAAACTCTGAACATTTACTCTGGAACACAAGAATTCAAAATTCTATTGTTAGGCTGAAAAATAACTCTGGACTTAACTCTGAATAAGAGGAATTCAGAGTTGCCTTCTAAGTCTAGAAAGTATCTACGAGCATAACTCTGAGTCACAAGAATGCTGACTTCTTATAACTCAGAAACGTAACTTTGAAGAGGAGTTAAGAGTTGTATTCTATGTCTTGGAATAAACTATATAACCAAGTTTGGAACAGAACAATTCAGAGTTATGTTGTAAGTCTGAGAAATAACCAATATTTGATGACTTCATGTTGATGATTTGTATCACTAATGTCATTTAAGTGTAATGGGATTAAATTGTTGACCAATGTAATCATGATAAATATCGAGCAGGTAAGGAAGGTGCGGAGTGCACACTTGTTTGAGTTTATGTTGATTTAGGGGCAAAGCCCCTAAACGACGTGGGTCCGAGGGCAGCGCCTCCGGTGGCGGGGTCCAAGGGGCGGCAGCCCCTAGCGGGGTCCGGGTAACATTGCTTTGTGAAAAATGCTTCAAAAATCCGAATTTGAAATTTTAAGTAAGGTCTTGATGACCACTCCAGAGTTAAATTCAGACTTACAACTCTGCATTTTCCTAGAGTTCTCATGCAGAAGACATCAAGAGACAGAGCTCTTACTCAAGAGTTAAGTGTCTCATATACAGAGCCCGTACTGTATTCCAAGGAAGATCAAGGCTTAAACGTCAAAAAGGTTAAGTGCTTGATGCAGAGCTTCACTCCAAATGCAAAGCCTCTGCATAGTACATGCAGAGCCTCGATTTGACTCGTGTTTTCATTCAAGTCTGAGTCTGTCTTATTTACACTTAGGGGGAGATTGTTATCTTGGGTTTGAATCTAAAATTTGGTTTGCCTAATGACATAAGAAAATACAAATTGATACATACTTAATCTACCCCATCGTGTAAAAATGTAAGTAAGAAGTCTCTTATTGTAGTCTTTAAGACTTAGTCTTTTGAAGTGGGCTGGACCAACAGCTCTCATGCAGAAGATATCAAGAGACAAAGCTCTTACTCAAGAGTTAAGTGTCTCATATACAGAGCCCGTGTTGTATTCCAAGGAAGATCAAGGCTTAAGCGCCAAAAAGGTTAAGTGCTTGATGCAGAGCTTCACTCCAGATGCAGAGCCTCTGCATAGTACATGCAGAGCCTCGATTTGATCCAGAGCTTCACTCCAGACACAGAGCCTCTGCATAGTACATGCAGAGACCTCTGAGTCTCCTACTTCTAAATCTGGAGGCGAAATCGTTGGACGGGTCTCTAAATCTGGAAAGGAGGACTCCAAATTTTGGAACTCTGAACCGCCAATTACTCTGCGAAGGCGGTCATACCACGAATATGTGAAATTAACCGTCCGAAGGGACACATGTCACTTAAATAGACCTATTTGAACCGTAAGTGAAAATTGTGTCTAGATACATGTTTAGTCGGGAAAAATCAATAACCGCCGCACAGAAACATGACACGTGTCCCAAAAGTTACTTATTTATTAGGATTTATAGATATATGCATATGTATATAGAAGAAGAATCGTGTGAAAATAGGAGTCAAGGTGAGAAGCATAAGAAGGGATCTGGACCCTTGATCCCTTTTAATCTCACCCCCACCTCTTATGAATTGAGCTTATCAAGGAATTGATCTGGTGCATCTCTGAGCACCGCATTAGTGTTGATCACTTGATCATCAATTAGGATTGATCCAAGGGTGGAGATCCCTTCTTACCCTTCTAATCATAACTTCCATTCTCACCGGAAACCAACCCTATGTATATATATATATATGTGTGTTTGTGTGTGTGTGTGTGCATGTATATATATGTATTTATGTGTGAGTGAGGGAGAAGTGAATCGTTTTGAGAGAGAGCACAAGACAACTGTTGTTTTTTTGACTTTTGGATTTTTAATCTTTGTGTGTGTGTATATTAATATGTATGTATGTGTGTGTGTCTGATGCAGAAGTGAATCCTTTGAGAGAGAGCAAGTGGCAGGCATTCTTTTTTATTTTTAGCTTTTTGGTCATTGTATTTAATAAAAAATGCCCACATCACATACTAGATGTGTATGCCTCTCTCTCTGCCTCATCGCCCCACCAATTCAAGGCATATGATCAATTGAAGTTGTGACAGGAGGCACCTCAAGCATGATTTTTGGCCACCTCGCCTCAACGCCTCAACCAAGTTCTAAAACTATAGCCGTGACCACCACAATCACCTTTGCCGCTACATGCACCATCATCACAACCGCCATCGATGCCATCATCACCATCACTGTCGCTGCCACCGCCACTGATTAATATTATTATTATTATTAAATTTTCCATTATATAGTGTTTCTAATTTAAGTAATAAAATATGAAAATGTAATCAAAGGTATTTTGATCATTTATCATTATTTTATTACAATTCTGAACTTATATTCATTGATCCAAACAATCAGATTCCATTCCAATTTCTGTCAACCAAATGCATGGTCAAGCCTCATTAAATTCCATTCAAATTCCTTCAGATTCCAATATTGGTAGATTCTTTTTTTTTAACCAAACATCGTCACACATTTCTCTCTCCCTCCCTTCCTCCAACCATGAGGCCATGACACACCAACAGCAAGGCCACCATGCCTTCCATCTAAAAGCAGTTAAGATTTAAAAACGGGTGAACAAACAACCAAATCATTTGGCTTGCTCCAATTGTTCAAGTAGTTACCAACTGGCGTGCCAACACTATTCTTGCCTATCTATACATATCCTCTTGCTAGAAATCTTCCTCTCTAAATGTTTATTAACTCCTATATTAGAGATAACTAGTCCATATTCCCTCAGCCTCTCCTCAAAATGGACCACCACCCAACCTTCTTTGTGCATCTAATTTCAAAACTAATCTTTCCAAGTGTGGCCACGCATCCAACTCAGATTTCTCACTTTGCATAATTTAGCACATTATCTTCATGAATTAATATTTTCAGCTTCTAACACTAGCAACCTCACACCATCTACAAAAAATTACTCAAACCTTACAATCACAAACAACTTATGATGCAGCCATGTAGGTTGCCACTTCATCTTCCCAACCTTGACCTATGACAAGCATTCATCTCAATCTTCTCATGTTTGCAGCATAGACCACACCATCAGAAAGATGTTTGTCCAAGATATCTCATGTATAAAGTATAGACATGCTTCTATATCTTCAAGTTTCACTTCCATGAACTGCTTTCTAGTCCAACTTACTCCAAGAACCTTCCATTCCAAAGTGTTTATGCGTACACAATCATGAGAACCTTACATTATTTATTCTCTCGCTTTTGAAGTTCCTTCAATTTTCAAATGTATGAGCTATCTTTATTGAGCATAGACCATATTGCTTACAGGTGGAGCATAATCGAAGGATATTTCGGTCTAGCCTCCCTAAAAACGATGCTATTGTTTACACCTCTTTGTGAACCTTTCTTTTTGCATATTCCTTTTTAGAATGGTTACACAATGCATTATTTGCGATATAGAAAACTCTTCTTCTCACAACCATATGTGATAGGGGCTTCAGTTTTCTGGACAATGAACCAGAAAAACGAAAGGCAAAAAAAACAAGCGTCTATAGCAATTGAGAAAAAAAATTATGTTGTAACTAGGGCTGTAAACGAACCGAACGTTTAGTGAACCGTTCGTGAACCGTTCGGCGGGGAAGTTCGTTTATGTTCGTTTATTTAATAAATGAACGAACATGAACAAATTTTTTTGTTCGTTTAGTCAAACGAACGAACATGAACAAGAGTCTCGTTCATTCATTTATGTTCGTGAACGTTCGTTCATTTACCGTTCGTTTACGTTCGTTTATATATTAAATTTAATATATAATCTTTTTATTATATACTTTGAATTCAAATAATATTTATTTATGTTCGTTTAGCCCGTTCGTTTATGTTCGTTCGTTTACGTTCGTTTAGCATGTTAATGAACGAACACAAACGAACACGAACATACCTGATTTCTAAACGAACGAACACGAACACAAAGATTTTCGTTCGTTTACCGTTCGTGTTTGTTCGTTTGCTCGGTTAAGTTAAACGAACGAACATGAACAAGCCTCTGTTCGTGTTCGTTCGGTTCGTTTACAGCCCTGGGATTAAACTTTCAAGGGGACATTTAAACTCAATATTCCATTGCTCCAGCAACCCCGATGCATAACCCTTTTAGGAAAGAGTTTACTGAAATTTAAAAACTGCAGATAATACTCAAACAAATGCTGCTAGTGTGATATTCTTCCAAGTAACTATAATAGCCACACTTGCGTTGGGAGCACAATGTGATTCATCTACTTGGTAATTAGTAATCATTTGAGGACATCTGATAAACTAAGATCTAGTGTAAGTATATGGTTTTATCATGGTTGGTTTGTAACAATCAAGCAATGTAAAACAAGCTTCTCAACTTTACTGGTTCACTTGGATTATGATACATCAACTAATACTGCCTATGTTCTGAAAGGAATGCATTATGACTTTATAATGCCTACCCTAATTCTTTTCAATTAATACTTTGTACTTGGGTTGATTTAAAAATTTGCACTGACCTTTTTATTTCTAATGTTTTCTACGAGGTCAAGGTTAGGTATAGAAATGTTACAGTTGGTAAAGACTTTATATCAATATCGGTTTTAATGTTAAATGCTTAGGTATATGAGATTTAGGAGCTGAGGGATGATATGTGATGATGAAAATAATTTCACGTAGGACTTGAGAAACAACAAACAAATAAGAATGCAACAAGAAAGATGAGATGATAGATAGTCCTCCAATCCATCACACACTTGTATTTATATGTCAAACCTAGGCATCCGTAGTTGTTGTCAATGCAATTAGCAATATCTCAATACAAGTTTAAATCGAAAAATCAAATTTGAAGTTGCCAAGAAAGTTGCTAGGCAAAAAAGGCACAAGTCAAAGTGTGGGTCTTGGGAGCAAATTAGCATCAAAAGAAAACACTAAACATGAATTGACAAGAATAAATCGATAAAGAGAGGTGAATTGGAGAAATCCTTACGTGTGCTTCGAACATGGCGAATAATACAAGTTAGGGCACGGAATCAATCGATAAGGAAGCGCATCTGCATGGAGATCGTATGAATAAGAACAAGCATCGCATATGAAATGGATGAAAACCTTGTTGTGATGGGGGATGGGGGATGGGTGATGGAAACAAAAAAATGGAATAATAATTGTGATTTTTTATCAGAGATTGCGGACGGTTGTAATGAGAAGAGGCCGTGGCGGTGTGTTTTTGTTTTCATAAATTATTCACCGGCTTTCTTTTCTTTCTGCGTTAAAACTTGGGATTTTGGCAACTTCAACCCTCCCACTTTTCGGAATGTTTACATCAGTCACATAATTCCACCAGGAAAGTTAACGATTATGCAAACCCTCTCTTGAATTGAATACGTGACAAACCAAATGATCTACACGGCTCAATCTTTATAAGGGTCAAGGGTTCCAACCTCGCCTCATCAACACAATATCAAACAGTGTCTTAGCTTGCAACTGAAAGTTTTAAATAATGACCCAGATGTTATATGATGATATCCACTTACGAGCAATTGCAATCCTAGCATACGTCTCCTTATAACCAACATCATGCTATTGATTAAATGCAAAATGAGCTTTGTAACGATCAGCTAACCCATAGATTTTGTGTTGGTAATGAAGAGCAATAAATTGTTTGAAAGGATATTTTCATTTTGTTTAAAAGGAATTGTCTCATTCTCATCAAATACTTGTCCAAACCAAACTAAACCAAATCAAACCAAACAAATCCAATCCAATCCAATCCAAGGGAAAAGGAAAAGGAAAAGGAGCAAGCAAAGGATGGCTGATGGGCTTTGAAATTTGAAAGAAGCCCATTGGTATTAAACCCCCGCCCCCCCCCCTCTTATTAATATTGGGTACGTAGTAGTAGACTCACCAAATGATCATTTACAAGATTTTGTCATTCAAATTCAAAAATATATATATATATATATATGTATACATGTTTTCATGACTTTACATTTACAATATATGGTTAGCATGTAAGTAATACAAATTTAAAATTTTTACAAACCATGAAAAACAAGATGATATATATTATAATTAAAAACAACTTTTTTTCATTATTGATCAAATAATTGGTTTTAACTAATAATTTACTCTATTTTTAATTAATGAATTTAATAGAATGTTAAAAAAAATTACATGATTTTATAGATGTAATTATATGATCCCTTTCAAATTTCTCAACGAACAATTTACGGATGGAGGAATATAGAGGTTGAACTTGAAAAAGTTTATAAGGGAAGCTATGTTTGTTATTGAAACAGTGAATGTGTTCATTATTGAAAGTTGTTCATAGTGAACTATGTTCATAAGTAATCCAAGACATAAAAGATTAGTGTGCATGTGTTCACAACATATCATGAACACATTTACCTTATAAAACAATATTCATGATATTGATCAGTGCCTTGTTCATAGATGAATGCGTATCATAAGTATAGGGACTTTTTTTAGAATCAATGAAATTGTGATAACCTTGAGAACTTGTACATTATATATTATTTGATATGATTTTTTGTATCTAAGACTGAAATCTATAATATTGATTTGCATATATTTGTTTCACAATGTAAACATTTTATTTGACCTGTTTGTGAAACACAAAATAGACGTAAAAGAGTTTCACGTTGTATATAAAATAAAGAGAGTATGAAACAAATATATATATATATATATATATATATATATAAGTTTTGTTTTTGAAAGAATAGAAGTAGAGAGTGGTATGAAAGGAAAGGAAGTTTGTTTATGTTTTGGTTGCTTGTGAGCTCCCAGAAAAGACATTCACCCGTGATTTCCCTAACTCTAACTCTAACGTGTTCTCTTCTTATTAGCCCACCTGCACTCCAGATCCACATTTTTATCTTTATTTCTATTTTTATTTCTATTTTATCTTAAGTCGACAATAAATAAAACAACAACACAATTTAATAATACATTTCATTAATTAATGAATATCATTTAATCAAATGGACTGATGAAATTTCACGAGACGAGAGGAATGCTATTTTATATCATGCAAATTAAATGCAGTGTTTGTAAACAACATCAATATATATATATATATATATATATATATATATATATATATATATATATAGGGTATATTTCTTTTACAACCTTGTGCATTTGTACAACCTTTGCAACCCAATTAATTGAGATATTTATAGAAATGATTGAAGTTCATTTATTATGATTTGAATATTTATGGAATATGAATAGAGTTTATTAATTATGATTAATACTTTATATTAGGAAACAATTACTTGATTAAAAATTGAATGGTTGAGATGAGGGTTGTATAGGGTGTAAGAATGGAAAAGGGTGTAGAATAACATCCCTATATATATATATATATTATATATGACGCCTTCCTTCCCAGTTGCTTGTATATGTTACTTTTTGTTTTGATCAATATATATATATATATATATATATATATATATAATCTTCATTTGTAACATGCATGCGTGATTCTTAATGTATACATACCAACAATTAACTGCTCTCCAATATGGTATCTGACAAAATCAATGAATCTTAATCAATCATCTTACATTTCAACTAAAACATTTCATTCATTCATTAATTAATTACTTCTTCTTTTTCTTTATATATATATCATTTCACCTAATTCTTTGTCATCATCTTTTTACCCCATATATTCCATTCCATTCCATTTCATTTCATATAATCTCATATACATATACATATGCATATACATATCATATATATACATATGATCATGATGACCGAGTTTCAAGAATTTGCAACTCTATGTATACCTCCTTTAATTGTTAAGAATCCAAATTATTTTAAATCACACTTTTATTTTTACATATTATAAAAAGAAAAAAACTAATGAACTTGCACTTGTTATATTTAATTTCAATCTACTAATTAAGTTTTCAAAAAAGAATGTTCTTCCACCCCATGCATATATATTCATACGGTCTATAGAGGTATGAATAATCAACGCATGCATTTTTTACATTATATATGAATAATCAAGAGTGTATTCATGTAACTATACATATTCATACAAGGTGTATGAATTAATTAATTACCATGAAATATATAACATATGAAAAATGATGGTGTAGGAGCAGGAGCAGGAGTAGGTGTAGGTGTTGGGGGGATACAAGGTGTAAGGAAGGAAAGGTAAGACCCGTGATTGGATTTATTCCATCCAATGCGTTGGACCCTACTCAACACCTTCTTAGCCACATAGAAATAAACTAAACAACAACAAAGTGTCACGAGCACACACTTTTCTTTTTTTATTTCTTTTTTATTTTATTTTATTTTATATTTTGCTTTTATATCACATGCCCTCTCAACTCTAACTCTTAACTCACCATATACATCATATATATATATATATATATACGTTTATAGCTACCACACAAACATGTAGAATCATATACTACATGACGGATTAATTGTGTGAACATAACAAACCAAAAACCTACCATATATTCATTCATATTCCCTCCTTCCTTCCTTTACTTTTATATTTAATGCCACTTGAACCTTTTCTTTTACTTCTAAATCATATCTATTACTCGTGGCATCTATTTTTTATATCATCTCATTCATTTTAATTTCAAATACTCATGCAATTAACTTTTTTTATATACCATTATACTATTCTATGATTATATATATATATATATATATATATATAACACTTAAATAATAATAATAATAAGTAAATTAATTAGGGGAAGTAAAGCAAGAATATATATATTATATAAATTTCTTTTACTTAGATGTTCCATTAATCACATCAAAATATGTACATAGTTATTTTATTTAATTTATTTTTATTACATGAGATTTGGGAATTAAATTAACTGTGTTGATGAGGAATTGACACAAATTAAAATACAAATGGCATCTTAAATGCCTACCTACAAGAATATATATATATATATATATATATATATATATATATATATATAAACTATAACACTGGAAACTATCCCATCAACATCTTAATTAATTTAAGTGTTTAAACTCATAAAATTAAATGATCAAGTTGAATTAATTGGTATATACAGCATGCATTGATGAATGAGCCAATTTCATTCTATTAAATTCTATATGGAGACTCGAGAGGCCACTTCACCAAGTCTGATTGATGGATACTGTACATGTTGTTATTATTATTAATATTAATTAAATAAATAAGAAAAAGAAAAGGCAAACCATCGTGGTATTGACACCTGTCGACCTCCTTTAATTTTTGGTTGCATGAAGCTAGCTAGCTTTTATTTATTCATTCATTCATTTAGTATAAATAAATGACAAGAGCCACTCTCCAAAACCATTATACTCTCTCAACTTCCATTTCTTACGGACAACTAACACTAGCTACTACAATTTCATTTAATGAAGATGGTCATCTTCATCTTCAAAAACATTTTCTTACTTACCCTCCTACTGCTACTTCTGTCCATGAATGTAGTGCAAGGAAGATATCATTACCACAAGAACCAGAAGGCGGCTCCACCTCCATCTGTTCCTTCTGACCCGGTTTCATCACCAGTAACCGACCCAGGCGATGGTGATGGTGATGGTGATGCTGCTGCTCCTAATTGTGTTTTTGATGTCAAGGATTATGGTGCCATTGGAGATGGGTCCACAGATGACACTGCTGCTTTCGTAGCTGCTTGGAAGGAAGCTTGTGCTGTGGAATCAGCGACTGTTTTAGTACCATCTGGTTGCACTTTCATCATAACCTCTACAATCTTCTCTGGACCTTGCAAACCAGGACTTATCTTTCAAGTAATTAATATTTCTTCTCCTTTTCTTTTCTTTCCTTTCTAAAATGCAACTAATCTCATATATGTAAAATTACAACACTAGCTACCACATACATCAAACTAACAATGTCTTCTTTATTGACTTGGAATGTGTATTTGAAAATTTAGGTAGATGGGGTGGTAATGCCACCAGCCGGTCCCGACTGTTGGCCAAAGAAAGATAGCTACAAGCAATGGTTGGTGTTCTATAAGCTTGATAATATGAGTTTGACTGGAACTGGTACCATTGAAGGCAATGGTCAAGACTGGTGGGAACTCCCCTGCAAGCCTCATAGGGTAATCAACCTTCTACGTACTTTATATTTTTCTTTACTAGATTAACTTTTAGATCTGAAAGAATGTACTTGTACCCCGTATATACATATACATATATATATATATACATATACATATATATATATATATACATATACATATATATATATAAGTGATTCATGTATATAACAAAATGTGATTTATTTCAGGGTCCCAATGGTTCAACATTGCCAGGACCATGTGACAGCCCTACAGTAAGTAGTAGCTAGTAATTATTTAATTTCACACTTAATTAATTAGGCCCTTGATGTGTATTAATTATATATATCTAATTAAGGGTGTTTTGTGTCCTCAGTTAATTCGGTTCTTCATGAGCTCAAATTTGGCAGTGACTGGACTACGCATCCAAAATAGTCCTATGTTCCATGTGAAATTTGACGGATGTGAAGGGGTACTCATTGATAAACTCTCTATTTCTTCTCCTAAACTTAGCCCCAACACCGACGGAATCCATATTGAGAACACAAAGTCTGTGGGCATCTACAATTCAATGATAAGCAATGGTATATGTTTTACGGATTAAATCAATTAATTAATTAATTATCAAGTATTAGATAGATAAAAATATGTTGGGAAGAATGATAATGAATTATATATTACAGGGGATGATTGCATTTCAATTGGACCTGGTTGTGTAAATGTTGATATAGAGGGTGTCACTTGTGGGCCTAGTCATGGGATCAGGTAATTAAATTCTTCTTCTTCTGCATCTTTCTTACTTAATGGACATCTAATATACATATATATCTATAATATATATATATATATATATATATTATAGTTTCTTTGTTACTTAATTGACATCTAATATATACATATATATATATATATATAGATATATGGTAATAAATGATGTATATATGGTTGGTGCAGCATTGGGAGCCTTGGGGTACACAACTCCCAGGCGTGCGTTTCTAACATAACCGTACGCAATGCCGTGATACATGATTCTGATAATGGGGTTCGGATCAAGACATGGCAGGGTGGGGCAGGGTCGGTCACAGGGATCGCTTTTGAGAACATTCAAATGGAGAATGTGAGGAATTGTGTGATCATAGACCAGTACTACTGCTCAAATAAAAACTGTGTAAACCAAACGTCAGCCGTGTATGTCAGAGACATCTCGTTCAGGAACATAAAGGGAACGTATGATGTGCGAAGCCCTCCCATCCATTTTGCTTGCAGTGACAGTGTAGCTTGCACCAACATAAGCATGTCTGAGGTTGAGTTGTTGCCATATGAAGGGGAATTGGTGGATGATCCTTTCTGTTGGAATGCTTATGGAGTGCAGGAGACCCTTACCATACCTCCAATTGATTGTTTACAAGATGGTATGCCACAGTCGATATCAGATAAAGTTGAATATGGCTGCATTTGATCGTATATCTGAATTCAATTTAAGTTGTAGTTTGATTTAGATATCTATAGAGTTTATTATTATTATTATTATTAATACTGTATAGAGCCCAATACCTAGCCATATATCTGAATTCAATGGGGGTACTTTTAGGTTGTAGTTTAATTGTGTCCCTTGTGTTGTTGGATCAATTAGCCTAGTGTAGGGCCCATCCTTATTGCGTGATGAGGCTCCAATTTCTCCTTTATATGTTATGTACTTGTCTACATATATACATGCATACTAGGTTCACTTTTCAATCTCCATTTCTCTGACTTCAAGCAACTTAATTGAAATACATTTCTTTGGACCATTTTATACTTAATATATATATATATATATATATATATATATATATATATATACACTTGTTTGTTTCTTCCATATATGAACAATTGAATGGTTGAGATTACTTTTTATAATTCTTATTTGATTTTTCACCTTATACATAAATGAGTATACATCCACTTGTAAAGGCTGGCTTTGGAATGAGAATTCTGAGTTACAATCAAGGTAAAGGGTTGTTTGTTTACCTCTTAATAGTTCCATTAAGAAACAACCTCTGAATAGTTAAGAGGTGAATCTTGTTTGACAAAAAAAAAAAAAAAAATTTGGTCTCTTAATGGTTCTAAAATCCTCTAAATGATTTTGTATCCTGGATCCCCCTTAACCATCAAGAGCCCTAATTTCATCATACACAATTACCAAACAATTATATTTCATTTTGCACTATATCATGAGAGTCTCTTAATCATTCTACACCAAACCATTCAGCAATTATCAAACAGCCCCTAAATAATTGATCTCTTGTTGTACCCTCGCTTTCTAATTTTGATAAGTCATATATAACTTTCCATTTTTCTTAAAAATTATCAATAATTTCTTTTCTTTCTTATCCTTTCCATTTACCTATCAATAATTTCGTTATATATAACATATTGAAAAGCATTTGATTATTTAACAGATATTTTATTTTCTAATGTCCAGCATTGCCTTATATGTAATAGATGGAGTAATTAACAAGTTAAAATATCAAATAAACTCCAACTTTCTTTAAGTTTTATTTCTTAAAAAATCTTGAATTTTCAATATTATAAATATTAAAATTATTGTCTATATAGAAATCTTTTAATTTCTATAACATTCATATTTTACCTTCTTTTAAACAATAAAAATAAAAGCTCAAATTTTTTTTTTTAAATATCTTTAACATATGAACTCACAGATTTGAAAACCCATAGATATATCTCCATTTTAAAAAAAACTTTTTATCTTAAATATAAAAAAAAATTAATTAAACAAATTATATAAAAAAAGATATTTTATTCGACACCCAAATTGATATATTTCTATCAAATTCTCAATATTGGCATTTTTATTCACATACAATAATTTTATTATATCATACAACAATTTATTAAGTTTCAAAAAACTACATCATAACCAAATGTACAAGATAAAAATTGAACCATGCCAATGTACTCTATAATATAATTAACAAACAAGTATCTCCTTTTCTTAAAACCACATATATCTACAATATAAATCGAGAGATGAAATAAAGGTAGATGGTATTGCACTGCATTGCCCATATACACTTCTAATATATATTAAGAAAAAGATATAACTCCCAACCTAAAAAGACGTTTTACAAATTCTGGTGGCTTAAAAAGGAAAAGCCATTTGGGCCTCTTCTATGCTTTTGTATCAAAGCAAAGTAAGATGATCCATTTTATGGTTTAATATAAAAATAGTAGTATTCTGTTGGAAAAGATACAAAAACCTTATTTCAAACAAGTAAATGATATACTAGAAAACCGCATAGACATGATATATTCTTTTTCATTTCTAAATATAGAAAAAAAGATTTCTATCTCAAGTCACATCACATAATAATAATAATAATAATAATAAGTACTAACCACCTTCTAAAAGATGATGAATCTACAAAAAAGAAGAGATGAACATAAGGGATACCTTTCTTTTGGGTGAGTGGATGGATGCATCCTGCAGCAACAACCTTCATCAACTGCATATTGTAAACACCAACATTCTATATTAACATCTTTTACACGTTAACCCAATCAAGGTTCTTGATTTATAACAATCACCTGGTCTTTATTGCACTCCTAACTCGTTGCAGAACACGAACAAACTCATAAAACAGTGAAAAGTCCAACCCTGCAAAACTCTCAGTTTCTGCAGCAGCCATGGTAACACTTTTCGGAGCGTATGTATACGGGTTTTGGCATATGATAAAATCAAAAACACCAAACTTCTTGATCAGACTTTCAAGCTTACTGCTCGATAACTTTTGAATGTTTTCAATCTGCACCAACTCCCCTGTCTGATCTGACTTGTCCCACCACTGTCTCAGAATCTTACGCTTTATCTCTGACGGCTCAACTGACACAACTGCCTTCAAACGAATCCCAAGTCGGTTTAAAGTGATTTCGGCCCCTCCAACTCCACTGTAGATTGAAAGCAAGGTTAATCCTTCAGGGTACATAGACTTCAAAACAGACAAGTGATATCCTAATGTGTCTGTTTGGAACGAGTGTTTCAGAGACTGCAGCCTTTCTCCTAGGCTGAGCCCATCTTCTCGAGTGTGATACATCGGGTACCCAAGAATCCTTTCCACCAATTCAGGTTCAATGGGTGATACTCGGTTGCGGCCCACCCACATGAGATTCAAGCTCCTGCATTGGTGAAGAAGGTCCTTTTGCTGTTCAACAGAAAGTAGTCCCTTAGAATCAATCAATATATTTCTGAGCCTATCACAGAGCTGGGAAATTCCAATAGTTTCAGAATTGATACAGGTCAACTGTTTTCTTGTATCCCACGATGGCCAGTACTTCTTTGTTTGTGGTATCACTTCTTCTATTGTCATCGGTGGCTTCGGCAGGATGTGAAACCGGTTTTTGGTTGGGAGATTATGTATATAGCCTTCTTTCCTACTCAAGGCTGAGAAAAACTGAGTGTTGACAAATTCAGGCTCGATTGCATACAAGAATTGAGATATTTTGACCCATGAATCCTGAGACAAGTTCATAACATTCCCGTAGAAAAATAACGGAGCTTTGGCTACCATTTGATCCACACTGCTACATGAAACAGGCTGGATCAGTTTTGGCACTCCAGTTGCTGCCATACGTCTTGCTTTATACTTGAGCTGTCTCTGTAATACCTTGGAACTCACTGGAGGTTTTGGTACAGTGCATGCTGGTCCAGAATAACTATTCAAATCATCAAATTCCGGTTTTGGTCTCTGTATAGTAATCAGTTCATCAGCAGTTTCTTCTTTTGGCTGCTTTCCTTTACAGCTGTCACCTATGTCAAAGTCTCTAATCTGAGAAGCAGCAGCCTGACTACTTTCTTCTGTTCTTAATGCTAAATTACTATAAAAACTGGCATCTAAGACTCTTTCTGCCCCCATAGATGAAGACTTGAATTTATTTCCAGTCATCCAGGAATTGGCTCCGAAAGGATCCTGTAAAGTCAAGACACGTCCATTAAGTAAGATCAATGCTACTTAATACAAGGCCAAACTCATCAATGATGATGAAAGTGGAAAAGAAAAATGGTGCACCAAGGCATCTGGACTTTGTGAGGATTCAGAATGAGGGAACTCTTTGAATACAGTCTTGCCTTGCATTTGCAGTTGCCAAAGAGGCCATTTCCAACCCATGACCATCCAGTCACAAAGAAGTAACCTTATAGGTTGCTTCATAGCTCACCCTCGATGAGCGAATAAACAAGAAAAACTGAGATCCTGAGTTAGGTAAAGGACAACCTCTTCTGTCTTGATGCAAGGGCCACCCATTCGATCGCAAACAATCGAGTCAGCAAGCTCCGATATGGACACCTCCGAACCTGATACAAGACAAATTAAATGGTAATATCTTTCACAAAAATGGCTAATATTTTAACTGCTGCTGATTCGATTCAATTATGAACTGTGATAAATTGATGCTGCTGCAAAATTTAACTAAATAATATAAATATTTCTTGTTGAAGAATTAGACAAAAGCAAAAAAAGAAAATAAGGATGCATCCTGGATGATTAGATAATATGGTAAGAACACGATACAAAATAAGATTTCGGAGATGTACAGGTAATTTAGCATCTCTAAGTTTTTAATATTGGAAGTCAAAATCATATGGTAATTTTTTTGAGGGTGAATCAAGCTGCATACTATTTTGAGTTTGTAATGTGTGCTTGACATCTTAAGAGAAATTAACCTAAATCCTCAACACACACCCCACCCCAAAACAGGGCCTTGGTACACCTCCGTTAAGGTTCACGTACAAAAGAAGAAGCAAATGAGGTGGGCTTTATATATTTTAGTGGGTGCTGTTTAAAATAAGGCCCAGGGGCTGTTTTGGGCTTTTACTTTTTCAATAATGAGTAGGAATCCCTTTTTGTTGGGAGGGGTGCTTTTTCGGTTTGCCATTCAATTTTGGTGTCAATTGTAATTTGCGGTTTGTTCTGGGAGAGACCATGGCCTCTCGAATGCCATTGGAGTGATTTTGCTTTCATTCCTTTAATTCAATTCCATCAATTCATATTAGTGTACACCAAATTGGTATCAGAGCAGCAACGATTCAGAGATGGCGACCCATAGTGTGGCGATAAGGGTGGAGGATCTGGAGAGTAGCGTCAGATCAATAGAAAAGGGGAAGCGGACGATTATCGAGCAGATGGGACAAGGTAACAAGTAAGTTGAATTCAATTCTGATTTCCGAGGGTGAGGATTAGTCGGGATCGAATGGGAGAAAGAAGAAGGAAGGATATAATATGAATCGTTTTTTAGCCGTGAAAGGAAGAAAACTTGAGATACCTGCATTCGATGGGACTGATCCAGACAAATGGATTCTCAGAGCCGAGCGATATTTTTCGTTGAATCGTTTGCATTCGATGGGACTGATCCAGACAAATGGATTCTCAGAGCCGAACGATATTTTTCGTTGAATCGTTTGAATCAGGAGGAACAAATAGATGTGTTGTTTATTGCCTTCGAAGGAGATGCCCTAAAATGGTTCCAGTGGGAACACAAGCAACAACCGATCACTAGATGGGAAGATTTGAAACGTACGACGCTACGTCAATTCAGATCATTGGCGGCTGGATCATTATGCGAGCAATTTCTGGCGATTGAACAAGAGGGAACCATCAACGAGTATCGTCGCAAATTTGTGGAGTTCGCTGCTCCACTAGATGGAATAGTGGAGGAGGTTTTCTTAAGCCAGTTCATTAATGGCTTAGAAAAAAAAATCAAAGCGGATGTTCACTTGATGAATCCAATAGCATTAAGTGATGCAATGGAGATGGCATCGAAGATCGAGGTTAAGAATAAGTTGATTAGCAGGGATTAAATTCCAATATCTAATAGGAAGAGCACGAGTGTGGGATCAGAGGCTCGTAACACGTTTACTCAATCGGTAGCATCGTGTAACTCATCAGCAAGATCAAGATCCGAATTTAGAAGATTGTCTAATCAGGAAGTCTAACAAAAACGAGCACTGGGCCTCTGTTATCGTTACGATGAGAAGTATTCGCCGAGGCACAGATGTAAGAAGAAGGAGATGCGTGTCATTCTCGTACAGAAAGACACAAATGAGGAGGAAGGGTTCGAAACTGAAGAGAAATCTCTGAATACGGTCGATGATGTGGACTTAGGTCAGAAGGTGTAAGTAAATCTGAATTCCGTGGTAGGATTAACAAATTCTAAAACGATGAAAATGGAGGGAATCGTTGGTGAGCAAAAAGTGACAATCCTCATCGACGGTGGGGCCACGCACAATTTTATTTCAAAGGATGTGGTTGGGAAACTGAATTTGGAAATAGAGGAGACGTGAGAGTATACAATCACGATGGAAAGAGGAAGGCGTTTGCAGGCACGTGACACTCATGATACAAGGACTGGACGTTGTAAAAGATTTAATACCCATACAATTGGGAAATAGTGATGTGATACTGGGGATGCAATGGGTAGAGTCACTCGATGCCACTTACATAAATTGGAAGCATCAGATCATGAAATTCACAATCGGTGGTAAATCGGTGTCGTTGAAAGGACATCCGACTTTAGGCAGATCTAAAGTGTCACTTAAGACCATGGGAAAAGTGATCCAGAAAGAACATGGTGTTTTGGTGGAGTTAGAATCGTGTGAAACTGGAGATGAGACGGGAAAAGAAGAAGAATCGGTGCTAGAGCCGTTATTGAACGAGTTTGATCGAGTCTTCAACATGCCTCAAGGTTTACCTTTGATTCGTGGAAGAGAACATGGGATTGTTTTAAAAGAGGGACTAAAACCTGTGAATGTATGCCCGTATAGATATCCCCACTACTAAAAGGATGAGATAGAGAAGTTGGTAAAAGAAACGTTTGATGTGGGGGTTATTTGGCCTAGCTCGATCCCTTTTTCGAGCCTAGTTCTGCTAGTGAAGAAAAAAGACGAAAGCTGGAAGTTTTGTATAGATTACAGAGCACTAAATAAAGCCACGATGGTCGATAAGTTCCCAATTCCCGTCATAGATGAGCTGTTGGACGAGCTCTAGGATGCCCGGGTATTCTCGAATCTGGATTTGAAATCCGGTTACCACCAAATCAGAATGGAAGAAGGGGATGTTTGAAAGACGGCATTTCGTACTCATCAAGGGCATTACGAATTTCTCGTAGTGCCTTTCGGGTTGGTCAACGCACCAGCCACATTTCAAGGTCTGATGAACAAGGTGTTCAACAACGTATTACGGAAATTTGTTTTGGTGTTTTTCAACGACATCTTGGTTTATAGCAAATCTAGTTATGAACTTCAAAGTGGTTCTGAACATTTTATCTCAACATAACCTTTACGCCAATAGAAAAAAGTGCGAGTTCGGTCGGGATAAGCTAGGTTATTTGGGCCACGTCATTTCAGGTGAGGGAGTGGAGGTTGATGGCTCCAAAATCAGAGGCATAGTTGATTGGAAATCCCCCATGACGGTCACAGAGTTACGGGGATTTTTAGGCTTGTCCGGTTATTACCGGAAGTTTATACGAGGGTATGGAATGGTGGCCGCTCCTCACGGATTTGCTCAAAAAAAACCACTTTCAGCGGACAGATGCGGCGTAGTGTGCTTTTGCGGAATTGAAAAAGTTGTCGACAGCCCCAGTTCTCCCAACTTCTCGTTAGATTTCGTTATTGAGATGGATGCCTCAAGTTATGAATTGATGGTTGTGCTGATGCAGAACGAGCAGCCGATCGCTTATTTCAGCCAAGCTTTGGGACTTTGAGCCAAGCAAAAGTCCGTTTACGAAAAGCAATTGATGGCGATTGTATTCGCCGTTCGCATGGAGGTTGTACTTGCTCGGTGGACACTTTACCGTTTGTAGTGATCAATGAAGCCTTCGATTTTTGTTGGAACGACGAGTAGTTGAACCGAAGTATCATAAATGGGTTAGTAAACTTTTGGGTTACGAATTTTCAATAGTGTATAAACCGAGTAGTTCTAATCAGGCAGTCGATGCTCTGTCTCGAAAGAAAGAGGTGGTCGAGTGCTCAAGCATGGGTGGTCCACAATGGAGACAAAGGGATAGTTTGAAACAAAAGATTGACGAGGATGATCATTAAAAAAAATCAAATATGATCTGTTAATCGATGCAACAGCCCATAAGGGATTCGAACTTAGACAAGATTTATTGCTATACAAAGGGAGATTGGTTCTATCGAGAAAATCAAAGTTGATCCCACTATCGTTTGAGGAATTCCATAGCTCATCGATAGGCGATCATGGTGGAGAGGATCGCACTTATTAGCGTATCGCGGCTAAAGTTTTCTGGGTAGGAATGAGGAAAGACATCGTTGACTAGGTAAAGAAATGCGAGGTTTGTCAAAGGAACAAGAACCTCAGTGGGTCTCCAGCAGGTTTGTTACAACCATTGGCTCTTCCTACTATGGTCTAGGAAGAGATATCGATGGATTTCATCGAAGGGCTACCACAATCTAATGGAATGAGCATGATTCTGGTAGTGGTCGATAGTTTTAGTAAATATGTCCATTCGGTCTCAAACATCCTTCCGACGCTCAATCCGTAGCCGACGTTTTTGTTAAGGAGATCATTCGGCTACATGGTATTCCACAATCCATAGTTTCTAATCGAGTAAGGTATTTCTCAGTGAGTTCTGGAGAGAGCTCTTTTAGTTGCAAGGTTCTAAGCTGAATTACAGCACTGCTTACCATCCACAATCCGATGGTCAGACCGAAGTGGTCAACAAATGCTTGGAACAATACTTACGGTGTTAGGTCTCGGACAGATCAAAACAGAGGAGTCAGTGGTTAGCATGGGCCGAATTGTCCTATAATGCGTCCTTAAAATGTTCCCCCTTTAAAGTGCTTTATGGAAGGGACCCTCCTCCGTTGCTACGTTATAAATCAACAGCCTCGAACTTACAGTCAGTGGAACAAGAACTAACGACCAGGGATGAGATTCGGGATGAAGTTAGAATGCATCTCTTGAAAGCCCAATGTAGAATGAAACAACAAAAAGATTTACAACGCAAAGAAATTGAGTTTGTTGTGGGAGATTGGGTTTTTCTAAAATTGTGCCCTCCCTTATCGTCAGAAGTCGTTGAATAAGGGGAATAACCCAAAGCTGCTAGCAAGATTTTATGGCCCTTACAGAATCTCATTAAAAAATAGGCCAAATGGCCTACAGATTAGTACTACTGGATGGAGTAAAAATCCACCCAGTTTTTCACGTATCGCAACTGAGGCAAGCTATGAGAGGTTGCGTGAATGCTAAAAACATTCCCTCGCAAATTTCGGATGACATGGTGTTACAAGCAGAACCAGAGGACTTGATGGATATGTGCATTTAGTGCCAAATGGGGATCCAGGGCAGTTGGAAGTCTTAGTAAAATGGAAGGGTTTATTAGATTTGAATCTTCTTGGGAACTATTAGATCCCTTGTTGCAGCGGTTTCCTGATGAGCACCTTGAGGACAAGGTGCTTTCTTTGGGGGGAAGTGTTGGTACACCTCCTTTAAGGTTCACGTACAAAAGAAGCAGCAAATGAGGTGGGATTTTTATATTTTAGTGGGTGCTGTTTAGAATAAGGCCCAGGGGCTGTTTTGGGATTTTTACTTTTTCAATAATGAGCGGAAATCCCTTTTTGTTGGGAGGGGTGCGCTTTCTGTTTGCCATTCAATTTTGGTGTCAATTGTAATTTGAGCCTTGTTCTGGGAGAGACCATGGCCTCTCGAATGCCATTGGAGTGATTTTGCTTTCATTCCTTTAGTTCAATTCCATCAATTCGTATTAGTGTACACCAGACCTATTACTTACAACTTCATTTTGGATTCCACCATGTTGCAAGTTTATATCCACTCAAGACACCATTATAAATTACCCAAGCAAATAAATAGAACCACAAACCTGGTTTCCCATGTTCAAATTTAAAGCAAAGATCCAACTATAGTAAAATGTAAAATATTGTGAAGATATACTCACCATACTTCTCAATGGCCGCAGAAATTTCCTGTTCAGAGAAGCCTATTTCAAGCAGTCTAAGTGTCTTGTCCATGGTCCCAAACAAGGTCTCAGTGGTGGCATCCTGCTAATTTTAAGCTGAATAAGTATTTAAGCAAACAACATGACTTGTACATGAATATTTATACATAGTCTAGGCAAAACATTCAACAACATCTGTTGATAAACAAGTAAATATGATGTATGCCAAACTTTAGCACATCACTGCAGAAATGACATTTAATATCTAACCTCAGAATTTGTGTATGCAATAATTCATGTTTTTAATTATCAGCAACAAAGAGAGATATTTTTTTTTGATAGGGAGGGGGGAGACCCCTCCAGATCAAGATAAAACACTAAAACGCTAAAACAGCAACAATGAAGCGCTCGGGTAGGAGGAAACCTCAACTACCAGAATCCAAGGCACCCCAAGGGGAAAGAAAGAGAGAGACAAAGAAGAAGAAGGACGAGAAAAGAGGGAAAAGGAGAGAAAGAAGAAAGGGAGAAGAAGAGAAGAGGGAAGAGAAAGAAAGAGAGAGAAGAAGAGAGAGAGGAAAGAGAGATATTTTTTGTCGTAATGAATATGTAACTTCATTCTTTAAATGATAGAAAGCGACAGTTCCTTTCTCTGTATCTGATTACCACTACAAATTAGCAAAATAAACCCTCCTTGGACAAAAACGAAGATATGAAAAAAAGAAAATCATAGGTTTTATGGTTGATTTTGAGAGATCAACTACCTTTGAACCAAAAGCGAATATCAAAAGACATTGGTAAAAAATGGTAAAGTACAATGGAAATGTATAAAAGTTCAAGAAGTACAGCTTGAAAATAGTCGTTTTGACACTCCAAGATAAATGTGACTCTTCTTCTAGGAGATGGAATAAGAGCAGAAATATGAACAATGTTGTCACTATAAGAAAATATAGCAATGGATATAAATACAAAATAGTGAATAATGAAATCATAAGAACAGACACAAGCAATAAACACCATTACCGAGATAAAATATGTTATGCAACAGCTTCATAAGAACTAATGGAAATCGACTAATCAATGTAAGAATGCTCCAGCTACCTCAAAATGAAGGCATTAATCTAAAAGAGATGAACTAAGTTGCAGCGAATAACAAAAAACAGTGCTTCAACAGTGCAATGATCCTTTTAACAAGTAAAACAACGTGATAAAATGTTCAACAAAAGACACTGAGAAAAGCTCATGATAAATGAAATTTCAGAAACCTCGCTCTTTGTTTCAAGTTTCTTGTTTGAATCGTCTGCACTATCCATCTGAGCAGCAAAGATGAAATCTACAAGTTCGTCAACACGAGCATCTTCGCCTGTCAACAAACACAAGATGATATCTGCATTTCATGCCTCTGTGCCACATGATTTTTTGCTATATAAGTGGGAAAAACAGGCCAGGAATCTCATATTCAAACTACCCCTACTAGTTTGGTACAAGGCTTCTTGTTTGTTGTTGTTGTGACATTGAAATATGGAATTAGATAACTAGCATAAAAAAAACTTGGTAAAATTTGTTTTGTATGATTTAGAACGATTGAAGTTACAATACCAAATTTGTTCATTGCAAACTCAATTTCCTCCATAGTGAAGTTCATCATCAGTAAAGATGCCTTTTTGTCTTCAGTAACATTGCAACACTGATCGGGGTCCTGCATAGATTAAAAAAATTCATAAACATCACATGAAGGGTCCAAAACAGCATAAAAATGGAAATATCATGATAGCAATGATCTTCCTAAGAAAAAGCAACCTCACTATTGGTGCCAGAAGTAGATAGTCAACCACAGCCAAACCAGAAAAAGGAATCATATGAGAGTTATTTTGACATACTTGATATTACACTTTTATAGGGCCTAGTCCCTACTATAGATGGGGAAGGGGTAGAAAGCAGTCAGATAGGATAACATTGTCCTGGCAGGATTGGAGTCAGGGGATCTGGTCCTAGTACTTGGTTTCACGAGTCTCAGTATTTTAGTTAGTTCTATTCTAACTGCAGTGTTCCTGCATCTGTGCTCTCTGTTGCAATTGTTTATTACCCTTGTGATTTTTCCATTGCCTTGTGCTCTCAACTGTGCTTTCAAAATCCTTGCAGCTTACAAAAAACTTTTGGACAAAACTTTTCCGGAAGGAGGGTATGCGAGGGTCGTCACGAAAATAGCCTCTCTACTCTACCCGGGTGTCTGCGTACATCATACAACTACGTTTCGTTTGGTTTTAATATCACTCTTTCACAAGCAAATGAGAAGGTCAAATTCTATTAAAGCTATCAAATTATGCATATGTTCATAATTTCTGTACTGAAGATATCCACTTCCCGGTGGTCATGAAAAATAGCTCCTAAATAAAATTGTCAAGTTTTTTCCAATATCTACCCTTGTACCATATCACCAACACATACTTATCTTTTATCCATTCAAACCAACATTACCGGACTCATGCTATGCTAAAAAACTAGCAAAATTATAGACTAGGCATGATGACTTGCTAATATGCAACTTGTGGGTAGTAGGTTTAAATTTGCATTTGGTATGCTTGCGCTTAACCATTTGGTGCACTTTGGAACCTGTGTTTGGGTGTGTGCTTTTCTGGATTGGTGACATTGTTTATTCAAGATAACGCATGCATATTTGAGACTTACACAGGTTCAAATCTAGTTGAGTGTAAAAGTTATTATCGACAACAAATTGAGAATAAGATTTAATTATCAGCTATATAGGAACTAGTTTCTATGCATATTAATGAAAAGAAAACATCCACAACACTATAGCGGAGGCTCACAAGTACAATTCTGCTGAGAACACACCATAGCAACCATAGACTCACCTCTTTTAAGGGAATAGTTGTACGGACAGTGCTCCGACTGCTTATATCCTTCTCATCACCGAATAAGCAATCCAGAGAATCAGATGATTCTGAATGTGATATACAATGAGCCTGTTGATTTCACATACAATGTTGCTTTCAACTAAGTCAACAGTCAGTTATTTGAAGCTAAAAAATGGCAACAAAAACATGGTCTATAAAGGTATTTCCCGCTAGTAGTTCACAATCATTATTTACTTCTAATTCAACAGTTCTCTGTCCCTTTTACCAAACCATTCCACAAGGTAAAATCTTTTATTTGATTAAGATGATAAGACCATGACCACCAACCAACCGCCTGGTGATTTGCCTATTAGGTTGATGATAGCAAGTGTCCTACCAAAACAAAACTAAATGAAAGAATATCAATGGAGGAAATCGTTCGAACAAATAAAAAAAGAGTTGCTTATCATACAGATACCTAGAAGAAACTATTATAGAACAATAATTAACTGTTAAAGATAACTCTCACAGTAAGAACCAGTCCTGCAGAAAAAGATAAACAAGGTCAAGAGGTAGTGTTTACCTTCCTCTTTCCGCTACCTTGAGCTAATTCCTCGTCTTTGTCCAGGACTGAGCCATTAGCAGAATGCAATGATCTGGCCTTTGATGTTTGAAGATCCTATTGTGTTAAGATAAGATCATTCATATCCCATCCTTGAACTCTCAATAGTAAATTAATGCAAGCAAAAATTATAAAAATATTTTAAACATATGTCCCCCGTTTTTTCATGTGTCTTAAAACCAAACATGCAACACAAATTAGAAAGAATACCGGATATACACCGCTCAATTTGATCACTTACAGAAGGCTAAAAGCGAATAAATATATCTATGACGAGAAGATAAAAAAAGAAGACGTCAAAAGAATTAATTAGTTTATAATATCATAATTTCTTACAATTAAATGAAATTTCGAGGAATTTTTTAAAATAATTGCAGTTTTCATTGCTTTATATATGTATTTGATACTTCGTTTTAAATCCCAAAAGGACCGGTTAGGACTGCTGGTCTGGATTTGGTCCTAAATTTTTGGCGAAGACCCGGACCGGTCTTTTTCTTCTGGCCTATATAGGATCTCTTAAGGCCCAATCCTTGTGCACCTCTAGCCACACTTGTAGGAGACAAATATGGTGATCCCCATATTGGATGTAGAGGCCCAATATAATACCAAGGCAACTCAGCAGTAAGCACTATTAGAAATCTTCAACAAGAACAAGTCTTCACCTAGTGAAGATAGTTTAAGTCACATTGACAAAGAAAGCATTATTGTGTCATAGAAAGAGAAAGGTGGAGTGAGAAAACAAGGGCTCTAAGCTAACTTTGACCTGGGTGAATGTTGTTGCAGACTTGTAGTTACATGCCTGCCAGCTCCAGCATAGGGGGTGCTTATTAGAAATGAAGATGGCAGGGAGAAAAGAAATAAAGCTCACAGTAAGTGAAATGCTACTTCATACTCCCTTTAACCCATGAAAATTGCAATAATTGACTGTACAAGTTGTTTGATAGAAATGTGGGACTGCTACTCACATCTTTAAGATGCCTTCAATGATGAAAAGTAGAGGGATCTTAAGGAGCAAAAGTAATAGAATCACTAGTTTGTATTTTGTAACTAAAATGCGTAAATGTGTAATTTTAGATTGCAAATTTGCCGAAAATGAAACATGCTATTTTGATGGGACATCTTAAAATGAAAATACAGGAATCTTTCATGAATGGAAGAGGCATCTTTTTTAAGGAATATGGAAGTAGAGAAAAGATGATAACAGTTCTGCCATAGATAGGCCAAAGTAAAGGACCCCCCAAAAAAATATAAAAATTATCAGATCGTATATTTTCAAGGACTTACGGAATATGCAAGGAGAGTCTCCAGTAATAAATTCATATTCTCTTCACCTACATTACAGAAATAAAATTTAATGTCAGATAAAAATCAAACATTCCCCTCAACATGGTCCTGAAAACATCAGAAAATCAGAAAAACTTTACAATGAAAGTAGATGCCATCATACAGACTCAAAGCTCAACCATATCTCCCTAGAGAAGTCTAGTTTTTTGCTAAACTTACCATTTTGTCTGATAGCTTTCTCAATAAGATCCAGTGAGAATCCCATCCCTATGAGGGATGATCTTATATTGCTTCCAGATGAGCTCGCACCATTGTCCTGAAAAAGGTGAGTTGTTAAATGTGAGGAGATGGGGGAGACAGGAAGTATGATTACACACTTGTAAGAACTTATTAATATAAAATATGTAAGAATAAAATACCATTATAGCCACATAGATGTGCATGTTATTTATTATTCATGTCCAGCTGCAAACCACTTGATGCATTAATGCTTCATAGAATAGGTCAAACTATTATATCATAGACCTTATGTTCTTAATTACAGATTGTGCAAGACACGGTGGTGAATGAGATCAACTTAACATGACAGCGAATGTAACTAGGAAAGACGATGAATATCATTTCATGTAATGGAAAATCAAAATGCACTCTTTGTTATTTCCTGCCTCTGACATTAGGAAACAAGCAGCAAAAACAACCATATAGTGCATGTGTTGAAGATTTTAGTTGAAGATCTTAAGTTTGCAAGATAAGCAATGAATCCGAATGCACAGTACCTTGTATTGCACAAAGAACATGATTTTCAAGCCATACATGGTTATGTATCATTGTTTTCTGTACAACACAATCATCCAAGAATTATTGACTCACTAGGAATGATTAGTTGCATAATAGAGGAAGACCTTTCAACTGTTCATGATCTGCAGCACCAACGCCAAGATACTTCATATGCAACTGAGACAGAAATTGAGGAGCTGACCTTTACCAATCTATCTAATTGCCTTAGACCATATAAACTGATGGAAATTTGATGGGCAATAACAAGCAGTCACTGAATTGCACAGGTGTAAATCAGCTGCTCAAGACAGCATATCCTACCAATCTACTCTCACTACCAACTTGCACAATCCCCATGAACATTGATCATAATCTCCACATACAAGTTAAGCGTTATGCAAGGAACGCAGCAATATGGCGGACAAGAGAAATGGTTATGAAAAAAATAGTAAACATTAAAAGCATACAAAAAAGACAATAATTTATAAGAGACGTACCCTAATATGGCTTGAGTACATGTTCTCACGATGAAAACCATTATAATCAATTGCCTCTACTTTCGTGATGGTTCCAGTCTCAGGCTTAAGCTCATCATCACTATCTGATAGATTAGTTATTTCATACTGCACAATTAAGGCAACAAAAAAATTATTATAAAACACAATAATGGATCATGGAAGTCTCTGACTAATGATTTACCATACCATCTTGACAATAAAAGAAGCTGGCAAGCTTAAAACATAGCTTTCAGATGATGTCAAGTTGCACAAACCAAGCCCTTTTAAAACAACTGCAAAATCAACAACTGAATTAATGTAAATAAAACTAGAGAATATATAGAATTTAGACAGCATCTATATGGTCCAGACTCTAGAGCCTGATATTAAAGAGAAAGACGCAACATGAGTTTTTATACGTAATGCTTGAACTTGAAGCACAAAATGCTTCCTAATTCTAGGGAGGCCAAGTGATGGTTCAGTGTTTTCACAATCTACCAAGACAGTCAATAAAATGAGTGAACGGCCTTCCTTGAATTCATGGGTCACAGCTATATGGACTGAATTCAGGTTAATGCAACTTAAGGATTAGCTCTCTGCCGTTCAAAACTACCAAAATAGATGATGTAACACTTCCTTCCTTATAGTAATGGCGTGCCAAAATTATGGGTATTATTGCATTTTCAAGGGGTGTGTCATGAGCATCCAAGAAGATGGAGGTGCTGGATACAATGGCAGGGAGGTGTATCAATAGCACATACCATACAGCTTGAGGACCATAGCCAAGAAAATGGTTTATGTTAAAGCACTGCCTCAGTCAGTTGGACGCTTCATAATTCCAGGAATGCAAGAGACCTTAGGTCTCAATAATGGAAGTATCACGTGGGAAGTTGGAGATAGCTCAACAAGGGATCAAATCTTTGCTGAAAAATCAAGAATGGATGTAGCAACGAGGAGACCAGTGGTCGAGAAGGGTGATGACGTTCAAGATCATTTATTCTTAAAAGGAAGAAAATGCTCAAATCCCCCGATAGTTGAAAACCTCAATTGTTTTTTGTAGTTTTCACCATTGATCCCCTCGGCTCACTCTTGGTACCTCCAAGTGCATATGTGTTGCAAAATATTGGTCTAAATAAGAATAGGACACCAATTATAGAATTCAAAAATAAGCATAAAGAATAAACGTAAGTAGCAAACTAACAAAATGCGTTGAAATAAAATCTTGAGCAATGCAAAGCATATAAAAAGTGAAGCGGCGAAAACAGTAGTGGCTTAGAAAACCCTTATTTAGGCTTTCAAAATTAAGCAATCGGCAACGGACGAAGTTATTTAATACACATTCGAGTGAAATAAACAGATAGGCGGAGGAGGAGGAGGTGATGGAAGCATACCAGTATCGAGGGTATGACCGGAGAAGGGAGAAACTTGAGAGGAAGAACGGGAACGGGAACGGGAACGGGAACCGGAACTGGAATGGAACCGGAACCGGAAGGAGTTTGGGGGAAATATATTGCAGACCAAATAACAAAAATCAACCCTTTACTTTAAAAGAAATATGCTTTTCGTCCTCCAAATTACACAAGACATCATGTCGACTGCATTTCTTTTTTAACGTATTTCGTTCCTACCTCAAACGACGTTAAATTGATCCTGTTAAGTGCCCCACTTGTTTCATCGTTTTTCATTTCATGTTTTTGTATTAAAAATTTATTGTTAAAGAATGAATGATAACCACAAGCAATTTACATTGTTGTTTGCTACATGATTTTGAGTATATATAAAAATTAAAAATATGTAATGTATTATTTAAGTTTAATCAGATTCCTTTGGTAAGATGAAGAAGAATGTCGTAAATCATGAAATTAATTTTGAGGTTTAATTTTTTGGTTTATAATATTTCAATCATCGGTTAAATAATTACGATTTTGTAAACAAACACAAGTTCAAGGTTTGTTAGATTGATTAAAATGAATAGCAGTCGTAAGTAGTAACCACTTCAATTTGCAAAACCCTCATTCCTTCTCCTGCTACGCCCAACCAAAACATAAAACTAAACACAAACGATCATCCTCTTTAGGCTCCATCAATGGCATCTGGGACAGGAATCGAACCACCTATCTCACCCACAATCTCTGCTTCTGCAACTTTCGGCAACTCCACTTCTATCTGATCAAATTTTGATTCACGCCGTCTCTCACGCCTTACAGGGCTACGACTGTAGCTGCGGCTACGGCTTCGGCTTCGGCTTCGGCTTCGGCTTCGGCTTCTTGACCAACTACGGCTCCTGCTGTAACTCCTACTCCTGCTTCGGCTACGGCCCCACGTTCGAACCCTATCAGGACTACGGCTATAACTTCTTCCCCTACCACGGTCCCCATCTCTCCTGTTATCAAATCTCCCTCGCCCCCTGCCTCTGCCACGGGAATCCATGAATCTATCATTARGGCCACGTTCCCAACCACCACCACGACCACCATAGTTGCCATCCCTCATCCCACCACGACTTCCAAAACCCTCATCCCTTTGACCGCTTCTCCCTCCAAACCCACCACCACCCCGACCACCAAAACCTCCTTCCCTCAACTCACCACCACGACCACCAAATCTGCCATCCCTCATGTCACCACCACGACCACCAAACCTGCCATCCCCACCACGCCCACCAAAACCACCATCCCTCATGCCACCACGACCACCAGAATCAAAACGGCTCATTCCACCCCTTTCCTTTCCAAACCCAGGCCCGCCACGTACCGCAATCTCTCGCACCTCAGCAGGTACAGGCTGATCGGCCCCCTCCAGAACCTTGATTAGATCAGCTGCATATTTCCAGTCTTGTTCTGAAAAAAAGGTGTAGGCCATACCTTTTGCCCCTGCCCTCCCAGTTCGCCCGATTCGATGCACATAGTCCTCAACACCATTTGGAAAATCATAATTGATCACTACCCTGCATAAGCAACATACAATACAATTATTTATTTCAGTTCATGAATTTGATGATAAATGACTATGCTTCCCCTTTTGGTGCCTTACTGACCTTACATCCTTAATGTCAAGTCCCCGTGCGGCAACATCTGTGGCAACTAATATCGGCGAATTGCCAGAACGAAACTGATTCAGAACCCAGTCTCTCTCACCCTGAGATTTGTCTCCATGAATTGCTGCAGCACCAAAGTTGCGACCAATATTACGTGTAAGCTGGTCACATAGTTTTTTTGTTGAACAGAAAATTATTATTTTGGAACCCCGTTCTTGGGATCGAAGAATCTGCTCCACACGTCTCTGCTTCTCCATGTGAGGAACAACTTCAACATACTACACAATCAAGCAGATCATGATATGGTTGAGAAATAATACCAAAGATCGTTCATTAAATCCATCAGCAAGAAGATGAAAGATACAATCACATTCCTTAGATGATCACTTGCAAACAACATTTGAAAGAAGTCCAATAAGACCCRCAACCAGTTTAACATATGAAATTATCACCACCACGACCATCAAATCAAGTCCAACACCAAGTAATAAGTAGACATTGATTGAACATATCAGTACTCCAATTTCACACACATCAAGTGGACAAACTAGAGGATTTAATTTTTAATAACTTACCCCTCCTCTTATAAGCCCTTCACGTATTATATAATATTGCAGTGAAGTAGGTAGTAATGTTTCAAAGATGCAAGTCCATCACTCACATGAAACTAAACTTCACAACCAAAACCACCAGAACATTAAATTAATCTTCCATAAATATAAGAAAACATTAGCATGAACCCATAATTCTGCATCCTTCCTAAGTTATGGCTTTACTTGAGACTTGTATTTCTTTTCTATTTTTCTAAAACCCGTCTGTAAGGTTCACGTAGCGAGCACATGAAAAGCTGGACCGTAATGGCCTCAAAGGAGGGCTAGCTAAAGCTTCACAAAAATACAGCTATATGATTTTCATATCAGGACATTTTCCTCACTATAAATTACAAGCTGTTGCACCCTTCATTATGTCGAAGACATTAAATAAGAAAAAAGATTATGTCTTTCTATTATGATGCATTTCCCTAACCCTACATACTTTAAATACAAAATGAAGATCCATTTTTCTGTTTGTTTTCAACTTTTAAAACCTAAAGGGTGTAATGCTGCCATATTATACATTACAATTAGCAAAAAGAGAAGCATAATATATAGCAACCACGACTTCATTTCAAGAACCATGGATGACAGTTAATGCACCATCCCTCTCCTTAATAATCACACACTCTCTCTTTAAAACTAGAAAGAGTGTTAATCCCGATGGTTGTTAATATATTTGGTAAAAAAAAAGAAAATAGCTACTTTTCTATGAGTACGAGCATATGCTTCAGGTTCTTTTACCTGGGTAATAGACTTGTTTGCAGCAAGCTCATCCGCATTRCCAATATTAACCTGAACAGGATTGACAAGAAGGTCTCCAGCTATTTTTCTCACTTCCTTCGGCCAAGTGGCTGTATACATCAGAGTTTGCCTGCGCGGAGGTATTTCATTGACGATCTTCCTTATTTGAGGTTCAAAACCCATATCAAGCATCCTGTCTGCCTCATCAAGGACAAGAAGAGAAACCTGACGGAAATCAACTCTTTTCATTTCAAGGATGTCATTAAGTCGACCAGGAGTAGCTACAACAATATCTGCTCCTCTTTCCAATTCCTTCAATTGAGGACCCTTGGGAGCTCCACCATACAAACACTGAATAACATCAAAACACGTCATATACTTWATTTRAAATAGAATCTGCTAAACCTGCCAAAGCACAAGAAAGAGGAACTGATGACTCACTGTGCAAGAGACCCTAGAAGACCGGCCAAACTTTATGGCCTCGTCTTGTATCTGAGTAGCAAGCTCCCGGGTGGGAGCTAAAACAACAACTGTTGGTCCATTCTGAGGATTGTTGCGGCAAAATCTGAGATGCATGAAAGCAGGGATCAGATACCCCAATGTTTTACCGGAACCTGTCTTCGCAATTGCCACTATATCCCTATTTTGCAAGGCAATAGGCCATGTTTGAGCCTGAATAGGTGTGGGAGAAGCGAAWCCAGCAGCGTGTATCTGAAACAAAATCATATTAATGAACCCCTAGACACAGAAAAAGATCTTAAGCATTCTTATGCATATGCCCGGATAATTTAAAATGAAAGCCATACACTAGAAAAATGATGCCTAAATGAGAAAAAGAGAACTTCAATTAAAACATTTGCTAAATGAAGGTCCATAGGTATGCAGTTGCTTACTGAAGCAACTCGAGGCAACAAAAGGGAGCAATAAAGACAAAAGAGGCGGAGCCAATAAGCCAGGTATCCCAGTCACAATAAGTGTGATCCGGATGCAGGCCAACCACCCTTCAGAAGATGCCAAGGAAGGCTCCAACTGTCCATTTTGCAGCCTAATCAGAATACTTGTAGCAAAGTGTGCGCATGGCAGGGCAGCGTACGACATATGCTCCGCCTCTGGAGCAGATATCGCACCTGCGACAAGTCAGAACTGTTAATCTTAAGATACAGATTAAGAATAAAAAGAACATGAACATGAACACCAAACATAGCATGTACAGTCATACACAGACAAAGTTAGTTAACAACTTCTCTAGAGAAGTACTTACCTCTCTCAATATCTCTGGGGGAAAGCCTGTGGACTCAAATGACATGAATGGAGCTGGAACATTATCACCCTACACAATTAAAGTAAAAGGTAAGTGACATTTGCAAATACCTGAGAAGAGGTAGAAAAGCTCTCCGACGGTAGACCATGAACGTATAGGGACAGAAGGCATGGCAAAATCAGCCAAGCACATTTTTGAACTTAATAAAAATTATAACCAAGATCGTTCACAAATAAGTAGGCTTTCAATGTCATTATGCATCCCAAAAGAATCAACTTGACTTTGGCAAGTTAGGATGCTGCAATCTCGTGCTGATGTGTGCCAAAGTTAAAATACCATTGTCAATATGAAAAGAAGTATGTTATGTATATTTGAGTAAATTGCAAACATACAGATAGCACAGGTGGTATGTGTTTTTCCCATCCTACTATATGTGAACAATATCTAAGAGTACTCAAATTTTCCTGGATATAGATACCACAATTATTGTCGATTGATTAAATGAACTTTAAAGCACAAATGAAGCACATTGCAATTTTAGGTGGTGAGAAAAATCTGGTAAGATAAGTTAACATTCTAAGCTATCAAATAATCGGAAAATGACATTATCCAATCCAATAAATCGCCGATAAATAGATCTGACTGCATGATTATCACCTATATTTGGCATAGATCTGATGTCCACCATTAAAATTTCAGATTTACCCCAATTCAACACTACAAACATGATTTGCATCCCACTCTTGTTAACCTGAATAATAAAGAGACTGGTGCAGAAAATTTCTTTAACATTTGGTAGATAATAAAATAGTTCCCTCATATACCCCTTCTCCTTTAGACCCATAAATATAATCAATTGATCTCAGCTTATACACTAAAAATTAAAGTAAAGAAGAGGATTTCCATCTACACTTCTATAACATGAAAGAAAATCGCATAGTTCTATTACTTCTGGTATTCCCAAGAATTCAGCTACAAAGTGGTCTTTAAATTCTATAGTTCAGGGACAACCATTCGCCACATTACTGGAAATATAATGTCCTTGACTATAAGAAGTACATTGAAGAACATTGGACCACACGGTAGCACTAGAGGAAACTCAAGAGAACATCGATAAACTGGTCTATCAATACATTGTTAGATGATGACACTGCTAGCAGGATAGAACACATCGTTGGAAGAGAAAGCAAGACAGCATTTCACAGATCCCACTAATTAAGATGATGACAAATAGCATTATAAAACAAAAGTGTGGAGATTCTTTGGTCAGTAAGTTCAAACAAACCGCTGTTAGTAAGCTACGAAATCCTTCAGCTATCTTACCAACCTTGTGTAAACTGTGAGTCTCCCTCAATTACATAACAACCACATGAACAGTAACAGTCTAATCAGCAATTAGGGAGTTAAACGTGATCAAGTAAACAAACCGTTGCTGTTACGTCATGCTTCTGACGGTAAATATCAACAGAGGACATATTCATAGCGTCTCGAGAAGTCATTGCTGCAGGATTTTGCATTATCATGGTGTTATTCGCATATGGTGGACCACCAGTAGCATGTCCATAGATGTTATGTGAGGCTGGCCCTGGCATATTATTATTTTGAGGTGGAGGAGCCCCAAATCTCATCTCCTAAAAGGATGTGAAGTAAGATTAGTTATCATACACCATCTTTCCTTGCACGTAAGAAGTGTGCATGCAATTAGAAATTACATAAGCGAGAGAACACGCTGACATGCAAATATCAAAAGCTTGCAACACGTTCACGCTCACGTCATAATATAGTTTAAAAAAATAGAAGTAATAATGCACAGACACCATAGGATACAAAGTTCATAATAGAAAACGAAGACAGACATTACCGGCTGATTTCTTGCCATAGGAATTGCAGCAAGCTTAGGTTGATGAGTAGCAACATTCGGCCCATCATTATTAGCATTAATATAGTGCTCATTCCCACCTCTTCCAGGTTGAGTTTCTTCAAAACCCATCTTGAATCCTACTGGTGGAACATTGGGCTGCTGGCCATGCATCTGAGCTTGACCCATTTGGCTTTGGAACCTTGGAGCATGTTGCTGGTGGTTGATGCCGCTATACTGTAACTGACCAAAAGAGGAAGGTTGTTGCACACTGAGCAGAGAGCCACCATATGGAGTGGTTTGTCCAGGTTGAATACTGGATTTACCCTCTGGAGGCAGACTTTGAACAGGTGGCACCCCACCTTGATGGATCTGGGATGGAGAGAACCCAACCTGTTTTCCTTGCTGAAAATCAGTATCCTCTCTCTGCAAGAATGCAGCCTTTTGCTCTTGTTGAGGAAACTGTTCAGGATGCTGWGTATGCTGTGGTATATTAGGCTGCCCTGCCTGAGGGATGTTCTGCTGATATCCCATGTAGTGCGACTGTTGATGTGTAAATTGGTAGCCCTGTTGYTGYCCTAACGGTCCACCCTGGTAAGTTTGAGGTATTTGAACTCCTTGCTGGGGTGGCATTTGTTGTTCCACAGTTGAAAATGTGTGCTGGTTTGGTCCCATTTGAGGCCTGATGTGCTGTGTCATTTGCTGCCCCAACTGCTGCATGCCAGGTCCCATTTGTGAACCWARTTGTYGTCCACCTTGTRGTAATTGAGAGCTATTTTGTTGAGCAACCTGTGGTACCTGTTCAGCATGCTGTTGTGATTGTGGAGTAACTTGCGGCCCTGGTTGCTGTGTGTTATGTGTCATTTGATGTGCCTGTTGACCAGGAACTCCGTTCGGCTGCCCAGTCCTTACACCAGGTATTGGAGCCAGCTTAGGTGCAGAGGGCACAGGTGGTGGGCCTGTTGGCAGTGGAGGCAGCGAAGCATTAGGTTTCTCGTATTGGGTGACATTGGTTTCAGGGTTCCAATAATACAGCACACCGGTGCTCCCGTCAACCAAGCCTTTCCAAGGTTCAGGCAATGTTGGATCAGCTGGAGCATAACGAGGTCCCAGAGCGTCCGGACCTCCCTCAGCGGCCATGCTTAACAGGAGTCACAACCTAGAAGTTCAGAGATGATCAAAGATTAGCTACCTCCATATATAATACAAGAACCATGAACAGAGCATATGACAAATAGCTCACTTCGATACCAACATCATCTTACAGAAAAGGTCACATCAGTTAGCAGCTACAATTTTCACTTATGTTTTTAATGTGAACAAATATAACATTATATGGAAGATCAAAACTCAACAATATAAAAAACGACTAGGACACCAGCCAGAGGCAGTTTCTTTTGAATACTTAAAACCCCCTTCTGTAAATTCATTCAGCATTACCTTTTCGAGCTGATATTACCTTCCTTTTCATACTCTCCAAATACCTAACATCATTGATAATAATGTAAACATGTTCTTGCTGCACAGAACTATAGATCAACATACTATGCTGTCCCTATTCCCTAAGCAACAAAATGTTCTGATTACTCATGAATCAGAACGGATCAGTACAACAAAGGCATATTGGCAGCTTAGTTGTCAAACCATGTTTGCATAGCATATGAGAATAATCGTGATTCATGGCAAGTCAACATCATTACATTCACTTCAATTTTTTCAAAGGATCCAAATATCTAAAAGAATTCAAACACACAATAATCCAATAATAAATGCAAACTTTTCAAATTACATAAAAAATCATAAGATCTTGTGATCCAAACGTGTATGCAGTTCTCTTTTTCACAATCCCTTTCCCCCACTTTTCCTCATTTGTTTTTAGTTGACTTATTGTATCTTGTATGGAACAATACGGCAAAATAACAGCATTGTGCAAAATAGAAATAAAAAAACCAATGAATTCAACAGGTTAATATTATGTGTATCGACTACAGTTACAAACTATAATAATGAAAGATTCAGTGTGTTGCACACAACTCAAAATTCACTAAATTAACAATCTACGATTTTCAGCAAGTACATTTTAAAAGAGAGCGCTGAAAGAAATACATGGCTTATTGATTGTGTATTAACTTCCTAACAGTCAACTAAAAGCCTCTTGCCCTCTTTCGGTTTGACCTTGCAATCAGAAAAAATAGGGCAGAAGATAGATAAAAAACAAATGAATTGCAGCAGATAAGAAGATGATAAAAAATATTAAACTATGATAAAGAAAGAGACAACAAAGATAAAAGAAGAAGAAATATGATTGGTATCGACTGGAGACTACTAGGAGTGTAAGATAAAAAGACTTGCTACATACAAAACCTAGAAGCACCTTATTTTGGAGAGTATATTGTGTTAAATTACGTTTTCATAGAATTTATTTAAAATTAACAAGTATAACATCTGTTACGATCCGTATGATATATGTGTGATTCTGTAATAGTTTCAGATTTTATAAGATGATATCATGTTCTTTGTTTCTATCCAATTCCTTCCCGGTAAGGAAAATCTCGAATTGGATCCTAAATTGACGGGTTCCAATATATTCCTTTATTGCATTACTCGTTATATTCTAATCAATTCAATTGGTTAAATTGTTGTTCATATTGAAATGAATCGAGATTGATAAGGAGTTGGGAATCCACTAGAATTATTATTTTGACAACACTAATTGGCATTGGTTAAGTCAAGTATTGACCCCAACGCAAAGACGCAAGTGCTTTGCACAGCAAGGAAAGTAAACTGAGCACCAAAAGTCTATAAACTGATCCTATAGGCCCCCACAATTGCAGCAGGTAAGAACAATGAATTGTAACGATATCACATGGTGGAAATTTTGTATAACCTGCAGCAGAAATACACAATAGTGCACCCATTCTCAAGCATCTTCCAATTGAAACATAACATGTTTCTGATGTAGGGTTTTCTGAGCAATCTCTATATAAAGAGCCTCATTGAGCATAGGAACTCAAATTTCCCCAAAAGAATTATATATACAATCAACATGTTACTTTTTTAAATGGTAACTTTTTAAACATTATTATTTCATATTTAATATAATACGAATGACATACCATTTATAAAATGTTGTATTCCCGAGTGGAGAACCCTAATCCCAACAGTAGCCCTTGTTGGCCTAAGTCAAAAACACCAATGATAATTATATTATATCCAAGGGAATACAGGAACACTATGCAAGCCGACCGGGGCATTCTCGTCCTGCTGAACCCTAAACATCAAACCTAATCCCATTCTCTCTGATCCAAGGTATACGTGACGTTAATCTCTCCAAATCATTTGTGTACCCACACGAAAGCACGGCATTATTAGAGTTTTAGAGAGAAAGAAGTGATACACGTAGATCCAAAGGTGAGCAAATATGTATGAGCTATGCTTTTAATTCTCATATCTAAACTTGAATTTATTAACATTGATATTTTGGAAATAGTACTAGTCGTCCTCGATGTAGTGAGCCTTTTATTATTATCTATTGTTGATAATCTGTTTTCATGTTTCAGTTATTAACCCTGGAATCCAATCCAACATGTAAATTCCATAATTCTTGTGATAATTTCAGCAACTAAAATACTCATAGTTTTCATTAAAGAATTTGATAAACCTATGGGAATTTATTTGGAAACAATGTTGTTGCTTATGTACATAACATGTTACGAATAGCTGAAAGTTTAAGTCATCGTCCATTGTTTGAGTGGTTTATGGACATTCAACTCCTTTTTAGCATCTGTATACGAGCATTTTGGTAATACCTGATGTATATTTGATACCCTCCAATGGGTTTTGTTCATCCTATTTGGTTATAAAAAATTCAAGAACACATTAACCTGTTTCCTTATCTTGCTTAGAAGTTCAGGTAATTTTTTCCATCATGAATGAGTGTGAAACAATTGATCTTTCTATGCTTTGCTACTAATGTTTTCTAAGCGCCATAGAGATAATAGAACATTTCAAACGCCGGATATAGTCATTGTGATTAGGCATAGATTGTTAATGTCTATGATTGCAATAAAAACTTTATCTATGATGTTAGGAACTTAGGATCTGTATTCAGCTTGATTTAACAAGAATTGACACAGGCTGTTACTACCAAACACAATGCTTCAAATGATGAACAACCTTCGGGCGTTTGGTGGCTTGAAAGCGACACCTTTAAGAGCATAACCCGACAAACAGCTTCGGAAGTGTACTCAATATGATACATGGTATAACAGGGAAAACATCTTTTCTTCAGTAGTTCTCGTACCAACTTCTGCCACACAACAATGTATGAGGACAGTACAACACCTACTAGCATTTAGCTAGCATAAAAGTGAGACATTCAGTTGACCAATCCATCAGATAGAAACGACGAATAAGGATCTCAAAATAATAATAGAGAAAGTGGCATCGATGAATAACAGAATCAAAATAATAATAATAGGACAACAGGTCAAATTGAAAGCCATGGTCACACAAAAGTAGAAAGGCCAAACCAACAAGTCCTTGAACCAAATCGAGAAATTAAACAACCTAACCTCCGATTAGCAGACGGTGGCACAGCAGGCGGCGATGATTTGTTTAGGACTGGCGAAAAGAGGCGTCGTTGAGGCAGAGAAAGGGTAGGGTGTAAAACGTACCTTCGAGCCAACAGGATTCATCATATACGAGATATATATATAGATATATATATATATATATATATATACACACTCCAACTCTAATCACCAATATTTGTTGTAATCTATCATGTATTATTACAATTTGTATTTTGTACTCATGTAAACTGTATTATTATTTTTATTCGTCTTCTATGATTTTATTTTGTAAATACATATCATCTTTTGTTTTTACTTATATATTGCCACATCAATAAAACTTAACATTTATTTTTTAAGTTAAATGTATTTTTAATTAGGTTTGAGTTAGATTTATAAATTTCAAATATATTAATAAAAAGTATTATATAATGGTTAAAATCTGGTCAAGATTTGAAAATATTTGTATATAAGTATGAGTATTGGATTAAAGAAAATAAAAATACTCATTTTTTTATATCATATGCTTAATTAAAATATTTATTATATCTAAAACAATCAAGATTTTTAAAAAATGAAATAAATTTATGAGGTGAAAAGACTAAAGGGCAATATCAAGTCTTGTACTTTATTGTTTATAAAATGTGAGATAAAAATATTTTTTATTACATTTTTTATTTTTACGTAATATTTCCAATACTCAAAAAAAAATTTGTCTAATAATGAAAATTCTCATAAAAATCATACCTAAACAAGAACCACCGTTAAACGAATAAAGACTCCTTAAATAGAGAGAAGATTTTGTATTTAGTTGATTTTAAATGATAAAGAAAAAAAGTAATCATGGCATTTAGATTTATTATCATCTACAAAGTGTCCCTTGTAAACGCCATAGAGATGTTATAATTTAAATTCTAAAATTATACATGTAACCCTCAACAGCCATGAGTTAGTTGTTCATGGCTACAAAACAGCCACATACATGCGTTTTGATACCATTCATTTGGTTAGAAACATGGGGGGTTTTGTGATTACAACCAAGTTTGGATCACAACCACTTTCCGAATACAACTCTCTCACATAAAATGTAATTGTAAATAACCACTTCAATTTGCCAAAATCTAAAACCACATGATTACATGAAAAATCCTTCTCCTCTTTAAACTCCATCAATTACCATCTGGGACTGGAACGGGACAAGAGATTATTGCTGCCTCACCCACAATCTCTGCTTCAGGAGCTTTCGGCAAATCCGCTTCAATCTGATCAAATTTTGATTCACGCCGTCTCTCACGCCTTACAGGGCTACGACTGTAGCTGCGGCTACGGCTACGGCTACGACTTCGGCTTCTTGACCAGCTACGGCCCCTGCTGTAACTCCTGCTCCTGCTCCTGCTCCTGCTCCGGCTACGGCCCCACGTTCGAACCCTATCAGGACTACGGCTATAACTTCTTCCCCTACCACGGTCCCCATCTCTCCTGTTATCAAATCTCCCTCGCCCCCTGCCTCTGCCACGGGAATCCATGAATCTATCATTAAGGCCACGTTCCCAACCACCACCACGACCACCATAGTTGCCATCCCTCATCCCACCACGACTTCCAAAACCCTCATCCCTTTGACCGCTTCTCCCTCCAAACCCACCACCACCCCGACCACCAAAACCTCCTTCCCTCAACTCACCACCACGACCACCAAATCTGCCATCCCTCATGTCACCACCACGACCACCAAACCTGCCATCCCCACCACGCCCACCAAAACCACCATCCCTCATGCCACCACGACCACCAGAATCAAAACGGCTCATTCCACCCCTTTCCTTTCCAAACCCAGGCCCGCCACGTGCCGCAATCTCTCGCACCTCAGCAGGTACAGGCTGATCGGCCCCCTCCAGAACCTTGATTAGATCAGCTGCATATTTCCAGTCTTGTTCTGAAAAAAAGGTGTAGGCCATGCCTTTTGCCCCTGCCCTCCCAGTTCGCCCAATTCGATGGACATAGTCCTCAACACCATTTGGAAAATCATAATTGATCACTACCCTGCAAAAACCAATATACAATAAGATTTGATTACGAAGGAAGGAACTCGGCCGAAGATAATTATTTATTTCAATTTATGAATTTGATAATAAATGACTATGCTTCCCCTTTTGGTGCCTTACTGACCTTACGTCCTTAATGTCAAGCCCCCGTGCAGCAACATCTGTGGCAACTAATATCGGTGACTTGCCAGAACGAAACTGATTCAGAACCCAGTCTCTCTCACCCTGAGATTTGTCTCCATGAATTGCTGCAGCACCAAAGTTGCGACCAATATTACGTGTAAGCTGGTCACATAGTTTTTTTGTTGAACAGAAAATTATTATTTTGGAACCCCGTTCTTGGGATCGAAGAATCTGCTCCACACGTCTCTGCTTCTCCATGTGAGGAACAACTTCAACATACTACACAATCAAGCAGATCATGATAT
>NC_037537.1:28917887-28923788 GCF_001531365.2 Cynara cardunculus var. scolymus
AGGGCAGCGTACGACATATGCTCCGCCTCTGGAGCAGATATCGCACCTGCGACAAGTCAGAACTGTTAATATTAAGTTTCAGATCAAGAATAAAGAGAATGTGAACACCAAACATAGCATATACAGTCATACACATACAAAAACAGTTAACACCTTCTCAAGAGAAGTACTTACCTCTCTCAATATCTCTGGGGGAAAGCCTGTGGACTCAAATGACATGAATGGAGCTGGAACATTATCACCCTACACAATTAAAGTCAAAGGTGAGCGACATATGCATATAGCTGAGAAGAGGTAGAAAAGGTCTTGGACGGTAAACCATTAACGTATAGGGACAGAAGGAACGGCAAAATCAGCCAAGCGTATTCTTGAAATAAATAAAAATTATGACCAAGATCATTCACATATAACTAGTAGGCTTTGAGTGACATCATGTGTCCCAAAAGAATCAACTTGACTTTGGCAAGTTCGGATGGTGCAACCTAGTGTTTATGTGTGCCAAAGTTAAAATACTGTTGTCAGTATGAAGAGAAGAATGGCATGCTTGAGTAAATGTGCATACATACAGATAGAGCAGGTGATACGTTTGTTTTTCCCATCCTACTATATGTGCACAGTATCTAATAAAGACACTGGTGAAAAAACTACCATTTAAAATTTGGTGGAAAAGAGAATATGTCACCCATGTCCCTTCTCCATTGGACCCACAAACGTAATCAACTGACCTCATCTTCTACACTAAAACAAAAAATGAAGAAGGGGATTTCCATTTACACTTCTAACACATGCAAGAGAATCGCATAATTCTCTTACTTCTGGTATTCCGGAGAATTCGCTACAAAGCGGACCTTCAAATTATTTAGTTTGAGGGTAACCATTCGCTACATTACTGGAGATATAATGTCCTTGAGTATAAAAAGTACATCAAAAGAAGAACATTGGACTACATGGTAGCACTAGAGGAAACTCAAGAGAACAACGATAAACTTGTCTACCAATACATCATTAGATTATGTACACTGCCACCAGGATAGAACACATCCTTGGAAGGGAAAGCAAGATAGCATTCAACCTATCCCACTATTTAAGATGATGACAAATAGCATTATAAAACAAAAGTGTGGAGATTCTTTGGTCAAAAAGTTCAAACAAACCACTGTTAGTAAGCTATGAAATCCTTCAGCTATCTTACCAACCTTGTGTAAACTATCAAGTCTCCCTCAAATTTGTACAATCTGATGTTTGACCAACTGGACTTGTCAGAACGTTTTTTCTAACCCCGTTTCATAATTCTTAGGTTATTTTCATTTTTCGACAAGGAAGCTAAAGAAAGAAATTTCCAAAAAGGTTGTTGAATTACCTAAGAACCACAGCAATACTAACAGTTTAAAAGGCAGTTAAGGAGTTCAAGGTGATCAAGCAAGCAAACCGTTGCTGTTACGTCATGCTTCTGACGGTAAATATCAACAGAGGACATATTCAGAGCGTCTGGAGAAGTCATTGCTGCTTGATTTTGCATTGTCATAGGGTTATTCGTATATGGTGGACCACCAGTAGCATGTCCAAGGATGTTATGTGAGGCTGGCCCTGGCATATTATTAGATCCACCAAAGACACCTGGTGGAACATTTTGAGGCAGAGGAGCCCCAAATCTCATCTCCTAAAAGGATGTAAAGTAAGATTAATTATCATACACAATCTTGCCTTGCACACAAGAAGTGTGCATGCAATTAGAATAACACACACAAGAGAACAGGCTGACATGCAAATATCAAAAGCTTGCAACACACTCAGCTCACGTCATAATATAGTTTAGAAAAATAAAAGTAAGAACGCACTGCAGTACAGACACCATTGGATGCAAAGCATATAATAGAAAACAAAGACAGACATTACCGGCTGATTTCTTGCCATAGGAATTGCAGCAAGCTTAGGTTGATGTGGAGCAATATTCGGCCCATCATTATTAGCATTAAAATAGTGCTCGTTCCCACCTCTTCCAGGTTGATTTTCTTCAAAACCCATCTTGAATCCTACTGGTGGAACATTGGGCTGCTGGCCATGCATCTGAGTTTGACCCATTTGGTTTTGGAACCTTGGACCATGTTGCTGGTGGTGGATGCCGCTATGCTGTAACTGACCAAAAGAGGAAGGCTGTTGCACACTGAGCTGAGAGCCACCATATGGAGTGGTTTGTCCAGGTTGAACACTGGAATTACCCTCTGGAGGCAGACTTTGAACAGGTGGCACCCCAACTTGATGGATCTGGGATGGAGAGAACCCAACCTGTTTTCCTTGCTGAAAATCAGTATCCTCTCTCTGCAAGAATGCAGCCTTTTGCTCTTGTTGAGGAAACTGTTCAGGATGCTGTGTATGCTGTGGTATATTAGGCTGCCCTGCCTGAGGGATGTTCTGCTGATATCCCATGTAGTGCRACTGTTGATGTGTAAATTGGTAGCCCTGTTGCTGTCCTAACGGTCCACCCTGGTAGGTTTGAGGTATTTGAACTCCTTGCTGGGGTGGCATTTGTTGTTCCACAGTTGAAAATGTGTGCTGGTTTGGTCCCATTTGAGGCCTGATGTGCTGTGCCATTTGCTGCCCCAACTGCTGCATGCCAGGTCCCATTTGTGAACCAAGTTGTTGTCCACCTTGTGGTAATTGAGAGCTATTTTGTTGAGCAACCTGTGACACCTGTTCAGCATGCTGTTGTGATTGTGAAGTAACTTGTGACCCTGGTTGCTGTGTGTTATGTGTCATTTCATGTGCCTGTTGACCAGGAACTCCATTCGGCTGCCCAGTCCTTGCACCAGGTATTGGAGCCAGCTTAGGTGCAGAGGGCACAGGTGGCGGGCCTGTTGGCAGTGGAGGCAGCAAAGCATTAGGTTTCTCATATTGTGTGACATTGGTTTCAGGATTCCAATAATACAATACACCGGTGCTCCCGTCAACCAAGCCTTTCCAAGGTTCAGGCAATGTTGGATCAGCTGGAGCATAACGAGGTCCCAGAGCGTCCGGACCTCCCTCAGCAGCCATGCTTAACAGAAGTTACAACCTAGAAGTTCAGAAATGATCACAGATTAGCTCCCTTTATACATTGTACAAGAACCATGAGCAGAAAATAAGACAAAGCTCACTTGGATGCCAACATAATCTTAAGAAAAAGGTCACATCAGTTAGCAGCTACAATTTTCACTTATGCTTTTATTGTGAATAACTATAACATTATATGAAAGATCTAAACAACAATATAAAAAACGACTAGAACACCAGCCAGCGGCAGATTCTCTTGAATATTTAAACCCCCTTCTGTAAATTCATTCACACAAACCGAGACTTTTCCTCTTGCTGGATCCTAAACATCAAACCTTATCTCATTCTCTCCGGTCAAAGGTATACACGATCTTATTCTTTCCAAGTCATTTGTGTACCAACACGAAAGCATGGTATCATTAGTGCTTTGGAGAGAAAGAAGTGATGCAGGTAGATCCATAGGTAAGCAAATATGTATGAGCTATGCTTTTAATTTTCATATGTAAACTTGAACTCATTAACATTGATATTTTGGAATTTGTGCTAGTTGTCCTCAATGCGGTGAGTCCTTTATTCTTACCTATTGTTAATAATGTGATTTCAAGTTTCAGTTATTAACCCCTGAATCCAATCCAACATATAAATTCCATAATTCTTGTGACAATTATAGAAACTAAAATACTCATAGTTTCATTAAAGAATTTAAAAACATCTTATAAGCAACTAAAATAACCTTCAAAGGGAGGGATTGGATAGAAGGCTGTACAAATTAGAAAGTTCAAAAGAATCAGCAACCAATATAAGATAAATAAAGATTTACCAGGCTACCAGCACATTAAGAGGAGGAAATCAGAGCAACATGTGAGAAGGGCAGGAACAATGGCACAAACAGGTCAAGGGAGGAGGGCAACAGTGCATACAACAGAGAAGGGAGGAGAAAAAGTAGTGACGGAGACTCGGCAAGAACAAGAGCAGAACCGGCTAGAGAAGCTAGAGAGAGCAGCAATGTGCACGATAAGGGACCCTTCGAGAAAAACGTTCCACCATAATCCCCCACATTGCCGCTGTCTCTTGCTGATGCTCTCCGTGTCACCATTATTGCTCACCCTCCTCGCTCTATTTATTTGTGTGTGCCATCGCTGTTGCCCTCTTCCCTCGCTGCTCTAGTCTTTTCTCGATTTTCTGGTAAATCTCTCATTTCCTTATCTTGGTTGCTAATTCTTTTGAACTGTCCATTGTACAGCCTTCCACCCAATCCCTATCTTTTTCTAGTTGATCAACCACTTATAGGTTATTTTAGTTGCATACAAGATGTTTGATAAAACTCTAAAACTATAGGTATTGTAGTTGGAAAACAATGTTGTCGTTTATGTACATAACATGTTACCAATAGCTGAAAGTTTATGTCATCATCCATTGTTTGAATATTTTATGTGTTGGACTTTCAACTCCTTTTTTAACATCTGTATACGAGCATTTTGAAAATACATGATGTTCTTGAATACCTATTTGGTACCCTCCAAAAGGTTTTGTTCAGCCTTTTTGGTTTACAAAATTCAAGAACACATTAACCTGTTCTCTTATCTTGCTTAGAAGTTCAGATAATTTTCCCATCAAGAGTTTGAACAAGTGTGAAACAATTGACTCTTCCTATACTTTGCTACTCATGTATTCTTGATATCTTGCATAAAGATAATTGAACATTTCAAATGCCAGATTGAGTCATTAAGATTTGGGAGAAATTTTAATGTCAATGATTTCGATGAACTTCATCTATGTTGTTAGGAACTTAGGATCTGTATTCAGTTTGATTTAACAAAATTGACACTGGCTGTTGCTACCAAACACAATACTACAAATTATGAACAACCTTTGGACGTTTGGTGGCTTGATATGCCATGGACAAAGTCAGGGAACACACAGTTCATACAAAAGTGGCACCGTTAAGAGCATAAGCTGACAAACAGTTTCGGAAGTGTACTCTGAATAATACATGGTATAACAGGGAAAACATCTTTTGTTCTGTGATTTTCGTATACCAACTTCTGCCACATAACAATGTACGCGGACACCCAATAGTACAACACCTCTTAGCATTTAGCTAGCATAAAAGCGAGACATTCAGTTGACCAATCCATCAGATAAGAACGATGCATAAGGATTTCAAATAAATAATAGAGACTAGTTTATTAATCATAAAACGAGAAAGAAGACCAACTCAAGCAAACTAACTGCTTGGATAAAATCGAGAAAGTTGCCTCAATGAACAAATTGTATAACAGTAAAACAGCAGATTCAAAAATCAAAATAACAACAGAACAACGGGTCAAATCGAATCAACAAATTCTTTGGTAAAAATAAAGAAAGCCATGGTCACACAAAAGTAGGAAGGCCAAACAACAAATCGAGAAATCAAACAACCTTACCTCCGATTAGCAGGCGGTGAGATAGCAGCGGCGTCGATTTGTTTAGAGTGAGAGAAAAGAGGCGTCGATGATGCAGAGAAAGAGTGAAGCGATTTGTTTGTACAAGGGTAGGGTGTAAAACGTACTCCCGAAAACGATTCATCGTATTACGGGGGTGTTTGGGATTTCTTATTTAAAACAACTTATGCTTTTTTGTAAAAGTGCTTATTAACTTATGAGGTATCAAATTGGAGTTTTGTAAAAAGTGTTTGGATTAGTTTATAGCGGTACCAAACTGCAATAAGCTGATAAGTTGTTTTTTAGTGTTTGGTAAATTTTGCTTATATATGTAAAATGACCAAAAAGGACAGGCTTCTATATTATTGACTTATAGGAGTGTTTGGGTTTGCTTATTAACTTATTTAATTTTTTAACATATAAAAATTTATTTTTCATCATTTATAAT
>NC_037537.1:28924098-28924687 GCF_001531365.2 Cynara cardunculus var. scolymus
AGTTCGTTCAATAACATTCCTCAGTGATGAGTGATAATAATTAAATGTCTCTTTTGCTCCTTTGGGAGCACGTATTGCTGCAGTTTGTCCACGACGGAAATCAGGTATGTGATAACGAATATTTGTTCCTTTGTATGGGGCAAGATAACCTTTAGTATTTGGATATCCGGCATCAACAACATAATACTTATCTGTCACGAAAAATAAACAAACTACCGTTATTCGTTTCAAATGGTAAGAAAACATAAAAGTTTGCATTACAAAAAATGGAAAAAAAAAAAATACTAACCACCGATTGGATGTGGAAATTTAAGTTCAGTTCTGCGTAAGGCTTCGAAGAATATACGTGTATCATGTGCAGTTCCCTCCCATCCAGCCCATGCAAACRTAAAACACATATTAAAATCACAAACTGCCATAATATTTTGCGTGGCATATCCTTTCCTACCAATGTATTTTGCTTGCTCATGCTCTCGAACCGATGCCCTTACGTGTGTCCCATCGATAGCACCAATACAATCCTACACATATAAGTAAAATAATTAATTAATCTATGAGTATGTTACGGTCAAATACAAAGCAAAATATA
>NC_037537.1:28924831-28957983 GCF_001531365.2 Cynara cardunculus var. scolymus
GTGTGTCTTTGGAACCATAAAATTTTCACGGACTTGCTTTTTTAGGAAGATGTGTAATGCTTGGCTATACATCTTTGAACCTTCTTCAAATCCTGGAAAACATGTCACAATGTCCATGCATTCTTGTGTCGTTGGTGAGTAATTATTCTGTGATGAAAAACTTTGTGTGCTTCGTGATGATAGTGCCTCCAATACAGTATCTAGTTTATCCTCAAATGAGGAACTTACAGAAGATTTTCCCTTGGTTGAACGGGTAGGTGCGACATTATTCGGCTTCTTCCTCTTACTCGAACTACTTTGCGGAAAAAGAAGTCTATCATCGTCGCCTAAATTCACTTCATCACTATCTCCTTTTCCCTCATGATCTTCTTCATCTTCAACATTAGTTGGACCGCTATTGTTTTGACATTCAAAGGGAGCCTTAGTCTTATCTYCAACGGCAACGGAATCCCGGAACAAAGGCTCATAATACATTTGATAAATCTCCAAATTTAAGTCCCTAAACTTGGCAAGATCTTTATCTCCCTGTGTGTTAATAGCTCTTATTAGCAAATTTCACTAGGAACTTATAAAAAAGTAATAGCAAACAAAAGAATATATATATATTAGTAAGTAGTACCTTTATTTTTTCGTCCCACCACTCTGGTGATGCAACAATTGTCTTTCTCTCGGGATCCCATCCAATGCCAGATTCAATCCTCATTAAACGATCATACAACTTCCATTCTTTCTTCATAGTGTCCCATTTGTTTTTAAGTTGCTTCTTGTCAAAAGATTTTCCTGTTCGTTCCTTAATCTTCTTCTCTATGTTTCCCCACCCAACCTTATTGAAGTGACTAGTAGGTCTATTCCCAAGTTTAACCTCATTCATGCATAAATCAATGAACACCATAAAGGTTGTATGATCCCAAACAAGTTTTGCCTTATTCTTTTTAAATGTATCACTAGCAACAACGGGAGCATTGTTCGCATCCATTACCTGAATAACAAAGTTAATAAAAAGACCACCAATGCATTCAGTTTTCGTATTGTTGTATAAATGAGTTTTTAGGGATGGGGGAGTTTTTGGATGATCTTGTTATGGGATATTTCCTACAGCCCTCATTCAATGACGTGCTATACAAAACTTGGCAGCCTACTTGACAGCCTATTACCGTTATTCTTTTTCAACTAAGGGAAGGATATGAACGATTAATTTAGGTTCAACACCCCAATTTACTGATCTAGGTTCAACACCCCAATCTAATAATGAGTAAATGTTATTGTTTCTATATCTGATTTGAAGTGCATACCTTGCTTAGGTTATGACATGAATTATCGGTATAGCTCCCATAGGATGTAAGTATAAATTGAGAACTTGGGCCTTGGGGGGGATAAAATGGGTCATGGCAAAGAATTATTTATAGTAATACAAATTTGTTTGGAGCCTCACTCTGCTGAAATGTGAACCGAGGGAGGAAGAATGATGAAGAAAAGAGCGGAAATGAATGCTTGAACACGACGTGCAGAAGGGAAATAAATCATGGCCTGAAATCAACTTGGTAATAGGTTAGGCACAGACTAATAAAGAAACAAGCCACATTTCTTTAGTGTTATTCCTCTTCCAATAATTTATTGCTAATAATACTTATTCAAATGAGATGGAGGTAATACATCCATAAGCATCAGACCATTTATCTTGGAGATGAAGAGATTTTATGGTTAAGATAGCTTTCGAACACTTCATCTTATCTTAAGCTTATAGACTTTCAATCTTTGATTTAGTGTAATGTGTAGTTATGATAGTCTGAAGGATCTTGATCCAGTTGCAGCAAATAGAATTCATCCAAATGATCATAGAAAGGTAAGTGGGTCCACTACTCCATTAGTCCAATTATTCAAAATTGTTGTCTATTAATTGAAGAGGGCCTCGGTGTTCTTCTGAATTAAGTTGGAGTTTGGTCATCAAAAGTGTGTTGTGGGCCAACCAGTAAGATGTTGAGGAACTTCTGTGCAACTGTCTACTGTGTGGCTAAGCATCGCATCGGATGCCCATGCATTTGGAGAGACATGATTGCATTCATCGTTTTGCATTTTCTACAAGTAAGATAGATAATGGGTTACATTGTTTCATCTAAGTCCTATCATGAAATATGCTAGAATCAAATACCATGCGAAATTTTATCCCCAAAACTGATAATCTTCAACTATAAATAAATCTATATCTATATCCACAGGTAGAAAGTCAAATTACCTGAAGATGGTGAAATCTATGGCGTTACGTCACGTCGCAGAGAACCGATGTCGGAKAATGTATGCAGGCGGGAGAGCGATTGTATGGTGAGGAGCAAGAGATGCACCTGTAGGTTATCGATCTCTAGGGTTAGTGATACAGATGTAGGTTATCGATCTCTAGGGTTAGTATCGATTTGTTCATCGTATAGGGTTATCGATCTCTAGGGTTAGGGTATCGATTGGAGAAGAGGAGATGATGATCGGAGAACAGATCGATAAGAGATCGATTTGGAGAAGACGTACCTGGAGAAGATCGATGAGAAGAGATCGATTTTGGAGAAACTTGTAACCTGGAGATGATCGATTGTTGGAGAAAACGTGATTTGTTGGAGAAGAGATCGATGAGAAGAGATCTGATCGATTTGGAGAAGACAGAGATCGATTTGGGGGTGTTTATTAGACAGGGTTAAAATGGTAATAAGTCAATTTTCATAAGTCAGTATGGATTAACTTATAAAAAACGACTTATTACCGGTTTGGTACCGGTATAAGCACTTTTTTTTTTTTACCCAAACACTCCGAAATGACTTATCTCCGATACCAAACTGAAATAAGTCAATAAGTCACTTTAAAAAGCTTTCCCAAACACCCCCTATATATACAAAAATAATCTAAAAACCAAATTAACTTCTCTATGAGAATAACAAATAAGTGCTCTTACTATAAATAAAAAAAAAATTGTTAGGTTTTCGATTTAAAGGGTAAACTGTTTGGTAATTGTTTAATGATTTGGTACAGAATAATTAAGAGGGTCTCATAATATAATGCAAAATGAAATATAATTGTTTGATAATTGTGTATAATGAAATTAGGGCTTTTAATGGTTAAGGGAAATCCATGATACAAAATCATTCAGAAGATTTTAAAACCATTAAGATACAAATTTTTTTTTTTGCCAAACAAAATTCACCTCTTAACGGTTCAGATATTGCCTCTTAATGGAATTATTAAGAGGTAAACAAGCAACCCCTTAAAAGAACAAATATTAAATTGTCAAACATCTATTTGACTAAAATTTAACCTGGTTTTCATTGTCGTCCCATCACTATTGCTTGACCAGCCTCATAGACGGTTCGTTTATTTGCTTCGATTGTGTTATAACTAATAGCTTTTTATGGGCAGATGCTTGGCCAAGTAGGTTTATGAGGGTACTTTCTTTTTTGATATAAAGTTTCGTCAATTATGATCATTACTCTGTCGTTACTCTCTGTTGCACATGCAGCTTGGTGAAGAAAGATCACCTATGTATCAACAAAGTCGTGGGTTTAAATATTTCAAGGATTTGAAGAAAGTTGTGGGTTCAATCTTTCAAGATTTTGAGGATCTGGAGAAAAAAAGTTATGTGGAGAGATGGATGATGAAAGATAACATGTTATGAGGGATAAAGATTGACCCCTTTCTCTACATCGTCCATCATCCCCTACTGTTTGGTCATATTGCCTTCAATAAATAGGTTTCGTCCAATAAGGGAATCCCCATTTTGTTGTTGATTCCATCCTTGCTACAAAATGAGGAAACATCATTTTGTAGCTCTACTCTTGATTTCAACGATATGCTATGTTCTTTCATGGAGGATCGGTAATGATTGTTGCTGATGGCACTCAAAATGGTTCAGAGCATTGGGGCTATGTTCAAGTCAGACCTAATGAGATACAACCATCCATCGTTAAGATTGGATTTTTAGAAATACTTTATGTTTCTTGACCTACATTAAGCATGGTTTAGTACAATCTCTACATTTGGTATGTAATTTTGGACCAGAGATTTGAATTCAATACAACAATACTCTTTGTAAGTGAATGTATACAAAGTGTTTGATGACACGCTAGATAGAAATGTAGTTAGTATTTGGATTTCTTATTATCCTCGTGATGTTGAAGATATTAACCCAAATGGTGGTGTTTTTGGTTTACTACATCTATTCATATAAGCAGTTCGGTGAACTGTTTAATAGAAATGTTGATTGTTTTTTGAGTCGTATTTGAGTTTTTCTTTTGTAATCTTTAAATTGCATGTTATGACTAAGGTTTACAGAAAGTCATCCGATCCAAATTAAACCGATCGACCATAATCGGACATCCAATTATAACTGGATTGGGTCCGATCCAAAATTTCATCATCCAAGTCGGATCACTCGGTTTTTGATGACAGTCCAACATCCAATAAAATCGAACCGATCCAATCAAATTATCATCCAACTAATATACAATTAATAACTATATATGATTATTATTATTATTTTAGATTATTGTTTTTTAGTTGATATCTATATACATTGTTTTCTAATAACTTAAGAAAATATATGAATAATTGGTTGAAATGGTGAATTAATTAGTTGAGTATTAGATCAAAATATATACATCCATTAGATTTCAACCAATGAACACCCCTAGACTTATGACATCAAATTAGCAATTTAACAATTCATAATTATGGTTAGGGTTAGGGTTAGGGTTACGTTCAAACATGGTTAATGATCTATGCAGATCATGGCATGCGAAGCATACCATATTTAGAGTTTTATTTTTGGATCTATTTAATCATCAAAATATTCATAGCGGTTCAAGAAATGGATCCATAAAGAGCCATTGCTTAAAATACTTTGATGAAAATGTAACAACCATAATCAAAGGGGAAAGGACTTATTGCATTATTGAAGTTGTGGAACTTCATATGAGAGTTAACACATATGGCCTAATATCTAAAACCATATGCGGAAATAGCTAAATTAGGTTGTACAATTTCATATGGATGGAAAAAGTTATTACTAAAAAACCAATAATAGCAAAAACAATGTGTAACGTATAATTGAGCATTTACTTATTTTTATTTTATTTTATATCTAATCTATATAGTAATCTTTATCTTCACACAAATATATATATATATATATATATATATATATATATATATATATAAGTAAAACCTTGGGATATAAGGTGGTACATAAGAATTGAGTATTCTCAAATGGTGAATTGTTGTTGAGTTTTAGTTGTCCCACATTGATAAAGAGTTAAAAGATTTGAATAAAGTGAAGCGTATAAAAAGGACGGTGCATTTGGGTCAATCATGGAGTTTTCCTTATATGGTTGTCTTATTTTGGATGACCCAATTTGAAATCTATAATCATGGTTGTAATCAAAACCAACCAAATGGTAAAAATCATAGTACAAAACCAAAAGTAAAACCAAGGATGATAGACTTTGCATCATGAGGTTTGTGTCTTCCTCAAATCTTGACTAAAGTTGATTTTTATCATCTCACATTATTGAAAAGATTTGAAATAGATTTATAAATGCTTTGAAACCTATAACCATGGTTGAAATCAAAACCAACCATCTTCATATCTTTATCTTTATATACATAAAAGGAAAACCTAGAGGCATTGCGGTGGCACCACGAGAATTGAATATTATTAAATGATTAATTGTAGTTGAGTTTTAGTTGTCTCACATTGATGAAGAGTTGAAAGATTTAAACAAATGAAAGTGTATAAGAAATGTGGATTGAATGTCTTTGTATCAGATCATGGGGTCTACATCATAGGGTTAAACGGGACTGAACATGTTTATTGCAACTACGGCTACTGTTAGTTGAGTGATTGAAATGATGTTTGTAATTGTTACGTAAAAGAAAAGAGAAGAATATTTTTCAAGAGTGAGATGAGATGTTTGTTTCCGTTGTTTAGTAAATGTTTGTGTCGTTAAAATGACAACAACTCCATTTATATAGCTAGGTTTGGTTTGTTATATGCCTCTCTCCTCTATGCATATATATCGTAACATTCATATTTCTGAGAGCCAACAATCCAATCCAAGACCTCCTCACTGAATATGGAAGTTGTTAGTAGGAAATGCATACGTTTCATTTCATTTGGAGGTTGTTTTCTGTAATCATATAACCATACACAAACAAAGATCCATCTCTCTTTCTTCTTAAATGATTTATTAATAGGAATAAATTTAATTTCCATTTAATTTTGTAAAAATAAAATTACAAAAAAGCTGCAGCAAGAGTAATTTGCGGAGAATAGATGGATGGATCCTTGCTTCTTTTTGTTTTGTTTTGTATATATATATATTATATATCCCACCGAAAGAAAGAAGAAAGAAGAAAGAAGGAAAGAAATACAAAACCCCCATTTCCATCATGTATCCATTGCTGCTGCTGCCTTTTCTTTTACTTTTCCCCTTGGGCTGTTTCCCTGTGTCTCTTCCCCTTTGTCGCAATTCATGTGGTCGTATCCACATTGACTATCCTTTCGCCATTGATGACGGCTGTGGTTCACCTCTCTACCGGAACATGTTTAATTGCTCCACCACCTTTGCATCCACATCCAACACATCTACATCTACATCCACTGCCACTGCCACTGCCACTGCCACTGATCTCTTTTTCCAGACTCCCTCTGGCTCCTACAAGGTAGAGACCATCGATTATGCCTCCAAAAGCCTTACCATCTATGACCCCTCCATGTCCACCTGCACCATCCTCCAACCCCATCATGACTTTCTCATGTCCGACCTCCAATTTGCTATCATCCCTCCTTCTCCTGATACCATCTTTGCTCTCCTCAACTGCTCCCTCGACTCTCCCATTCTCAACCACTACAAATCCCTCTGCTTCGACAACTACCACTCCTGTGATGACTTGTACGCTTCATGCACCTCCTTCAAGATCTTTCAGATGCTCTCCAACAACACTCCTCCCTGCTGTTTTACATCTTACACCACCCTCAAGTTTATGAGCATCAACATACTGGATTGCACACATTATACCAGCTTCTATGATGCCGATAAGCTGAACAAGCCCTTGGATTGGTCGTATGGTATAAAGCTGTCCTATGGTTTGGCGGATACAGGGTGTGATGGGTGTCGGAGATCCGGTGGGACTTGTGGGTTTGATGTTGAGACCCAAGGACTGCTCTGCATTTGCTCCCCCACCCTCAACTCCACAAGAGAATGTGGTTGGTTTCTCTTTGATGCATAATTTTCAAAGATTTTGTTGTTGACGATCCCCAAGTTTTGAAAAATAATTGTCGACAGTGAATGTTATTTTAAAGAGAGAGAGACAAAAATTTTAATGATTTAAAGTTTCTATATAATGATAAAAAAAATATTTTTAAATAAATCCTAAGTGGAGGCATCTTTTGCTACTTGTATTCAATCTCCTGAAAACTTGAGATGATCTTTTAAGCTCAGTTTGTTTGTTTGTTTGTTTGTTTGTATGGGATTGCAGGTGCAGGTACAACAGATGCGGGGGGCAGAGGAGGGGATGGAAAACGATTAGTGGTTCCATTTCTGAGACTAATTACCACCATTGCTATTGCTACTGCTTTTGCTCTCTTGTAATGTTAAACGTGAAAGCTTTTTACAAGAAGCATTTCCATGGTCCAAATCCTTCTATTACTACTTCTAGTGTTTACTCTTTATCTATCTTCTTCATGTCTCTTCATCTGTCAATCATAACAAATGATATGTTAATATAATATACACCGAACACGACAAAAGACAAAGACAAACACCCATAAATTACCTTTTCCACCAGCCTCATGTACTGCTCCTGGGCTTCAGGATGACGAGCCATCGACTGCACCCTCGCCAATGCCTTCTCCACCCCCACGTATTTCTGTCTCCGACCTATTCTTAGAAAATCATACTCTCCTGCTGCTTCTTCCTTCCCCACCCTGAACCCTCGCAGCCCCCGACTCTTTCTCCTCCAACGCAGTATTGCTTTCTCCACAATCCCCACCGACCACACCACCTTCTTATAATGCTTACGAACTTGATGTCCCCGGAAATGCGCCTGAATTTTCACAATGCGCTCACGAATCTTTAAGAAGTCGTTCCTTCCTTTCCACCCCCGGTATTTTTGCTGGATCCTTGATGCAGCAGCAACCTGAAGATAATCTTCATACTCACCCCTTTTCTGGACCTTATGTGAAGAAGAAGCAGCAGCAGCCGTAGCAAGGGCCACAAGCTCCTCGTTCATGTTTCTGCTAACTTGTCTCTGACGAAAAGAACGAGCCCTGAAAGCATCTTGAATAAGTGCAGCCGCATGTACTGATCTTCTCACGGCTGCAACTGACCCTCTTAAGGAATGTTCCTTGTCTCCATTCGCCACTGCACTGTTGCCACCATTCACAGACAATGCTGAAAGGTGACTTGTAAGATCCTCTTCTGCCAAATATCCAGCAATCCCCTTGTGACCTTTACTTGATGCCAGATCAGCAGCTGTTTGTCCACCAGGATTCAAACCTGTTGGATCATCAACAGCACCCGCAAATGCACCCAATTTAACAAGTGCAACTACTGTTTCCTCTCTGTATAAATAATAATGAAAAAAAAAACTTGAATAAGCAAAGATGCAAGTAAATGATGCTAATTTTCTTTTGCCAAAATGTGTTCTAATCTAACCTGCCATAAAGTGATGCCCAGTGGAGGGCGGTCCGTCCTCGTGCATCTCTGAAGTTGGAACTGACACCAGCAGCAACAATCGGACCAACTGCCCACTCATAACCAAGAGCCGACACCAAATGAATAACACCTTGGCCTTTTTCATCTAACATACGCAGTCCTTGGCACGTTTCATGGGCTTCAGGAAGTAGCTGCTCATAAAGTTTATCTTTCAGCAAATTCTGTATTAGCAACTCCTCAGAGTTCCCTTTAAACGCCTCTGTGATTCTTTTCCAACTCCGTTCTTTGTCTCGTACAAGAGAACAAATGACATCCTTCAACTTGCATTTTTCACAGTTCATCATCGAGCAGCCTAACCATTTCCTCTGAATCCCCAAAGAAGATAGCAACTTTGAAAGTCTAATCATTAGAACAAGTTCATCTTCGTCAACAGGGTGTTCTGCTGGCTTTTCAACATACTCAAACTCACGCACCTCACTACAAGCTAATCTATTGCCGCAGGTGATGTAGAATGGAACGCGCTGGGCAGCATGGAAAGGAACTTGACATCGAATGGTGTTCTCTGTCACAAGTTCAGCTGGCACTTCAATTTCACCAAACATACAACACCATTTAATTTCACTCCAACGTTTCTTGTCACCCACGAAAGTGCCTGCAATTAGAACCTGAACAAGTATTTCTCATCTTCATATCATATCATATCAAACTATTCAGTGATAAACAAGACCGATAATAAAATCTTAGTTTCTCCTTTTACACAATATAAATAGGACCCACAAAATAGTAATGTTAAATTAGAGCATAAACATTACCTTTGTTTCCGTTCCTGAATAAGCCCAATCTGGTGCAAAGTCCAATATACTAAATTGCTGTTCTTTGGCAAGAGAGGGACCAACCGAATCCGTATTCAACTGCATATGATGTGTTAAACTTGATGCTTGGTCTCTATCGTTTTCCGTTTCAAGTGCATTCCAATAATTTCCAGAGTTAGCTGCCAGTAGGGAGTCCTCGCAATCTCCACCCATTTCTTTATCCATCCATCTTCCAAAGCTGTCTAGCTTCTTCAGGCCTCCAGCATCGTCATTTTGTATGCTACAGTTGACAGCAGACGTGTCTATTGCTTCAAAACCTGCATGAACCTGCATTCAAACTGGCATTAAAACATAACCAAGAAAATAACGTAGATCCGGGCAAGAAACAAACCTGTAGAGGATCAGGAAACAAGCCATTCAAGAAATCATGAGAATGGCTGCCGACATCTAACCGAGCCTCTGTTAGCTTATAAGATAGTACATCAGCTGTAATTGTATCCCTGGCAGATCCATTGAAATTGGTCCATGTAGATGAATCAGGGACAGGATGAAAAGGCTCCCTATCTAGATACCCTGAAAAAGTAAGTGACAGTGAAATCCAAAGGACAGAATGTTGATATAATAAGTCGACTAAGTCACCTGCATGAAAAGTGCTCCTGTTTGGTTGGTCAAGGGAAGAAATCCCAACATCTTTGAAAGATTGCCCATCATTTAGTCTCGAAGATGCCGACTGTTCATTCCTATCAACTGAAGCATGACAGCAGCCAGGTGACAGACTGCTTTCAGAACTTTGAAGCAGGGATCCCGAATCTGCATTTAGCACATGAGGGGAACCTGACTTGTACCCCTGTATATGATGAATAAAAGATGAGATTTCAGCCCCAGATACCAAGAAAAGAACCGAAAAAATGATTTGAGTAAGGTTTTTGAAACACTACCTCTTTAACCTCCCTGTAATGCACAAGAACAATATTCTCAAACCGCCTATCACATTAATTGGAGATGAATCAACTGCCCAAAAGGCCAAAACCAACCAAAAGAAATCAAGGTTTGAGAAACAAGAAGACTCACTTATCGAGCATCCAATAGCTTCGTCGCTGAAACTTGTCGTTATCCTCTCCATGGGCATAGTAACAGTGCAGAACGTCCACACTGCCTGCCTATAAAATGCACTCAACACCAATATCAATATAGCAACACCATTTCAACTATACTAATCTTCAAAACAAGTATTTTTTTTATCAAGAGTCATACAAGATCATATCACATGTAATTGTTGGCGCCTATTTCTACTGGCCACTACAATTTGGATAAAGAAATTTTGATTTTTCCTCACAAAAGTATATTTGATTTCAAGTTATTGTCCTGGCACTGGCAAAGTGGCATGCTTACTCTTGCCTTGAGCTAAATCGTAATGATAGTCGCCTTATAATTCTTGGCAAAATCATGATCAATGTACATCACCATAACATTCTTATGACGTGTTCCAATTTTAACCCAGATACTTTTTGACTTGGTGAAGATGTAAGTGAAGGTGAACAAGTTTCTTTCAAACGGTCTTATGCTTAGCTATTAGCTTGGTTTTTCTGTTACAACTTTGATGATACATTATGATCTATGTGGCTGATTATTCTTGTTGAATATCGAATTTCTTTCTAGTGGTATTTAATATCAAATAGTTTATATTTGATGACTAAATCTTGGTAGAATTATGTTTCATGGTATTGAATAACTTTTGCAGTTACTGTGACGTGTCACTGTGCATACATGCCATGGTGGGAGCCTTCCTAGCAAAGTAAATTAACAGCTTAGTGTAAGCAAGAGTTTCTGCAATTACTACGCCTGAGCTTATTATAAATATAGTTCAAAGAATTGCAGACCGAAAGGTTTAACCACGTTATTAGGAGGAGCATGAAGTCAACAACAGCATCAAATAACTTGAATTTGTTTATAAAATTCCTCCTCAAGAATGTCATTGTATTTGTGGCAATACACATAAACATGAATATATGTCGAAGCATAATTCATTAGTAGCTCGAATACAAAACTGAATCAATTTATACACATTCTAGCTGAAAATAACTACATGTCAGAGTATTAGTTGAACTTAAGAGGAACTTGAACAAATGACACACCTTTAACTTTTCATGAGCTTCTTTCACAATCTTCCCATCCTTCTTCTTCCTCCAACGATGACCATCCTTACGGAAATATCGAAGTACTTTCCGATCAAACAGAAATAAAGAACCAGCTATCATCAAATAAAAGTCACAATGTTTAGTAGTCATTAAATGTGTCAAATGATGATGCTAGTGGTGAAATCTTTTGGACAACAACAGTAAAAGAACTAGCAAAAACAAGTTCACCACAAATGGGGTTTATATATATATATATACACACACACACACACACACACACATATGTATGTATATATATGTACGTATGTATGTATGTATGTATGTATGTATGTATGTATGTGTGTGTGTATGTATGTGTGTGTGTGTGTTATTTGTTGAAGCAACTGCAAGTAGCATAGGTGATACCTGGTGGGTTGGCAGGAGGACTAGTTCTGAGTTGAAACTTGTGATAGTTGGTTAGAATTTCACAGATTTCGGCAGGCCGTAGCCAACGGTGCTGTGCTTCTTGCTGTATTTGATCTAGGTCTGCCAGATTTTCATGTTTAACATTATAGCAAACACATGTGTACAACTTGGAATAAATTTTTGTAATCAATAATTTTCTACATTGTTATTGGTTTAGTTTCGGCCTACCCCTGATTGGTTTCACACTCATTTAAAGAATCTTTTTGATGTTGCCTTTCTTGAAGAAACAAAAACATTAAACATAGAAAGCAGATATACGGGTTTCTAGTTATTCTATAATGATGCCCTAACCCTTTCCTGCCAAGACTCGTTGATTTTGAGCGAAAGACAAAAAGAAAGGGGGAAACCTGCACTGATTAATCGTCTTGTTTCTTTTCTTTAAATCAATATAACAACAAAGCCGTCGCCATCAATTCACAGACCAAGAGCACTTGTATAAAGAAAAGAGAAAGAACCAACCTAACAATTGATTGGGGATGTAACATTTTGTCTCAGCCATCAATCAAACAGCTTTGATCAAGTGTAGTGTAATCTGCATCCTCCAAAACGAAAAAGGGTCACTCATCAGATGATCAAAAAATAGAATAAGAAAGGATTTCTTTCATCTTAAAAAACAATTACCCAGATGAAATAAGAATCATCAAACTGCAATCAAAGATTCTGGAGGAGAAAACCCTAGCAATGTTATGTAAGGAAGAAAGAAAGAGAAGGTGGGTTTCAATTCAAGTATAAAAAAAGAAAAAAGAAAATTATAAAGAGTGAGATGAGAGGGAAGTCAAAAGTTGTGTACACACTACACCCCCGACGAACAACAAGAAGAAGAGAGGAGAAACAGGATTTACGTATCTATAACCTGACGTGTCGCTTGCCACGTGTGTATGTGTGGACTAGGAGTCTGACGTCTTCAACGTAAACAACCAACAAAAGAAATGTTACCGCTTATTATTTAGCTTCAAGCCTTCAACTTTAAATATACAAATAGAAACTAAAAGAATCAAAAACGGATTTTAATTTTTTTTATAAATAAATATCAATCTTAGAAATTACAGTATAATTGTTATTAACTTTTTAATAAAAAAGTCAAAAATATTTGACTTAACAACCAATAATAATACTAGTCGATTTAATTAATCTAAAAAAACACACTATTATCTTAATTAAAAGGACCGAGATGTATTAAGAATATCATAGCTAACAACATAAAAATCATCTACAAGTTGTGTAGATATCAAAGTTGACGTGTATACCTTTAAAAATTTTGCACCTTGTTGTGAAAAATATATTAGAAACGTATTGTATAATTTAAAGGCTTTGTTGGTTTTGGATTGAAGTCAAAGTCAAAGTCAAGCACATGACCAAGGGGCTATTGAAATACTCAAAGACAAACTTATAGTAATAGTCAAAACTATATTAAATGATTTATACAAAAAATAAATAAATAAAAAGTATTTTATTTTAAGATTGAAACTATTTTCCAAACTTCAATCACCAATAATCGTTGCATGAACAGGAGCCATTCTTAAAGTGATGAAATCTGTTTGAATCTCTGACCACAATTTCTCTTCCCCTTGCCACTGATACATATTTCATTGCAGTATGACAGTCTCCACAGACCCTCAGATTTTTGAACACCCTTATGGGTTTCGTTTTTGACATGCTTATCAGCCCAAACGCTACCGCAATCTTCTCACTATGCTGAACCAAATATCCTTCTTTTTCTTTCTCCTCCAGATCATGCAGAACGAAATCTGTATCAGGAACATACCCCAGCTTCTTGATGTCCCTAACCAACTCATCTAGCTCTTTGTATATTTCATTGGTGCGCGGATGACATGTATCCCCTACATAGAACTTGTGTGTTCTGTTTTCAGCTTCTACCCAGCTGCAACCTGCTTCCTTCACCAACTTTCTTTCTTTCATGGTCTTGCGAATGTTCACCACTTCTTCCCATTGGCCCTTTGAAGCATACAGATTTGATAAAAGTATATAGGCAGTTGGATCATCTGGATCCTGCTCAGTAATCATTTTTGCAGCTAACTTTCCCAACTCTCTATTGCCATGGACTTGGCAGGCTCCAAGTAATGTGCGCCATACAAGAGCATCAACCTTGAAAGGCATAGACTTGATCACGTCTAGAGCCCTTTCAAGAGAGCCTGACCTTCCTAATAAGTCCACTACACATGCATAATGTTCCATCTTTGGGCTTATGTTGTGCTCATGGTACATCAAATTGAAGTGTTTTAAACCCTCACTTACCATTCCAACGTGACTACAAGCTGATAGAACAGCAATGTATGTGACTTCATTTGGTTTCATGCCAGCGTTAAGCATTTGATCAAACTTTTCCAAAGCTCTTGTTGCCATACCATGTTTTGCAAAACTGGTAATAATTGAAGTCCAGGATATTACATTCCGTTGTTCCATTTTGCTAAAAGCTCGAGCAGCGGCTTCTATGTCCCCACACCTGGAATACATGGATATCAAGGCGTTACATACCCTTTGATTTGAATCCAACCCTGACTTTACTAACCGAGCATGAATTTCCTCCCCTTTTCCAACAGCACCAACACTGGCTGCTGCACTTAAAAGGCTGGCAAACGTGAAAGAATCGACCCCGGTCCCAGTCTCCTCAAATTGATTAAACATCTTAAAGGCATCGCCTGAATCTGCATTTTTGGCATACCCCTCCAAAATAGCATTGTAAGAGATCAAATTCTTATCGAGTAGAACTTCAAAAGCCATGTGGGCGTCTTCCATGCTACCAGATCGGGCATACATGCTAATAAGAGAATTGCCCACGCAGTTCACAGACCCGAGACCTGATTTTATTACATGATTATGAATTTGTTTACCGACTTCCAGATTTGAAAGATTTGCACATGCCTTTAGAAGGCTGGAATAAGTGAATTGATTTGGCAAGACGTCACCTTGTGTGATCATCTTGCAATAGAGTTTGATGGCAATTTTATCTAGACCTCCACTTTGCACATGTCCTGTAATGATCGCAGTCCAAGACATCACATTATGATGAGGCATCCGCTCAAAAACTTTTCTAGCATCCTCCATCGGTTCGGTAGTTGCACACTTTGCATACATGTCCACAAGACTGCACCCGACACAGACATCCAAACATAGACCCAACTTAATTACCCAAGAATGCAATTGCTGACCAACTGAAACAAATCCCAATTCAGCACACGCAGACACAACACTACTCAGAGTAAACCGGTCGGGCATAAACCCACACAACAGCATACTCAAAAAAAGTTGAATCCCATTTTCATGATGTCCCAGTTGCGCATATCTGGTGATCAGCAAGGTCCATGTAACCGAATTCCTCTCAGGCATTTTATCAAACACTTTCTTAGCAGACACCAAGTCATGAAATCCCTTCGCGAACAAATCAATCAAAGCACACCCAACACACACATCAAGCTCAAAGTACCCGGTCTTGATCACAAACCCGAAAATCACTTCTCCAATCCAAGCATTATCTCCGTTACAACACGCTTGAATCATGGCTGAGAAACAAAACTGATTAGGGTGTTCTCCATGCCTAAGCATCTCAACAAACGTCAGCAACGCTTGTGACTCCATTCCATTATGAGCGAAACAGGATATCATGGCACTCCAAGAAACCAAATCCCTTAACCTATCATCACCCATGGAATCAAATATAGTTTTTGCAGTAACCCAATCCCCACATTTAGAATACAAGGTGATGAGCGAGTTGAGTACAATTGAGTCGAGTTTTATTCCAGATTGGTTGAGTTTCAAGTGAACGAGTTTCCCAAGTTCAAAGTTACGGGTTCGGATGCAAGATTTCAGCAGGAGGGAGAAGACAGTGAGGTCAGGGGTGAGTTGGTGTTGTTGGGTCATGATACCAAGGATTGAAATTGCTTCTTGAATCTGACCCACACTAGATAAACGTATCAGTCGATCCTTTAGGGGTTCGAAAGTGGGGTTTTTTAGGGTCTTAATCAATTGTATTCTTTTGCTAGAAGGATTCGTGGGTTTGTGAGATGTCAATGCGAATTTGGTGGGAGATAGGGGAGATGGCGTTGACATAATGATCTGCATAAACACCAAAAATGGAAATTATGCAAGGATGATTGAGTACATATTTTGAGTATCTGTAAGCATTAAGCTTGAGAGGCTACTTACATAATTTGAGGCATGATTGGTGACTGAGGTAAGTGAAGCTGCACCTAACATCATCTATGAGATAATGTTTCAGCAAAGACAGGCTACGACTATCCAACCTGCTAATAATATTAATTGGCAATAAGGCTCAATTCTTCATTCAACTTAAAGAGAAAACCATTCCCATTATCTGTTTTGTTGGGGTGTTGTTTGACAGACTCTGACTGATTTGATGCAATATGATCAAGAGACTCAATATGATTTAGTCCAAAATGAAAATTGACTGTTTGGAAATGAAAATTGACTGTTTAGTCTGAATGATAGAAAATTATCATTGTAACCTTCTATACGATTTGGTACTAAATGAAATTTAACTGTTTGGCAATTTTATTGAATCAAACAATTATCGTGAAAATATATAACTTTACAAATATATATTACAAAAAGAAATACAATAAGCACATACATATATAATTTTATTTTCATTTTGCATGGAGTAAGATGTTTGAAAGATCATTCTCTCAAGAGCCATGCTATGTGGCCTTTAGTATTGTTCTCCCTAGAGTGTATGTAGGAATACAAATAAAGAAGTAGCTCCCCTGGCAATTTCAATGACTCAAATCAATTCCTGGTGAAGAGTAATGTTCAGAGGCAATCAATCATTTACAATCTCATTTGTTTAGAAATACCAGAGCCAATTTTACAACCTTGTGGAGTCTTTTGACTTGCCAAACTAATACAAGGGTTGTACAAAAGCAAATTCATTTACAATCTCATTTGTTTAGAAATACCAGAGCCAATTTTACAACCTTGTGGAGTCTTTTGACTTGCCAAACTAATACAAGGGTTGTACAAAAGCAAATTGCCAGGATGTCCTATTTCATTGCTTCCTACAATGTGCAGCTAGAATTCAAAATTTTTGAACGTAGACTACCAACAAGACCGAATCCACATTCGAGAGAGATGCATAAGCAAATGCTGAATTGAAGATTCAGTTATAATGAAATTATATAACATAGACAAAAATAGGCTTCAAATCTTATAACCCAAAAGAAAACAACCCCATTTGCTCATAAAGTGTGATCATACTCATGCCCCATTGAAGAAAATACATGTCAACAAAAGAGTCAAAAAAAAAATTGGTATATATAACATATATTGTAAAACACTTGATCATCATAGGTTGACTATTACAAAGTTTCTCATAGGCCAGTATAGTGAGAAATAGGGATATAGTGTGTGTTAGGACAACCTCTATATGGTTAGTGTAATGTTCATAATCCCCTTTCCACATTTGATCTAGGTAGTCAAGCAGTATGTGAAACTCTGTGGATGCCTATTTTAAAAGAAATCTTTTTTTTTTAAGTAGAAGTTATTTCAATTTTTTCAAACTATGTGCAGGTGGCAACCAAACTTCTTCAACCCTATTGTAGAACTAACTCCATTTGATGTGATTCATACGCACTACAACCTGCTGCTTAATCTGAAAAAGTTTAGCTTTATAATCCCAACCACATACATCATTGCTCTGTATTGGGACAACAACAATAGACCAGTAGCAAACACCAAGAAGAAAATATACAACATACAAGTTCTCTTAAGCATCTCATCAAACAGGTAGTAGACGAACTTTGAAGTAAAATCTAATGAAAAGAATACCGAGAATGTTGTAATTACAAGTTAAGTTTAGGAAGCAAGAGATGAAAGAAGATGCCCTGCAAAGGAAAAGGGCCGAGATAGTAACAAGAAAACTGATGAAATTGAATACAAGTTATAGAGCATATAAAATATGTCCTCAACAAGAAAAGAGATCAAGTGGTACGAGACATAAAAAAAGAAGGGGTTTTACCTTTTCTGGTGATGGTGGAGAGAGGACAAGAAAGGCGAGAGGATGGTGCAACATACCAGTAGATGGTGCGAGGTTAAGATTAGGAAAAGGGTAAAAAGATGGGATCTGAATGGTATGGGGGGGAAGGATGAGCGAAATAAAAAGAAAAACCCACCCCCATGTCATTCCAGCACAAGAAAATGATGACGAGAACAAGGGAAAATTTCTTGTTTGGAATGATTAAGTTTTTGGACTTTTTTTTGTAACAAATAAGTTTTTAGACATTCCAAAACATGTTAAATAAGTTATTGGACAATTTTTTGGAACAAATAAGTCATTGGACATTCCAAAATATGTTAAATAAGTCATTGGACAATTTTTGGAACAAATAAGTCTTTGGACATTCCAAAAAATGTTAAATAACTYMTTGGAYAATTTTTGGAACAAATAAGTCCTTGAACAATCCAAAACATGTTAAATAACTTCTTGAACTTTTATAAAACATGTTGGTTCTTATGACTTGTACAACTAGTTAAAGTGGTAAAATAGTGAAAACAAATACGGAAAAAACCCCAATGAACATTCATATTTTGAACGATAGCATCTCTATGTTTTACTTTGAAGGTTTGGTGTCTAAACAATTTCCATGTTTCAATGGATCAGATTTAAAAGTTCATTATGCATTCATCAAACTTCCTCATTTATAAAGAACAACTGATACACGAATATGTTTCTCTTTTTGTTCTGTTTTCATTGTATGTGATTGCTTTTATGCCGAATTTCTTTTTCTTATGCAGAATGTTTTTATGTAGAATTTGCTTACTTTGTTTTTGTATTTTGTTATTTTCTATATGTGACGTTTAAAATTTCTTTTGTAGATCGAAATGGCTCGATCCCCGGTAAACAAAAGGCATTGCAAACTAAGAAAACTTTTGTTGTGTCAACAAATAACATGTTGCTCTTTGTACTCACTGACTACTATGTTGTTATTTGTTCCTGGGTTTGATATAAGATCCGTGAAATCAAAACAAAGGATTATAAAATAATGGATATGATGAAATGGATGTTTAGGTTGGCAATGGAAAGTGATGTCATTTGTATTAGTGAACTTCGTATGGATAGAGCAACCTTTAGGGTACGATGTGATATGGTAAGTGATGTTGGATGTTTAAAGCCAACTAGAAACACCGTCTATTGAAGAGGTTGTTGCAATGTTTTTATACACCTTGGCTCACTACAAAAAGAATAGAACAATAAGTCATTAATTCATTCGTAGTAAATAAACAATTAATCGGCAATTCCATCTAGCTCTTTTAGCAAATTTTGAGGTTGCACCACATCTTACTCAATAAACCAGAGCCTATTACACAAGATTGTCAAAATGAGAGATGGAAATGTTTTCAGGTATGACTAGTTTTGTAGTTACATTTGTAAGTTAACGGCGTTATGAATTAAACACCAAATTGAGATGTATATATACACCTTATTTTGTAGGGCTGCTTAGGAGCTTTGGATTGGACTTTAATTAAAGTTATACATCCTAGTGATGAAAAGTCTCGTTATCGCACAAGAAAAGGTTGCATTTCAACAAATGTTTTAGGTGTTTGTTGCACTAACATGCAATTCATATATGTTTTGCTTTGTTGGGAAGGTTCTGCGCATGATGATTGTGTGCTTTGAGATGCAATTTCAAGGTCTTAAGGTTTAAGAGTTCCTCAAGGTTCTTATTATTTGGTTGATTCAGGATATTGTATTGCAAATGATTTTCTTGCACCTCATCGGGGACAAAGATATCAACCTAAAAGAGTTTAGTGGCCATCGACCAAACACTGTTAAGGAGTATTTCAATATGAAACACTCAAAAAGCAAGGAATGTGGTTGAGAGGTGTTTTGGATTGTTGAAAGTAAGATGGAAAATCCTTGCATCTCCAACATCTTCAATTGAAACCCAAGTTCGAATTATAATGACATGTTGCCTCCCACACAACTTGATTTGGAAGTCTATGAGCCATGATCCCCATGAGTCGGTCCTTAAAGAAAAAGGAGAAGAAGAAACAAATAGCGATGATGAAAGTAACGAAGTTGAATACATTACAAACATTAGTCCAACCGATGAGTAGCTAGTATTTAGAAATATTATGGCTACCAATATGTTTAATTCATAGAGAAGTAGATAGATTTTGTCATAAATGTATTTGTTTTTGGATTTTTATGTTCACATTATGTTGTATTTGACATTATATTTTATTATGCAATATTTGACATTATGTTTTATTATCGTATTTGGCATTATGTTTTATTATGTTGTATTTTTGACAATATGTTTTATGATGTTGTTTAGAAATGGGGAAAAGTAAAATATATTGGAATTATGAGGAAGGAGAAGCGGTGGTCAACGTTTTACAAGAACTTGCTTGTGATCCGTTTATGCAAGGTAGATGGTGAATTCAAAATTGGATACATGGTTGAAGTGCATAAAAGGTTGGTCCAAAGGCTGCCAATTTTTGATAAGAAAGTTATCCCTCATATTGACTCTCGGATAAAATATCTTAAAAACAAATATAATCTACTTCTGAAATGTTGATACAAAGTGGGTGGCAATGGGATGATGTTGAGCATAAAATTAATTGTGAGAATCAATGGTATGATGAGTGGTGCAAGGTAAGGTCATGAAACTACTACTCTTTTAATTATATTAATCTTGTTCTCATAATCTTGTTTTTATTTTTGTATACTCATAAGAATGCAACTGGTTTATGGAACTTTAAATTTTCTTATTTGCGAAAATTGTACTTGGTATGGGGTAGAGATAGAGAGACGGAGCTAAAAATCGAGGATATATCACAAACATGTGAGGATGTTAATAACAACAAGATGTATTTGGTGTTCTTCCGATAGTGAAGGTGAACAAGAAGTAGATGCACAAGGATCTCCTAATTCATCAACCACTATCACATCAAATAAGCACAAGAAACTTTCACCTAAAAGGGAAATTTACAGAACAAGAAATTACCTTCACTTCAAAATACCATTGATATGAGGCTAGATGCATTTTAATTCCAAGTTTGAGTCTACTTGTGGTCAAATCAAATGATGTCACAATATGCTACTACTGCTAATGTTTTCATCGATGCTAACAAATTAGATTCTTTGAGTGATGAGAAGATGCAAGAAGTCATGAATAAACTTCTTAGTATTGGAATATCTACTTGTGATATTGGTAAAACTCTTGAAATTTGCTATGATGAACCCACCAAAATTAAGGTCTTGTTTACGTTGCCAACTCACATGAGAAGATCATACGTGCTTGGGTTCTTGTATCTTGCTATTCAATGAAATTGGACCTTAAACATAATCTTGTGGTATGGATTTTGTAGTTGGTAGGCTATGTAAGCCTCTTTTTGGTATTGTATTTTAAAGTTGGATGAAACATTTGAATTGTATTGTATTTTTAAAGTTGGTTGAAGCATCGAAATGTACTGTATCTTTGAAGTTGGATGAAACATACTTTGTATTGTGTTTTTTTGAAGTTATGTTTAAACGATAAATTGATTGGTTAATGTTATAAAAATGATAGTACAATGCTATAAAACAAAATTTCAGCTATTATATATGTTAAACATTAAAACAACATTTATGATAATGATAATGATTTCCCAGTATTAACCAAACAACATAAATGCAGTATTCATTCTCATTGTCATTTTCATTCTCCTATGTGAATTAAACAGACTCTAAGATTATGGTCTTGCAACACTAAGAGGTCAGAGTGTATATGAAACCACATAACTGGATTGAATAAAGAAAGACCAATTCAGTCTTGATTAGTTTGATTACAAACTCAATTAACCATTATTACAAGTCGACTTTAAATCAACCATTACTAGGTCGATTCACTTACATTATTGGGTACATTTATCGGCTATCAAAATGAATTGTTGGTAAACATGTTTTACTAGATAAAAGTCTTCTCAATCACTTGGATGGTAAGACTATGGGGTTTTACTATGCCTCTTGGTGGGTAAGATTTTTAGTACTTGGTAAACTTAATGATCATCGATAAATGCTTATCCGGTAAGAATTTGGTAAACGGACCCCTTAATTGAGGTGTTTTTTGTGATGTGGATATTTGGTTGATTCGGTGGTGAACGCAAAGGGAGCTTGAAAGGAATGTTGAAGAAGATGGTGAAAACGAGAAGGTATTTATCAAATGTTTTAAATATTTATACGCATGCAATTTAAACTTGTACAATAAAAATTATATAAATTGGTAAATAACCAACTTGTCCTCTCACAAAGGGAACTTGTGTGAGCTAGTCAATAACGATCATGGCAAAGGATGAAATCAAAACCACAACCTTAAATTATAAAGGCAACATCCAAAGTTTATGAAGAGACAAAAAATGTAATATAACTCTTATAATTGTATTTATTTTTTAGTAAAAGTAATTTCATGCACCAAGCTTATTTAAAAAGTTGAGACCTTTAATACGGATAATTAATTATGTATGGATAAATTATTTTGGTTTTAAATAAACTTAATAAGTGGAATTTGTAAACGAGTAATAAATATAAAATATTATTGGATAGCTACATAAGGTAAAACTAATAAATAGTTAAAGTATTAAACTTGGCGTTAAAAATATGAATTAAAATTACTGTTTATACCAAAATAAAAAATAATTCAAATAATTATAGCTGACATAAATAGTATAGTCATTATTAATGCAGCTACTAGTAACTATTATTTAATAGTACCTTTTTTTGAATGACATATTTAATAGCAATTTACAATATCCTTATTCGTATTATGTTACGGTGTGCATATTAATTTAAAGCCGAGAACATAAAAAGTCAATCATGCTTTATTTTTGTCTATCCCGATGCCAGTGGCTACCATTGCGATGTTGCATTGTGCATCTTGATTTAAAGATGAGCACTTAAAATGTCAATCGTGATTCATTTTTGTTCATCCGATGCTAGTTATATACTCATATAATATAGTTGATTGTAAATTTTGAATATATGTAAGCAATAATACCTAGTACAAATATGTTTGTACCAAATAGAATATATATGTAGATCCATTTTACAATTTTATGTAGAATGTGATAGATAAATAATGTTAACGTTGTGAAAAAACATGTTTTCCTTGTGTGAAAATGATTGGTAGATGATGTTGTTATATGTCAGTAAGACAGGATGTGATAAATCATAAGTTCTTGACCAWAAAAAACTTCTCTTTGAACTTTGCTAGAGATCATTTTGTTTGGAGAAACAATCTTTCTTCTGGTTTATTGTTTTGATTTATGGCTCTTAATACACTATTGTGTATTCTTTTAAAACCCCGATATTTTAGCTGAAGGTTCGTTAACAAGGCCTAAAATAGTTATACACTGTTAAACGTATCTAGCTCATATCCTGATCCTTGGCTATACATATTTGTGCTTTTAAGTAGTGGCTGCTGCATTACATCTTTGTCACAGATAAAGTAGCACATACGACAAGGCATACATGCATATTGCACTATCAACTTGGGCATAATTGGTGCACTGRAACTCTTCCATATAAGGGTATTTTTTTGTAGTTTTGACATACTTTGGTTAGCTTACTGCATTGGTTTAATATCTTCTTCGTGATACGGTAAAAACTACCAATCTACTTTTTTAACCAAAAGAACTTGGCGAAGGACATCATTCATTATCATGTTCGGATTATTTTGTACTTCAATTGGCCATGCATTYTTTTGYTRTCTGTTTAATTGAAAGTTTGTCAACCTAGGAGTTATGTAGAATGTTAAAGATACATTTAATTGCATCTCTATGTGTGTGTACATATCGTATTGGTTGAGGCATGCTATTCTGCTCTGTTTTTGATTTTCTGCATTCTTATAACTTTGTCTTCCATCTTTATCCCTTTYTGTACCATGAATATTGTACTTATAAGTACAAGGTTTATCTCAAGAAGTTTTAAGCACTATCTTCACTCTAATTATTGATTAATATAAAATATGAAATATACGAATATGAGAAAGAAGCTCAAAGACCAATGCGCTCCTATTTTCTCTGTACTTATTCTCTTWGTRTTAACACATAGTACTTTCAGGGACCTTCTAGCCAATGGGTTGATGTAATGAAGATGAAAAGAGCTATTCATGAGGGGGTCATAAATAAAGTAAACCAGCAGCTCTCTAGCAATCATTCAGTAAAGGTGAAGTCAGGAAAACCATATGGATTTCTTTGCATTGAGATTATCAGCTAATCATGGGATAGTTCTAATGATTGATTGCAAGTGCCTAGTCTTTTTCCTATTGTTTTTTTTTCTGTAAATACTGAATGTTCTTTTATTTTTACTATGGGATGTATATCTTGTCATTTTTCTTCTCCAAATATATTGATTCCATTATMTTAACGTTAGGCTGGATCTTGACTTCACAATGAGTTGATTTATCCTGAATACTCTAGGACTTCCATGGGTAATAGTTATGTTCTTTTAGAGAGTGATCTATTGTACATCTATCTAGCAAACCATCCTTCAGTTGGATAGCTTATTCTAATGTAGSTGTTCATTCATACTGAACTGTTGATGTCTGAAAGCACATTGGTCTGTATCTTTTTCTTGCAAACTGTAGAAGTTGTAGGCTTKGGCCGACTTATGTTTAGTTCTCGCGAGATACGTAATTCCCATTATCTCTCAGCTTTATCAGAATAAGGGACACATTGATAAATTTACACATGTCTCAGTCACAGGTATAACTTGATGTCCTATATTGATATATGGGTCATAAGGAAAACAGCCTTTATTATCTAGTGAATACACTTATTTAGGCTGTTGGGTGGCTACCCAAAAGTTACTTAACCTCAGGATGCATCCTTAACCACACMAACCATGTTAGTGGTTACTGATTCAGATGTCACTGTATCATCCAGGATAGCCAATGATTRAGGATGCAAATTGCGTCTTTATTCTCATTTGAAGGAAGGTGTGTATCATTTTATGAGACTGAGATCGGCGGTAGCTTAGTAGTTGACAAAAAACCTTTTACCTAGATATRCCATTGCTTTCTCATGAACAAATCGGATGTTTTTATTCTCATATTCTGATAGTGAGAAAACGAGGTCACTTGGAAGGTTTATCTATAAGCTATGTTTGTSTATTTTGGTCTTCTGTGAATCTTAGCCTCAAAATAGAAAGTAGCAAGTTTTGCTGATTCAGTGGATAAATTGACTTTATTTGGAGTTGGTTGATTACAACCAATCAATATATAAGTATCCACTTGTTTTTTTCCCTAGGTATTGTTTAAGGTTGGGTTTAAAGCTTCAGTATACTTTACAGAAAATTGCTGATCTCATCTCACATTGATGAAGCACTCTAAACGGAGCCTTTTATGGAAAAGCAAAGCTTGAAGATTTTGATTTTTCCTTTTCTTGCCACTGCTGGAACTAGGAAGTAGCAAGTGTGTTTGAATATCTTTTAATACATATAAAATGACAAAATAAAAAAGAGACAATGTACTTTTTGTTTATATTTTGGAAGTTTCAAATTCTATAGCTCTTTCAGTTTGAGACACATATTTTATGTTAATTTGTGGCTTTTCCGCAAGAATAATCATCCATATGAATAGGAGACATGAATTGAGGCTCCTATAGTTATCCTTAGGCTTAGCATAATCAATCTGCAGGTTTGGTTCATTAAATTCCTTGCTTTTATGATAGATGCTTTACTGATCGTTTTATATGACGTGCCTTCGGATTTGCATGTTCTTGCATATAGTGGAGGTTCTTTTTTGATATATTTTTAATTTAAGCCCTGTGTTGGCCGTTGAGCCTAAACTTCAAGGTTTTCTAGATTTGATCAAGTTTGTACCTGGTCTCTTTCTGTAATAGTTGATGTCTGATATGGCTTTATTCTTTTGCAGGAAGATGAGCTTGAATGCAATAGATCACCAGGCATGGGAAAGAAAGGTTTGTGATTTTGCGAATGCATAAATCATTTCGCTGCTTCATTGTGATGCATCCACTTTCGATAAAGTTAACTTGCTAGTAAATGTGTTTGTATCTATGTATACATGTATGATCTTATGTATGTATATATTGAAAGATTTTAACTTAAAATTTTCTTGTTTTGTCTCGGTTAGCATTTATAGAAGAATGGCTTTTTCTTTAAATATAGATGAGATGGTTGATGTTGATAACAAAAATGTTGGTGAGTACTTTCGGTTATAATTAGACTTTTAATTTAAAGTTGTAGATTATGCAACATAAATTTCATAGGTGCCTTAACTTTCAAGTTACATTAAGATATGACATTTGTTTTTCCTTTTCAAGTATTTGTTGAGTGCAATATTTGCTTTTTGTATTTTACATTTTAAATGTAGTATTGGAACTAGAGCATTTGGTATTTTTTGTAAATCAAAAAGCAAAAAAGAGCTCTGGCTACCTGTATGCATGGGTAAAGACTCTATTATTGCATACTCGATACCAGTTAGGTAACTCTTCCTATGGATAGATTTACCCAACCCGTATGTACCTGTAATTGGGTTAACCATGGATACCCAGTTCCAGGGACCTATAGATTCTTGCTTCCTCAAGTAGCTTATCGTATGAATAAGACAAGAGATCCCAGGATGTTGTCTATGATAACCAACAACTAACATAAAATTGATTATCATCATGACAAAGGATGTGATTCTTTGATTCTGAGAAAATCTTGAAGAATGATCTTTCATCCAGTTCAATCAATACAATATAGCGCTTGAAAATTTAGAAATGCGATGGTGATAAGAAGTACATATTCAGATTGTTGTTTCAACCGTGATTGGAACTATGAGAGAGAGAGGCGACGGTTCAAAAAGTGGTCNTTTTAATTTGAAGTTGTAGATTATGCAACATAAATTTCATAGGTGCCTTAACTTTCAAGTTACATTAAGATATGACATTTGTTTTTCCTTTTCAAGTATTTGTTGAGTGCAATATTTGCTTTTTGTAGTTTACATTTTAAATGTAGTATTGGAACTAGAGCATTTGGTATTTTATGTAAATCAAAAAGCAAAAAAGAGCTCTGGCTACCTGTATGCATGGGTAAAGAATCTATTATTGCGTACTCGATACCAGTTCGGTAACTCTTCCTATGGATAGATTTACCCAACCCGTATGCACCTGTAATTGGGTTAACCATGGATACCCAGTTCCAGGGGCCTATAGATTCTTGGTTCTTCAAGTAGCTTATCGTATGAATAAGACAAGAGATCCCAGGATGTTGTCTATGATAATCAACAACTAACATAAAATTGATTATCATCATGACAAAGAATGTGATTCTTTGATTCTGAGAAAATCTTGAAGGAATGATCTTTCATCCAGTTCAATCAATACAATATAGCGCTTGAAAATTTAGAAATGCGATGGTGATAAGAAGTACATATTCAGATTGTTGTTTCAACCGAATATGACACTATCTTAAAAGTTCAACACTCAGATTTAGATTATGCTTCAAATATCATTAGAACATTYATCATTRAACTCTTAATGCTTAAAAAGTACTTGGGCCTAACTTCTACTTTATAGTATTGCATTACAATACGGAGACACGATGGCATAGCTTGGAGGTAGTTTTGAANCTTAATGCTTAAAAAGTACTTGGGCCTAACTTCTACTTTATAGTATTGCATTACAATACGGAGACACGATGGCATAGCTTGGAGGTAGTTTTGAAGATCTTTAAAAAAGTTGAGATTTGAAATTCGATTGGAAAGTGGTGCATTTGCAGGTCTTTCATGCCTGCCTTTCATATGGAACATATGGAGATTGATGATAGCTGATGTCTGATYTCTTCAGTTTCATTCTTTCTCTGATCTAGGATACATAAGCAAGAGTTTGTAAATAATTAGTTAGTAAATCGCCTAACCTTTTCAATACCATGTTCTGATTTCTCCTAAGCAAGTGTAGAGCTTCGTTRTWCTTGCTTAGCAAGGAAATAGGAATTTTAGTATGGGTTAATGATGAGGAACCAACTTGTAAAGCTGGTGAAGGCACCTGATATTTTTTTGTGTGTTTGTGTATTACATCTAGAGGGCATAATTGATATAGAATTTTGATTAATTCTGGCAGTTTCTGGTAGTAAAAGGAAGGCACAGAGCTTCAAGGATGAGGAGTTTTTCATAAGCTCAGTTCCAACAAATCAAGTAGGTTATATTCTTTTATGCAATAAACGTCATATTGATTTTCAGCAACATCATCATCTTTCGCTTAGGGGATGGATTGCAAGCAGTTCAAGAGATATTAAAGAATTTACTGTCTAACCATCTTGAAGTAGCTTCAATTCTATTATTCTAATATGCATTCTCATTTCCAACTCTCCTTGGCACCAGATTGCTCTATTTCATTATTTGATTTTTATCAAAGAGTTATGGTGTTGATATCTTACTTCTCATGTCATTCTTTCCAGCATTTTGAAGCAGGCCTTTCAGTCAGAAGTAATCAAGGCTTTGCATCCAACAGGTAAAGATCAATGGATGCTGAACATTTTTCATGTAGTTAATGTGTTCCATGTACCTCAACTTTGCTTCAAACTGCGAACTGCAACATTAAATAAGTGGTCATGGTGTCACATATCACATGGTTTCATCATCTTGCCTGTTAAGGTCTTTGGTACAGTTACTTGACATGCTAAAAGTGTTTACAATTCACAAGAGAGATTGCAAGAGTGTTGGTGGTTATATGCCACTTTGATGTGATGGTGGGTTGTCTCTACCCCTACGACATCTTAAATGCACCTTTTTTTATTCTATATGCTTGTACTGTAAGTTATGYTGTAGGTCTTGTATTGGGAAAAGCTTGTGACATTAGATTGGGCTTAYMGTAAACCTTTGGTGCCTCTTGTATCTGTATGTAATAGGTGCTTGTACTATTAAAGTCTTGAACCATTGATTTGAATGATGAATAGGTTGGAGAATGCTGTTCTTGACCTAGCTGCAGATGATAGTGGGGGATTACAAAAACAGAAGTCTTCATATCATTGGGATAAGGTTTCAATTGTTAAGATATTTGATGTAATTCTTTACTTCTGTCTTTCTGTCACTCAACTACARTGATTTTATCTGATGGCAGAGGAGTAAAAAGTATGTCAAGTTGAACAACGGTGACCGTGTAACAGCTAGTGGGAAGGTACATTTTGACACTCGTATATATACGTGTGTATATTATGTTTGTTAATAATACCTGATTTGCTTCTAAAGATAACTTACTTGCAATGGTATACAGATAATAACAGAGAGTGGTTCAAAAGGGAAGGCCAATAAAACTGGAATATATAAAAGATGGAAAGAAAAATCACACAGTAAGGTATCTTTCCAAGGAACAAACAATGAAGGCAGTGCTGTGGAATCTACAAGTCTCAAAGGTATCAATGTTTTTGTTATTTGTATTTACGAATATATAATTTGAGTGTGAATTGTAACACCCGTACTTTTTCTTCTTCTTTCTTTCTTTTCTTTTCTTCCTTTGTAAGGTTTAAGTGTGTGTAGTGTATAATAATATATGTATTTATATATATTATTGTTTAAATAATTCTCTTTTAGGAGAAAAGAAGGAAGGGGGGGGGGGGGTTGTCAGCTACTTTCTAACCTACCCTTGTATCATAGTCCTTACCTTAGGAATTACCTCTTTCCATTTGAGTCCTTATCCTCCATGTAAAGGGAAAAAAATCCATGGGGAAGGGTGTTTTTAGGAGAGGGCTTCACCGTGAGAGAGGGGGATCGGAGGACAAAGAAAGGGAGAAGAAAGGAAGGGGAGGGATCAACTCCACTCTGGTCCACGAAGAGGCAGCAAGCTACTGTTAGACAGGGAAACAACAGAAAACAAAGCAGCACTCTTACCTTCTGTTTGGGGCGACAAAACAAAAAGAAGAACCGAGGAAGTCGCTGCCCTCTTCCTTCTCTCGACAGCAACAGCAGCAAGACAGCCGTCATCGAACCACCGTGATGGCGGAAACAAACTAAGCACCAAAGAAATCACTCTCATAGCTGCAGGTGCTCTGATAGCCATTCTTCTGCTGATTTGCTGCATACTTCTTTGTCACTTGTTCAAGAAAAGGAAGGGAGCTTAACAGAAGGATGCCGAAGGTGGTAGCCGCGACAGCACCTCAGGCGGAGGTGGCTGGAGAGACAGGAGGGAAGCTTGTACACTTTGAAGGTACAATGGGTTTCACTGCTGATGATCTTTTGTGTACAACAGCTGAGATCATGGGGAAAAGCACTTATGGAACTGTTTATAAGACAACTTTGGAAGATGGTGATCAAGTTGCAGTAAAAGATTGAGGGAAAAGATCGCTAAGAATCAAAGAGAATTTGAAATAGAAGTAATTTTGCTTGGGAAAATTAGACATCCAAATCTATTGGTAATGAGGGGCTGTTTGTCCGTCTTTTTCCCGAACAGCAACAGTAGCAGCAGTCGCTGCCGTGTATCTTTCGAGCAACAGCAGCTGCAAGGGCTGCCTGCGCCCTTCAGTCGCGTCCCGGACCACCAACAGTAGCTACAAGAGCTGTCTGCGCTCTTCTGCCGCTTCTTGGACTGTCAACAGCAGCAGGTGGCTGCCTGTGCTCTTCGGTCGCTCCTCGGACAGCGAAAACAGCTACCTGTATCGAGCTACTGTGCTGCATTTTAGACCACACCACCAACAGCTGCGTCGAGGCTGCTGTGCCGTACCCTGCACCTGCTGCCGCCGTGTTTCGCCAAGCAACGACAGCGAACAGCAGCTCGGCTGTGCTGTTTCTTTTTCCCTCGCCAAACAGCAACAGCAACACAGCAGGTGCTGTGTGCTGTTTCTCTTCAGTGTTTTCGTCGGGCAGCCGCAGCAAGGAGGAGCTGCAGGTCTTCGCGAGCAGCAAACAGCAACAGCAAGGGGCTGTTGTGTCCTTACCGAGCAGCCAAACAGCAACAAGCAGCAAACTTGCTGCGTTTTTCGCGTACGTCCCAAACAGCAGGCAGCATATCTGTTGCGCTTCACCTGTCAGCAAACCGCAAACAGCCCCTGCACGGTGCCGTTTTCTTCATGTTTTTTTTGTCCGAACAACTACCTGCAGCGCGACGGTGCTGCTCACTCCGTTCTGCCCAACTCTGCTGCTACCGCTACTGCTGTCTCATGGAGTAGAAATGCGACCCCATTGCTTCGACTACCTACCGGCAGCTGTTTTAGTTCCAGATTTTAAGATCTTCGATTAGATCTTCCTATGTGAGTTCATTCTATCCCGTTGTGAAATTTAAATGCATGATGATGTGAATAAGTTAATTAGCCTATAGTTAATTCTAGTAATATACCAGTTGAGACGGAAAAGGTTATTCTAGATCTAAATGGGATTGAGTTTTGGAAAAGTGGTTACGACCGCTTGGTAAGATGTTTAACTTAAGGCATTTTATACTAGAGGACCCTAGTACTCATAAGTTATATATATATATATATATATATATATATGATGATCACTAATGGTAGTAGGGGAATAATTCCCTAATGGTGGACTCACTCATAGTCTTGATATCGAAACAATGCTATATATATATATGCTTGACGTTAATTATCCAAGTTATGATCAGAACGTGGTGAATCTATGTATTTCGAAAGTTGTATTATTGTATTTTGCGTGAGGGATGGTATAAGTTGGCGGTAGGCATTGTGATTATTATGTAACCTCCAAATCATCCTCTCACTTCTCGGTAATAGGCATTGTGATTATTATGTAATTACCGAGGTAAAGAGCTTATGATCACGAACGACTACATGACTGGTTTAGGTTGATGTCGATGGTTTTTAAACCTATAAGTGATGCTCTATAACGTTAATCCATGACTTACTTTGTGTTCCGTCATGTCTAACGGTAAATCGGGTCTCCCCTGTCATCCTCGGATGTTTTGGCTCCTCCGCGTGATAGTTTGGAATTAATTGCTTTCTCACATCGTTTGAATTTACGTCATCCGTATATATTTACATTTATACATGTATAAAGGTTTTATAGTTGTCATTATTTTATTGATTGAACTCACTAGGCGTAAGCCTAACACTCTCTTTTGAAATGACGTGTTGTCAAGTTCTTTTAGCGGCGGGACTAATATGGGTTGAGGGGAGCGTGGTCTCGTAAATGGAGATTCTTGTGTAACTAAGGCTTTTGGTGTTTTGGAGCATTGAATTATTGAACTACTCGCCATGTTGTTGGAGTCAATAGAAATACCCGACTTTAATCTAGAGATAGAATTGTGTAGTTTAATAGGTTGTTATTTAATGCCTTTCTTCTTGCTTTGTTTTATAAATTTCGGGGTGTTATATGTGAATGATGATGATGATTATGTTGTTTTAGCAGGAGGGCGTGGAATGCATAAGAGAGGAGGGTTTAGAGGTGGGAACAAGAGTCGGTCAGTTCCTAATGCTCATGTGCGTTCAGAAGTTAAAAATCTTGACCAAGTTCGGAAAGAAAGGCAAACGAAAGCAACCAAAGCTGCTTTGATGAAGAATAACCCAAAGAAAGGGAAAAAGTTAGGGAAAAATGGTGGTAAAAGGGGGAAGGGAAGGAAATAGATATATATATATATATATACACACACACATATATATATATATATATATGTATATGTGTGTGTGTGTGTGTTATGGTTGTTTATTTCTTGTTTTGATGGCACAATCACGATTCACATGTATGGTGTAAAACTTAATGGGTGGTGATATTTTTGAAATTATAGGATTGACTGGTAAAACAACTCCATTCATCTAGCAGCAACTGCTAGGCACCATCTCCTTGGTGTCTATTATCATATATTATCTTGTTAATAGATTTTTCCATGTTTGTATATTGTTAATCCATCCAAGATGATAACAGATTTAGGTATTGTTTTGCAAAACTAAGCTAGTTTATAAGTTATGTTATTTTTTGGGTACATGTTTGGATGTATACAAACTAGCTTCGTTACTTGAAGTAAGAGTTTGAAAATTTGTTGTTTTTTTTAATTATAAYCGTGATTAATATTAATTATTATTTATTACTGTTAATTATAAATAAATATTAACAAAATTAAATATTACTAATATTAAT
>NC_037537.1:28958419-28980055 GCF_001531365.2 Cynara cardunculus var. scolymus
TAATATATTATATTATTAGAGATTTGTTTCAATTGTATTATAAAATATTATAATGGATTAATTTTTAAGATGTCTTTTTTAGTCATTTTATATTTTTATTAGCTAGTTTTGCTAAACATAATTTATTCATCAACATGTTTGCCAAACATAACCTTACATAATCATACATGATATTATCAATAAAACTYTMTGTTTTTACCTTTTATATTGATTTACCATTTGTTTAATCACATATAATATTGGTGAAGTTTATGGACAAGATATGACTTATTCACAAGATGAAATAGCTTTTGATATGGTTTTCAACCCACTAAGAGTACCTTCACAAATAAATGTAGGACAAATATTCGAATATTCACCTTATCCTCAGTAAATATAAAACATAATAAAAAATCGGTAAAATTTATTTGCATATGATATAATTTGATGCGATTTTGCTTTAATACACGTATTATTACATGTGATAAGAGTGTTTTCGTAAATATACATATACATATTTTAAAAAAAATCTGATTTCAATAAACTTGAACTGTAAAATGATTATTAAAGTAAAATTTAAGGAAATGATATGATTGGTATTCAAAAACAAGAATAGATTGTTGGTATGTATTTTATAAAAAAAAGGGTGAGTGAAATTAGATTCCACAAGCCAATCAATGCAAGCAAAGATGTATTCATCTCATTTCCCTTTTTTGTTATTTGAATCATTCACACATCTTCATGCACCATACACTAATTTTAAGACTATTAATTTCACAATAAATTCAAGAATATATTATAAATGCATAATTAAAAATAATCTCAAACAAATTAAAAAAAAATTAAGAGCAAAATATGTTCTTATTTGATAGAAGTAAACACTCTCGCCCATTGTTTCTCTCTCTCTCTCTCTCTATCTATATCTATATTTATATTTATATATATAGAGAGAGAGATTGATTGATTGACTACTAGCCAACATCATAAATCCCATTTTCTTCAAAGCAATTTCTTTCACTGCAAGAGTATTGGGTTGGTTTTCTTTTATCACTATCTTTAATTTCATCTCTTAATTTACATCATCTTTAAATTGTGTTAGTCTTCGCTTAATTTCCCCTACTGGGATTTCTGCCCTGAAAGTTGGACCTTTCTTGATATCATTTTGATTTACTCGATTGATCCGTAGTTGGTTAAAGGTCGATTTTAAGTGGATTTTGAATTTGGTTAGTCAATTCTTAGGTCATTGAAATACTGCACTAATTTTTTTTAATGATTATTGGGAGTTCCTAAGTTACAACAGGAGTAAATATTCTTTATAATATTTGTTGTATCTGATGCTCTTGGAAATCTACCTAGTCAGACCATAAAAGTGAATGATGGCTGAAACCTTCACTTTAGATAATGGACTGAAATTTGTCCAAGTGTTATCAGTTTCTTTGGTCCTTACTTGTTCCTATCCTTTTCAGAATGCATCTTTTACCCTGGAAACGTTGTTAACTTGAAATGCTTATTATGAAATACGGGATTTGTTTTGATCATGTTGTATGTGAGTGTTATGCATTTAAACCACTAGCTGCCTCTGCCATAAATACGAAACAAGTCGCATACATTCTTATCATGCTTGGTTATGAGGACATTTCAGAAAAAAGTTATTTGCGGCTATAAATTAATTTGGTATATTTTTGAGGAGGACCCGATTCCTAGTCTAAAGGAATTTTTTATCATGTCCAATTTTGTCTCTAGAGGAAAAGGATCATGAGTTGCTTCAACTGTTGTGAAGAAGATGATATGCACAAGTCTTATGAWAATGGACCGTTCATTGCAAATAATGCAGCAGGTAATCTTTTATCTAAAACTGTAACATGTACATATCTTCCATCACAAATTTAACTTTTTTATCACATGAACTTGATGCTATCACTCTTTTCAACCCTAAATGGACACAACTTTAGTCTTGRCTCACAACTCCATAGTTTCTTTGCATTTGAAATAGGTAGCATCAGTTAGCCTGGAGATTGATATCCATACAAAGTATCAAGCTCTGATTATAGGTTGCAATGTGCCATAACTTCAAATCTAACATCTCTTYATAKAAAAATGAATACCATGTACTGGCACTTACTGGTGGGTTTGTTGCTTAAGGAAAYAATGCAGGTTATCGTGCTACTGAGGCCGTACCAAAGGATACACAGGCTGCAGCTGTCCAGCCTATTGCTGTCCCTGCCCTTCAAGTGGACGAGTTGAAGGAAATTACGGATAACTTTGGTACAAAGTCATTAATTGGTGAGGGATCATATGGAAGAGTGTACCATGGTGTCTTAAGAAGTGGGCARGCTGCAGCTATAAAAAAGTTAGACTCCAGCAAGCAACCAKACCAAGAATTTTTAGCTCAGGTTGGACTTATGGTTGCTAATATCTTTATTTAATGAAGTTGGTATTACAACAATATTCTGATTTGGGTTTGCTATTGTTTGAGTTTGTCATGGCAGGTTTCTATGGTATCACGGCTTAAACATGATAATGTCGTGGARCTACTTGGATATTGTGTGGACAGTGGTTTGAGAGTACTTGCCTATGAGTACGCTGCAAATGGATCTCTTCACGACATTCTTCATGGCAAGTGTTTTACCTCCTTAAAAGTCTTTTTAGCATTTTTGGGGMCTATTCTGTCAGATTATGATTCTTACTATGAAACTTTGGGAATTTGAGACATGTTTTTGGTCATCAATTCATCTGTTACTTCTGGCATCTTGAGGCACATCACATGTCAATTTTTATGATACTGAAATTCCATCAAAATATTTCAGAACCTGACATATCATAGTGTATTTACCTTGGTGTAAAAAATTTATTGAGCTGAGTGCTTGGATTTCATGGAATAAGTTTTGAAACCTATGAAAATCTTAGGTCAAATGTTCTTTGCTTGACCTATTTTTAAGTTGTATTGTATTAGATTYGGCAATGGAACCTTTGTCTTTGCATCAAGAAATTAGCTGTGAATGGAAACTTCAAAACTAYAGAATTAAAACCTTTATGCATAGATGATAACTATTCTTAACATATTGATGATTACCTACTCCTAAATCATAGAAAGACTACTCCATAGAAGAGCATGTTTGCCGCCCTACTACAACAAAGTAATTCTAATGAATAAGTTGGTGAAAGCATGTATGGATTTTAAGCCATGCCAAATCGGAAACTTTCTTATCATGTTAGCTTGGCTGTTAGTGTTGTACCTGTTCCATTTTACCGACTCAGATACATCATGGGTTTTGGAGCCATTTTGGTAGTTGAGTTTGTAAATTATTATCCTATCCCATAGTACAGTATTGGACTGATAGACCAGTAGATGCGCCAAGGCTAATAAACTGAACTCTAAAATAGTTAACCTAATTCTATCTCCCAACAATATAGATGAATCTTGATAACAACTCATCTAGCATCAATGATAGGTATTGGACGTTTGTCCTTCACCACAAGCTTGTTGAATGCCAGTCATGGACGCACATTAACCTTGATCATCGATTATGTAGCTATTGGTAGTTCAAAAGAGGTTTTTGATTTTTTTTCCAAGTACAAAACTGACATAGTTCTGATTGTGGATGCAGGACGGAAAGGTGTTAAAGGTGCATAGCCAGGTCCAGTTCTATCATGGTCCCAAAGAGTTAAAATTGCTGTTGGGGCCGCGAAAGGGCTTGAATACTTGCATGAAAAGGCACAACCTCATATTATCCATCGTGATATAAAGTCCAGTAATGTTATGCTTTTCGACGATGATGTTGCTAAGATTGCAGATTTTGATTTATCCAACCAAGCCCCAGACATGGCAGCACGTCTTCATTCCACTCGTGTTCTTGGTACCTTTGGTTATCATGCACCTGAGTAAGCTTCTCTTTGAATACTAAAATTTGAATTATATCTTTCTTTGAAATGTTATTAGTCAGGGTGTTCACAAGGGTTCACTGATCCCCAAAGAAATACTACATAAAACGCAACTCTAGGGATTAAAAAAGTAAATCATTTAGAGTTTCCTTTAGATCATTATATCATCCTAGAGTGTCATTTGTAGACATCTTCCCACCTYTGTTCCCAAAAGTGTCAAAACACACCGAGAGGTAAGGGCAATATGATAACTAAGCTTAACTTTGTAGAAACTACAAATAGAAAATCTTGGTGTTAATATCTGCTTCAATGTTTTTTCTGGAAGGGTGTCTCATGCTATGCCCACACTAGTCCCGGCAAATTGTGACTGTAAGGCATCAACCCTGATGGCCATAATTGTTGTGTATGCCTGGAATTGATCACAGGGCAGATGGGATATTCCAATCTGCTTCAATGTTGAATRTGAAAGGCAATATGTTTAATCTCCAAGTTAAAGTGTATAATTTGTTTTTGAGYCGAGGAGGTTGTGTATCCCCAGAGTTCCATTAGGAACGTATTAATGGTTTATTTCTATTATTCAATTAATTAATAAGGTAGAGCATGGAAGTGCCATAAGGAAACCGAACATGATTCTCTCTCTCTCTCTCTCTCTCTTAGTCAATGGCTGGAAGGTTGGACATGTGCCTTGGAAGCCTACTTCATTTTAACTGGTAGTTCATGGGTTCGAATATTGAAAATAGTTGCATTGCAAATTAAAAGGGAAGTAATGAATAAAAAGACTTGTGTTCACAGCCTGCACAAAGTCAAGGTGCTCTGGTGCAGAGGGAACATCTTTTTATCTATGTAGAATAATTTTAGTTAACCTTAAATGAATTTCTGGTGCATTTGTATATGCATGTATTAGCTAGAAATATTATGTGGACCAACTGCAAACCGTAATCTTGTGTCATTCACATGTACCAACTYTATTCCCAAATAAATAGCTTTTAGACTTCAAAACTGATATAKAGGATGTTTCATAATTATATTGTCATTTATGACAGCAGTATGTTAAACTTGAGGATGTTTCATATGTGTTGCGTCTGATAGCWTTGACTTTTATCGCAGATATGCCATGACTGGACAACTGAGTTCAAAGAGCGATGTTTAMAGTTTTGGAGTTGTTCTCCTGGAACTMTTGAYTGGCCGAAAGCYTGTGGACCATACATTGCCACGTGGTCAACARAGTCTAGTCACTTGGGTATGTTGTGCATCTCTGTTCTTTAATCCTTCAACAGTTTCCTTATAAATCTAAACACTTAGAAATGTGATTATGTGAAATGATGACMGGCAACACCAAAACTGAGTGAAGATAAGGTGAAAMAGTGTGTTGACACTRGATTGAATGGAGAATACCCTCCCAAGGCAGTTGCCAAGGTGTGCCATCTTKATTTTGTCTGTCAGATATATATAACCTTACATGAAATATAAGTTGTTATAGATGATTGAAACTTTAGGACTATGTACTGACAGATGGCGGCAGTGGCAGCCTTGTGTGTGCAATATGAAGCTGACTTCAGGCCTAACATGAGCATTGTGGTTAAAGCACTGCAGCCRTTGTTGAATACTCGTYYTGGACCCCCGACCTTGTGAGATTAACAGYAGAGGCACATTCTTTTCTTTTGTATCAAAAATCTTCAATTTTCTTTAAAGCTTACCAAATGCAATTGTCCTTATATGATGAYGTAYGTTTTTCATGCCATATTTCTGTGTGTATGAATGCTAATTRGCACATTGCTGCTCATGAAGAAATGTATAGAGTTATATATATATACAACCAATGCAACCTAATAAATTGAGATATTTATAGAAATGATGAGAGTTCATTTATTATAATTTGAATATTTATGGAAGATGATTATGGTTCATTAATTATGATCAATACTTTATATTAGAAAACAATCAAAACTTCTATGAAACTATATATTAATCAAATGAAATGAATGGTTGAGATTGAGTTGTATTAGTTGTACAAATATCAAAGGTTGTATAATAACCAATATATATATATATATATATATATATATATATTCCTGACAATAATACCCAAATTTCAGATAGAAGACTAGTTTTTATGCTTTTCAACATTTTAATAACAAAATTTTCATCTTAAAATGAACAAAATTAACAAAACAACCACCATTGAAATATACATAAATTTTGAATTTTCAGTTTTAACAAGAAAATTATATTAATTTTCTTTTAGTACACTACACGTCTAATCAATAATAAAACATAATTTCTAACTTACAAATTCTTCCACCTAGAGGTGTGAATGAACGAAGCCGAGTCGAATAGTAGCTTATTTGAGTGGGGCTCGAAAATAAATAGYAGGCTTCAGCTCAAATAACCTTTTCAATTTAAGGCTCAAGCTTAAGCTCRGATATTTTTTGAATTATTGAGCTCGAACTCGATGCTCGTTTATGGGCTCAAACTCATAATCGATTAACGTCTTTATAGGTTCGAGATTGATATTATTTATATTTTTATTGTATGGTTTATGAACATATGAGCATGTTTTGCTCGAAAAAGGTTTGTTCGGCTGGACTTGAAAAGTTTAATCGAGTTTTCGAACATTGGGGTTATGAAACTGGACTTGTTAAATTAAAYRAGTTTTATTTTGTACTCGWGCTTGATAATTATTAAGCTTGAACTCGAAACAAACGAACTCGAATACGTATTATATTTGCAAATGGAAGTTTAATAATATTAATTAATTAAAGAGGTAATTATTAACATTGGACGGCTCATGCACGCACGCAAACTCCCAAATGTTATTTAAATCAAATCTACCTATAACCTATTACCYATCTTGTATAAATAATTCTAATATGGAAAAGCATTGATCAAGGTTTTCTTATTTAATTTTATTTTACAAACATATATTATCATCTACTTGATCATTATTGTYACAAATTATTTGTGAGTATTAATTAAGAAGGTGTTTGAGATTGCTTATTTGAAACAATCAACTTATTAAGTTAGAAGGATTTAACTTCTTAAAAACTTTTTTTCACCGGTTTGACATCAATATAAATTATTTATTTAAACACTTAAAAATACTTAYTACCAATATCAAACCAGAATAAATCAATAAATTATTTTTATAAACTATCCCAATACCACCCCTGAATAGTTGAACATAAAAAAAGCGCTCTTGTAAAGAAAATAGAGTCAGGCCATGGAAAGGGGAAAGGGGAAAGGGGAAAGGAGAAAGGAGAAGGTCAGGTCAGGTCAGGTCAGGTCAGGTCAGGTCAGGTCAGGTCAGGTCAGGTCAGGTCAGGTCAGGTCAGGTCAAGGGGGATTCGACTTCATCTACTATAACTTCTCATACCTAGACCTACCCTTCATCTCTCTCTCTCTCTCTCTCACACACACACACACACATATATATATATATATATATATATACACACACACACACACACACATCAGTCTGTATTACACACACAAAATTGGTCTTTGTTGTTCTAGGGAGCTTCTACACATTCTCTGCTAAAAACCTCTGCAAATATTTCATTTTTATAGGTATCACTGTTCTAGTGTAATCTCTACAAGTATCCCRTTTCGTGATGTAGATCACCATTTTTGTTTGTAAATTTGATTTCTTTCAACCGATTGAGGTATTTACAAGAATGCCTATTTGCTTTACTGTAAAAAAAATCTGTTTTTCTTGTCTTTTCCCTCAAGCGTATACCCGAGTTTTGCAATCTGAATTTCTTTCAAGGATTTGAAATCTTCACAGACCAATTATTGCTACCTTTTCAGGATGTACTGTCGACTTGATTAACCGGAAACGAGGTAAAATATCAAAATCAAGACAATTCAAACAATTCCTTTTACCACTTTATGCTTGCTTGAGGAGCAGGTCTTTTGTACAATAAGTCATTTCTAAATCTTTGTATCACTCACTTCTATGAGTCGACAGTCTACCTCAAGTACAAACAAAGATCAGGTTGGCACTTCCTAACCATAGACTAAGGGGCCGACTAAACCCTTACCTGGTAAGCACTTATCAGATCATTTACCTTACCGAGTAAGCGTTTGGGTAAACGCCCCCTAAAACTATGTTGTATGCTACCCTTGAAATGTTCTCAAGGTAAACTGTACCCACTTAGTAGAGTGTAGTAGCACCAAATCGAGACATGGTTGGAATTGGACATATGAGTTGACATGTGCAGTGAAGATTGGTGTCTGAACCAATGATGAAGATCCTGTAAGCCATATCTAATCATATATAGCAATGATAGTATAAAGATACATGATAGCATATAGTAATATTAAATCTCTGGAAAGACTGAATCGAGATTAGAAGATATAAGCGCTTGTTTAACAGTATCGGTTTTTGAGTTGATAGAAAATTAGCAATACTCTTTACTCTATGTTGTCCACAAGGATTAGCTGCCACATCAATCTAGTACTTCTCTGTTGAATGACATATAAAGCAACCTGCAAGCACTGATTTCCTTCTTACTTCTCATAGTTGATGTTAGTATGGCCTGCCCTACCTTAAGCACTAAAGTAGATCATGATTTACTAGTGCTAACCCACATGTTTTCCATCCAAAATCATGTGGGTTTACGTTTGTCATCTTGAAAGTATGAATTTTATAGGTCATCATTTTAAATTTGACTAGACATCATATTAGAATCTCATTTTAGCTAAAGTGTTGATTTTTAATAGTATTATGAGGTTTTGTGATTTCTTAGCTCCTCGGCTCATTTTTCGTGTTGCTTATGTAAAACTTGCTTCATTTTCTCTAAGATTTTGGCAATGCCACTGTGTTATTTTAGAAGAGATCTATCGTTTTGTAGGGTACTTATGGTTCTGAAGGTGCATCAATTTTCTGATAAGAAGAAGTCCGACATCTGTTAATTCGGGTGGAGATGATCTCTATGTTCTGAATCTGGGAACTGATACAGAGCAGAATCTTGTGAAGTAAGCCGCTACAAAAATGATCAACAAGTCACTTTTCTTGACTTACCTGTACTTATTGATCTACATTTCCTGTCTTCTGGAGTTATTCTGTACAACAAGGTAATTCGACATGGTTTGCACTTGATATCTCAGAGTCTATGTTACTGGTTGGCATATAAATCCTATTGTTGGGCACTGTATGTATATACTTCTTTGCTATTGACGTGTTATTGTGAAAGTTGGTGCTGAGCTTCCATTTCCACAAATCCACAAATTGTACTGACATTTTGTAATATAGAAAATTTAAGGCATTGCTATAGATCAGTTGTTGATCCAAAGAGCATATAGCTGTTCCACTGATGTTTAAATATTACCTCACTATTATGTTTTGAGCATGTAACATGTGAGAACGTTTATTTTATTTTAAACATCATCTTTACATGTTGTCATTATATCTCATATCTAATAACAAACTTTATAAATCTGCCTGGACTTGTGTGGCCTTGCTTACCATATGCTAAGATGGCATCTTGTTCCTGATATAGTTAAGACAGAAACAAATAAATAAAAACATGATGAAAAAGAATAATAATTCCAATGTCTAATATATCTGGGAGTAAAGGTTCATGTCTTCCTTTTACCAGATTTATGATTGTGATTAGGTGTCAATACTCTTGAAGAATTTATAATTTTCATCTTATGCACATAAAATGATGGGTTGGAGTTGGTGATGCTAAAAAAACGATAATTGTTACAATTACACACACATATACTGATCATATATGTACATATGTTAGAATATGTATGTGGATATATGCATATTTGTATCTACATGTATATATGTGTGTATACACACAGACTTATACAGATAGATAGATATAGATATATGTATATGTATATTTGTTTGCATGTGTGTGTATGGGAGCTCATCCATATATAATGTTAGATGGGACATCTTTCTTTAGTAATCTCACACCAACCATATTTCGATCCTGCCTTTTACACAACACGATATGGATACAATTTCCTTCATGCAATCGGTAATTATAAAATTACCAAGTATCTTGACTAATTTGTTATGAACTACGATCAATTCACGCCAGTAATTAAGGGAGAATGGCAATTTGGAATTTCAGTAGTTCTACCTTTTGAGAGGCCAGACTTTCCAGAGTAATAAGCAGAACAATACATTTAATGGCCTCTCACCCCTCTCTCCTATTTAACAAGATACGAGACAAAAGATAAGCAAAATCTCCCTCACTGCCCTCAGGATTGATGTTCCCCTGCTAACAGATCTAACCTACAACAAGTGACTTGTTTCCCCACCCCACATTGTCCCAACCTCATCTCATCCTTGCCGCCTTTTTCTCCTATTATAGGTGAAACGAATTTGTGGATCTGTTCCACAATTTATTTTAAGTAACAAATTACTTCTTTTTATATGGGATACATATAAAATCGATATGGGCTAAAGATTAGAACACTTATAAAAATAAATTAAAAAACTTGATCAATTTGATAGCTTTATCGTCATATGTTTTTATATTATTTTTGTCCCTTTTTTGTTGACTTTTAACACCATGTCACACATACGTTTTCTCTCTCTTCAACACCTCCAGTTCGTGTATCTAGGGAGGATTCCATATATACAAACACACACATAAATACACATATACATTATGTATCTATGTGTGTGTGACACACACATATAGATTTACTAATTCAAAGCACACTAAACACGATAAGGACTTCTGAGCCTAATATAACTTGGAACCATAAACTCACTGTGCTTTTATATTGCTAAATATTTAATACTGAGAAAACTGAAAAGATGAAACAAACATAATAAAGAAAAGGAGTTACAAGTTGTTATAAATAGTAGATCATCGTCTTGATGCCTCCTGACAGGATGATGTAGTGGCCTGTCTATATCAGATGGTCTAAAACAAATCTTCATGTACGATTCTAACAAATAAAACATCATATCATAAGGTCCTCAAGAGTGACTGGAAAAGAATTCATGAAACTCAATAGAAGTGGCTACAAAGCATTGTTTGGCTGTCATGGGAGCACAATGAATCTGATAGGTGTTGTCACAGATGAAGTCTGGATGTGCTTCGTTTAGGCTTGTCAGGTCCAACATCCATTGATGTACTTTATAAGGCACACGCTAATTGATAACCCTCCTTCACTTACATTTATTGTAGTAGGAGATGCCGTGGTTGGGGTCAAGTAGGCTTCAGCAAGGCTTTCAGAGCCATAGGACTGGTGGTGAATGTCAGACAGAGGCTTGAGATGAGCACTCAAAGTAAGTGAGAGACATCTATTGACAAGGAAGGTTACTATCACTAATTACTCATTTGAGCCAGAAGGTCATGGGTTTGAGTAATGGGAACACCCTCACAAAAATGCCAGGGAAAGAGTGTATAGAAAGAACTCCCTGGCAAGGTAACGGAGCACTGGGGTTATCCCTCTTTTAGATTTTTTGATAACCATAAATATAATCAGTGCTTGTCTGTGCTCTTCAGACTTTAATTTGTGATATTTGAATGGCTTATTTCTTGGCTAAACTAATTTGTTGATTGTGTATGTATTATTCTTTTCCATGGTAACTTTTCTTACTTATCATCTATATCTATTTGCAGTGGGTTCTCTCGCCAAAGTACTTTAGTTTTCCCTTCCCTATCACACTCACTATGATCCATATGGGGTTCTCTGGAGCAGTAGCATTCTTTCTTGTGCGTGTTTTCAAGGTATTGCTCTTTATAAAATTTTAAAGAATCTCAATTGAGGGAATGCTTCAAAATAACAGGTTTAATATTTTATCAATTTCTCATTTAGTCGGATGTATGTCTTATTGACTAAACATTATAAGTATTCTTTTCCATTTCTTACGTGGTACTGTTTAATAATGGATTGAATGTCTGAGGTCTATATGTGGCAGTATCTTTCTAAAGTCTTCTGAGTATGATGTTCCTTAAGAACTGTGAAAGGATATTCCACACTAGCTTTATCACTTATCTTCTCCCAATCATACTGCAGGTTGTTGCCCCCGTTAAGATGACGTTTGAAATGTGAGATATTTTTTTCATAATTCATTATTTTGTTCTCTAATAAATTTAGGCTTCCATTAAAAAGACTCTTTTCATGGGCATTGACAGATATGCAACATGTGTAATTCCCATCAGTGCTTTCTTCGCGTCAAGCCTCTGGTATGAATCAACAACCTTTTTTCATATGCTTGGAGTTACTGTATATTTATTGCATTTCTCTTCATTTTGCATCTTGAAAGTTTTAATCTCTCTTTATTAGCAAATGGTCCTCTCCCATATTATCAGTTGTGTTTGTGTCGGGTCTTCACAAGGTTTTAGAGTGGGTACAGTGGGACTTCGAGGAGAAAGAAATAGGCCACCCAATTATAATCTAGAAAACCCAATCCCTCAACAACAGGTTCATTAACAATACTACTACATATAGTCAAATGGGTCTCTCCACGCTTTGGCAATTGGTTGCGTGTTAGGTGCCTTAACTGGCTCGTATTAGATGTACAGGAATTCAAACTTCCACAAATAACTTCCTCCTAACTGAAGTAACAATTTGCTCTGTTGTTTTCTTCCAAGTTTGGCAACACTGCTTACTTGCATATATCAGTGGCCTTCATTCAAATGCTTAAAGCACTAAGTACGTGAAGTGGTATATATATCTTTTGTTAAACATGCTATTTGTTCCTTGCCTGATAGCTCACTGATTATGAAAATGGATACAGTGCCGGTAGCAACACTTATCATGGCTGTTTTATGTGGCACGGACAAACTAAGGTGGGAAGTGTTCTTGAACATGTTGCTGGTCAGTGTTGGAGTTGTGATTTCCTCATATGGGGAAATCCATTTTAATGTAATCGGTACGCTCTACCAGGTCACAGGCATCTTTGCAGAAGCTTTGAGACTAGTGTTAACTCAAGTCCTCCTGCAAAAGAAGGGTTTAACTCTAAACCCAATTACAAGCTTGTATTACATAGCTCCATGCAGGTATTGGACTACAATGCTTGCCAACATTTCTCTCTTGTTCTATGTGGACAAGTTCTGTCTATCTGATGTTTCTTTCCCCAAGTTCTCCTTTCCTGGATGCTTTGGAGTGATATGATAATAATATAACAAGTCTTTTGATTCATAAATAATCCTAAGTACTTATACAGGGTGTTACAGAATTACTGGTTACTTCAAAGCTCAAACAGCCGATGTCCTTCAGTATCATATTCCTTATTATGTCCCTGACCAATGATTGGGTTCACTTTGATGAATACATGATTATCTTGGTTGGCCGTTGTAAAGTTGGTWCCGTATTGGAATCAGGACTTGTCATTAATAATCATCAAAGCATTCTTGTGAAAATCTAAGAGTTGGTACACAACAAATGGAGACCAAGAGGGTACCTATGAAGTCGGATGATGACTTTGAAATTAGTAAAGGTGGTTGGTTGTTCATGAAGTCTTATCCTTGAGAAAATCTAGCCTATGGCATTACTCCTTGAGGACTACCCTTTTTCTTTTGTYTGTGGTTTAGTTTCTGAAGAAGAAACAATTCGTATATTGCTTGCTTTTTCTGATGATCAATTACAAATGGAGTAGCTCTAATAGGTGATTATCATATTGTTGTAGCCTTGTGTTTTCTCATTACAACRTATGWTCTAGTGTCTCTGCTTCTTGTCACTGAATCTACTTCTAYAAGCAGTGATAAGATGGTGAAGGGGTCAATTTACAAAATTGACATTATGACTCTTGTAGAGGGCTTGTGCTWTATATGRTTTTTCATTGATACTTGGATGCATCTGGCTCATGTTGTCTTCTTTTTTGCTCCTTCCAGTTTTGCTTTCTTGTTTGTTCCCTGGTATTTCTTGGAGAAGACTGACATGGAAGTTTCACAAATTCAGTTCAACTTCTGGATTTTCTTCTCCAACGCTATATGTGCTTTAGCATTGAACTTCTCGATTTTCCTAGTCCTTGCAAGAACTGGAGCAGTTACTATTCGAGTTGCAGGCGTCCTGAAAGATTGGATACTAATAGCTCTTTCAACTGTAATATTTCCAGAGTCTGCCATTACTGGGCTCAATATTATTGGCTATGCCATTGGTATGCAACATCTTGGAGTTGACATTATGTATGTATGTATGTATGGCTAGAAACTTTGAGATCATTATTACTAACTGAAGGCTATTTCTCTGCAGCACTTTGTGGTGTAGTCATGTACAACTACATAAAGGTTAAGGATGTTAAAGCATCTCAACTGCCTCCTGAAAGTATCCCAGAACGATTGACTAAGGTCAGTTTGCTCTACATATTTCATATTTCATATTTCAAGCCTGACGTCTCTCTGCCTTGAAAATTTTAAGTATGATTCGTGCAACCAAGWATTCGGTTGTTTATCATATACCTTAATACCCTTCAATGGAGAACCACATCAATAACATCATTGTGGACCCTTAGTTGACTCGCATATAGTTCAACCAAAAGTATGACTGTTTGTCAATCATCCAAAATACCTTTCAATAGAGACCCAAATCAATAACTTCAATGAATAATTGTGGACCCCTTTTTGACGTGCACTTAGTTTAATGTAAGCATTTGGCTGCATGTCAGATTTCCCTTCAAAAGAACCTTGTGGACCTGGTTAAGTAATAATGGCAAATAAGTAACTTGGAAATGCCAAAACAGCTTGCCATTTTAGTGCAAAGGAGGGAGTATCTGTTCACGTTTTTTTTTCTTGCTTCGCGTAAAGGACTTTGCATTTTGCTTATTTTCACATTTTTAACGCAATTAGAATTCTTTTTATACGCAGAAAAACTTATAACCTTGTACTTTGCATTTCACCGTCTGAGTTAGAATAAATATGTTTTTGAACCTTCTCCAAAAAAAACATGCCACTATTCTTTATTCAAATAAAAAAGCCACGTTGTCGGTGACCAATTTCTCTTTTGGTATAGTAAAGGAACAATACGATTATCTGATCTGGAATGTGTGTTTACCAAAGTATCAATCTTGTGTATGCTTTAATCAGGATTGGAGGCTAGAAAAGAAGTCATCTGACGTATTTGTGCCTGATAATAACATTAAAGATGATGCAAGAAGTAGCAGATTTGGTTCTACGTCAGATACAAATGTAGACGAAGAGGCACCTCTAATGGCATCTTCAAGGCTGTCATATATTGGACGTTCACAACTTAGTAGCCGAGATGCATAATGAAGATGCAGCATTTCTATATATAAAAATTAATCTGCAGGTATTCATACATGGGCAGTAGCGACGGCAAGCTGCACAAGGAAAAGAAAGTGAATTGGCAAGTAATCTTCCTTATGGAAAGCAAACAGCATATTGGTTCTTTTCCTTGTGTTGTGCAGTTACAGACCAGAAGGGGGCATGCGAAAATTGGCAACTAGTTTATTAGTTTTCAGGAGGAAACAYCAATTTATTAGAAGACACRRTTTTAATTCTCAAGTGTAAAAGATAATTTCATTGGATGTTTCAAGTCAATTATAATACCAYACATGTCTATTAGACGGACAAATGCAATGCAAAGTGTTGCTATTGGTGGGGATGAATAGAGATGCAGATGGCTTCTTTATTTGGTTTTGATGTTACTATCAAATCAACACTGTTTGCTTGTAAGTTATTGCATTTTTATGTTGTTTTAAATTATATGTTTGAGCTATTGATATCTTATCAGTTTATATTTCAATTGTAATCATATCAATTAACATAAGTTACGATTTTGGTCCCTTTGCTTTTCTTGGATTATGACTTTACAGTCTTTTTATTGCAATATTTTATCAAACACACACTGAAAACAGAAGCTAATCAATTTTAACTTTAAAATGATCATAGCATTCTCAACCACTAATGGGAAAGGATAAAACGAAGCAAAAATACATGCCATAAGAGCAAATTTCCAATAAAGAACAAATATATTTGATGTTGGATGGGAATTTTGATTTTTCATCTATTTATAAGGATGATTATGGTTTTTCTTTTTCCTATAACAATGCTTTTCAAATAAAAATAATTAAGAAAAACTTTTATGCAAAAAATAAATAATACATCAAATCTTATCGGCAAAAATAAAAATCTATGTTAGGACATAGAAACAACGAGAATGCTATCGTTCATGTACTAAATTTTTTGTTATCCTCCGTTGGTACGTTTTTTCTCTTCTTGTTCCAAAATGATAAGAGCTTAGCTTAAGGGGCTGTTTGTTTCCCTCTTAATGGTGACATTAAGAGGGAGCCTCTTAATCGGTCAGAGGTTTGGACTGTTTGGCAAAAAAAAAGCCTCTTAATGGTTACACAAGGATCTTAACCATTTTGAGGGTAGGACTCCACTCAACCATTCAGATTTCATTTTTTCCATCTTTGCCCACTTCCTTCACGCATCCCCCTGGTCGCTCCCATTCGTCTTCCCCCCTTCCATTCCCGATTGCTGCACAACCCACTTCCATCCTCTTCCGCCGGAGCGCCGGCAATAACCTACCACCAGGGCCGTCGTTCCTTTCCTCCAAGGCGCCGTCCTTCCATCTTCGTCGGTTCCCGTCCTCCATCTTCGTCGAGAGTCTCGCTTCTGTCAGGTATGTCTCGCCGTCCTTCCTGTTTTGTCGCCGGTTGCTAGTCGCCGGTCGCCGGTTTAAGAATTCTGTTTTTTGAAGATTGCTATTATGTCTTGCCGTCCTTTCTGTTGCCGGTTATCGCCTCCATATTCGTAATTAGAGATATTCCTAAACCGAAGCTTGGTGGTAGAGAGAGAGAGTCTGCGTGTTTGATTCATGCTTTACGGAGGAAACGTGTTTGGTTAATCTTCTTGGAAAAATAGTCTCTTCCCCTTTTCAATTTTGACCTAAATTTGCCTATTTCGTTTTGGTTTGAAGGTGAATAGGACTGCTAAATTRAAGCAGTGCAAACTTGATGTTCGTCGASAACAGTGGCTTTCTCAAGGTGATTTTTCCATGTACATGTCAGATTTACTGCAGAGTTTTGCTGCCAAAATAGCTGTTCTTGTGGATTGTATGATGCTTGATTAGTAATCCTACAATTGATTGTTATGTTCTTGTTTTGAACTAATAATGCTACGTTTGTTTGGATTAATATGAAATATGTAGTTACATTTGTAAAATAATTGTTTTATTCAGATATCTGCCAAACAGTTCTATTTCATTCAGTACTAAATCATTCAGAGGGTTAAAATGGTAATTTATTGTCATTCAGATAACAATTACCAAACAACATTATTTCATTCAGCACTTAACCATTCTGACCCTTTTAACCATTCTGGTCTCTTAACTATTCTGCACTAAATCATTCAGCAACTGCCAAACAGCCCCTAAGATGAAGTCAAAGTCCAGCCTTTGCTTGATGCAATATATTATTAAAAGCTATTTTTTATTTTCTTTTTATCTTAAATAGCTCCAACTAAATACTAAAGGGCCGTTTATCTAAACACTTACTCGATAAACACTTACCGATAAAATTCAACACTATCTCTTACTTACCGGACAAGATTTTATTCACTAAAACGCATCGTATGCAACAATTTATCCCGATAAGCGCTAACTATGGTAAGAGTCCTAGTCCTCACTTACCGGGTAAGACTCTCGATTATTGCTTTTACTTTTACCGGGTAAGATTGTTAGTCTTTGTCATATTCATCCAGTAAAGTAAATTGACTTGGTAAGCGTTTACCTGGATAAGCATTTGGTAAACGACACCTAACTCAACTTAAAAAAAAAGAGAGAGGGTATTTTAACATCCAATTAATAATAATTGCTACGTAAGTTTGACATTAAAATGTGTTGTAAAATATCACTTATCAAAGAGCAAAAGGAAAATTAACTCATTGAATTTAGCGACCCATGATAATAAATTTACTGATTTTAATTGCGTCTAATATATTCTTGAATTATCATTATATCAAATTCTTTAATCATTTTAGTTAATCCTCAAAAAATTAATATTACTATATCGATACCAATTCTCATCAGATCCCCTAAAACACAAATAATATTTAGTAAGATATTTACGACAATTATTCTGACTAAAACTTTTCTCCAACTTTTTTTTTTTTAAATTTCTTGTCGCAAATCTTTATCAATTGTTTGGCTTGTTTTCAACCCTTACTTCTATCATTCCAAGATATCAATGTTACTCATATCATCAAATAGTATTTTTCATGTTCTTTAAGTCCTTCGTCAATTAATGCGTTTTTATAATATTTAGATTTGATCAACTTACAATAAAAACAATATATTTTATTCGTGTGTTTTAAATAAACTAGCCAATTTTTATCACCATTTTTACAATTACATGCCTCTTTTTATGATAACAAGTGTAAGAAAAATGCCTACATGTGCATGTGATTTGAGTATTTATCTAAACGGCATATTGCATTGCACATATTTAAAAAAAAAAAAATACACCACAAAATATCGAATGACTTATGTGTTTCATATCTAACGTATTTCAATCTAATAGTTAATAAAATCATAACTTTTTGTACAAGTTTTTATATTTTATTTTAATAAGTTTCATTTTAAAGAGACAAATATATTTATTTAATTATCCACAAAATAAACATGATTCTATAATTATCTCCATTACTTTTCAAATACTTTTAAATTTTATAAATCAAAGTTAATTTATAAATCCTAATAATAATTATAAAGTATCTTTATATATCCAAATTATATATAGAATATGTTTCAAATACAACCCATTCAATTCTTACAATCCATATAAACTGATCTTGACCGTCCATCTAGCATAATGAATATATGGTTTCTCGATTATTTCCTAATCTAAAGCAATATCATAATGTATGAAGTCTATCATTTTTATCTCAATTATTTCCTAATATAAGCGTTGATTTATATAAATTAGCAAATTAAAAAATAAATAAAAAATATATTTCAAATTTTGTTTTAATAGTTTTAATACATTATATTAAATAAAATTATATTTTATGAATATAAAAAGGAAAAATGAGGTTCATATAAAAATCTTCGTTTCTTATTCTATTGAGATAAGAATGATGTAGTAAGGAAAAGAAATGGAAAATGAGGTTTTTGTAGGTCCTTCCATTCCATGGATGCTTTCACTCATAAAAATCTACCATTTATAATAATAATAAAGCTTAATTTATGAATTAATTTGTAAATTACCATTTTATTAATTATTTATTGCAATATTAAATATTTTAAGGAAATCTTTAATGTATTTTCCTTTTTCTTTTTAAACTTGTATATCTTTATTTCAAAGGATTGAGTTGAAAATGTTAGTTTTAAAATAAACAATAAAACTTAAAAATCAAACACGAATAAGATATTCTCTTTGCCAATAAAACTTAATTTTATCAAAGGATAAAATATAATCTTTAAAAAGATTAATTAATAAATGTATATCAGTATTTATTCTATGTAGATATTGTATACACGTAACACAATATTTACACCTTTTAAAAACTCAAATTTACCCATATCCATTAAATGTACTCTAATACACAAAAATTCCCTTCAAGTTAATTTTAAAGTCAACATGGTCTTCTTTTAACAACCCATAAACTGGATTTTAGCTAAAAAGTTAATTGTTGGCTGATAAGCTATCTGATATATTTGAAAAGCTAGATATTAATGTGTAAAAATTAATTAATATAAAAACACATATTAAAGTATCGTTTAAAAAAGTTAAACACATGTCTATCCAAACAAGACTTTTTTGAGAAAATAAACTACCTTATAGTTATCAAGTATGACTACTATTGAGTCATTATTTCAATATTAGAATCCTATATGAATGTGATTAAATCCTTTAAGAAATTGAAAATGCTACTAAAATTGGTTATATATATATATATATATATATATATATATATATATAATATGCTACAATAAATTTAATTCCAAGTAATTGCAATTTCCATTCTCTATTTATACGTATACAACCACTCATCAATACAACCGAAAGTAAATTAACCAATACAAGAATGAAGAGTAACATGACAAAGGCTTTCATTTTTGGAGTACTTCTCTTGGTTATCGGTAATTTTTCAATCCATTTGTTTAATTTTTTGTATTAGTAAGTAATTCATCCGTGTCTCTTTCACTCACATATGCATATACTTTTTCATAGGAGACATTTTTTTTGTAGAGTCGATAGCTTAAATGTAGAACATATGTTGGAGAAGTTTCTCGATTTAATTGAAATGTACATATTTGCTAGTTAACCTAATTTTGACAAATTTACAGGTATGGAGATGGTCATGGCTAATGATTTTTGTCAGAAGACTTATTATACACCTCAACTGTGCGCAAAATACGACTGTAATGTGTTTTGCGCGAACAAGTTCCAGACGATAACTTATGGACGTTGCGAGAAGTATTTCTTATGCCATTGTTTTTACAAATGTTAACCAAGAGGTTGATGCTAAGAATCTTGGCACCCATAAGCAAATAGACAAGATCAAGTCTCCATGGTTTGTACTTGGATTTTATGCAAATGAAAACTTACAAGTTTTAATTTATGGACTGTGGGTTTTTTGTGTTTGGTTTATTAAAAAAAAAAAGAAAGAAGAGAAATAAACTTAAGAATTAGATCGGTTAAACAATAACTTGATATTTAAACGTGTAATGCTTGATGGATATTGATTGGTTTTGTCGGTATGAATTCATCATCGGATGCTTGCTATTTCAATAATAGTATTTTTACATTTTGTATATCAAAATAATCAGTATCTTAAAAATAACATGAACTTTTTTCACCATTCATATATGCTTGATCCGAGGTTAATATATAAAAAATAGGATGTTTAGTCAAAATACCATGGGTACACATATTTTTACATAATGTTTAAAGATTTTCAAGTATTTAAAAAGGTAAAGTTAAGATAATCATGTATAAATAATATGCTCGTTTTTGCAACTACGTACACATGTTATTAATCGGCCTAAAATGTTTCAAAATGTCAAAGGATAGAAAAGAAGGAAATGCCCCTTCACAATATTTTACCAATCGAATTCTAAAACGTTAATTTGGAGCATAAATTTCATGCAAGTGTTTCACTTTCAATATAATCCTTTATTTTTCTTCAAAATGAGAGAGAATAAAAAAATTGTCTGAAATCAGTAAATTTGAATTTGAATTTGAATAAAATATAATTATTTTTTATTTCAACCAAAAAAAGTGTTATTAATCAATTGTTTTTTAAAGCTATTAATATTATAATTAAAACTATATATATCATAAAACCACTCAAATATGGTAAAAGTATTTTCGTCTTCAATGTTATATTAAATACGAAAATAAATGTTACAATCATTCAAGTTGCATAACATGATTTTATTTAATTGATACAAACACTTATACATAATAATTTACAAATTTTGGAGTAAAAGAGATCATCTATTTTCGAAAAGATTTTTTCACATATATTGATTTTCCTCGTTACAACAAAAATGACTTTATATGATGTCTTGTGTTTACGTCAGTCATTTTTAATAGCTTATATAACTCCTCTTAATATTTTTTAATTTATTGAAAAAATTATTATAATTTACAGATAAATTACCTTATCAAAAGAATATACTAATAAGCCCGTGAGATAAGATTTCAATAAACTATAGGAACAATTTTTTAATTTATTCCCTTTTTAATTTACCCAAAAAAAAAAAAAAACTACATTCTTAAAAACCCCAAATATCTTCCATTCATGTACTAATATTATTATTATTTATTTATTATTTTATTTCTACTTACTTAAACATATAATATTTAATTAATTGCTATAG
>NC_037537.1:28981405-28993527 GCF_001531365.2 Cynara cardunculus var. scolymus
TTTAATTTGGAAAATTACTGACATAATATCTTTTATTTTTAATTAAAATAAATTTCATCAATAATCTTTTTTAAATGTAAGTACTTTTTTTGGTATATTTGCTTTATTTTATATAATGTAAGTATTTTTTTGTTCAAAAAATGTTTAGGGACTTTATCACTTAAAATATGAATGTTCATTAGTTTTTTTTTTCAAGTTTTTCCCATTATTTTACTACGTTAATTAGTTTTATAGGTTATAAGGATTTATACAACAAGTTTTAATTAGAAAGTCCAAGGAGTTTTTCAACAGGTTTTAGAATGTCCAATTACTTATTTGTTCCAAAAATTTATCTAAGGACTTATTATTTCAAAGACCTCTTAAAAAACAAAAACAACCTTTTTTTTCCTTTTAGCGGTTGAAGAAGTTAACGTTGTAATGCAAGATGCCTTATTCCATTGTGTGTTGAAAGGAATTTGGTTGGGCGTAATGAGAGATGCGTCTCTCACCTTCAATTTGTAGATGATACTATTTTCTTTGGGGAATGGGATATATAACATTAATATTAGCAATTTGATGGGTATTTTGATATGCTTTGAAATGGAAATTAATTAATGTGGCTAAAAGCAATTTATTTGGAATTGGAGTGCCTAAAAATGTTGTCTCCAAATCATTTGGATGTTGCCCGGGCATTCTCCCATTCAACTACCTTAGCCTCCTCGTGTGTAAAAATATGAACAAAACTGAAAAATTCAAGTCCAAACTTTCGAGTTATTAGTGTGTAAAAAGATCAACACTAACAAAGGACGTTTCCTTAAGGATGCATGAGAGAGATAGTTAGACGTGGTGGCTAAGTGAAGATGGGGTGTTCTCGGCTCCAAAGGTCTAAGGCCGTAATTGGTGACAAACTTTTGCAGGTTCCGAAGCATTTCGTCCCAACGCAATGGAGTACTCTCGCACGAAGGAAGGTTTGCATCTTCATGTGGCGCCCAAGATGAGGAAGAATCCCGGTCCAAAAGGTTCTGCATAATAAAGGTTTGGATCTTCATTCCATTCTTTGTCCTTGTGGTAATGAGATCGAAACACGTCAATCGTTGTTTCGTCAAATGCCCTTTGAGCTTGAACTTGTCGAAGGATATTTCAAGTGGTGGGGTTGGAGCTTATGGCCAACAATTTCTTTTGATGATTAGATGGCCGGGACGGACACCGGAATTGTAATATAAAATCACATGTGGTTATGAATGTGATTTTTTGAATTATTTTGATTTGATTTGATTTGATGTTATCATAAGTAATGGATATTGACTCCATTTAATGTGACATTAAATTAAGAAATAAATGAATTTTAATTAATGTGATTTCCTATATAACTATTGCTGGATGATATATAGCTTATAAATATAAAGAATACATAAAAAGAAGTTCAGGATTGGACATGACCAAGTCTTTGCTTTTCATCATATTTATTGTGTTTTTCATGACTCAAGGTGATTTACAAATTACAATTCCAGTCTTTGTTTTTAAAACCATATTTTCTCTTTATATTGTATTGTATTGTATTGTATGTGTCAAAAATCAAATTAAAGTACGTTATACTTATTGATTGAAATTATGAATAGTTGATTAAAAGTATAATACATATATATATATATATATGTTGTATATATGTGTTTGCATTGCAGGTATGAAGGTGTGTGTGGGGCAGTATAGCTGTGCAAATGATGTTGCTTTAGCACCACCATGTAAACAGGATGCATGTGACGAACGGTGCCGTTCCACTTATGGGTTTCTTGCCTATGGACAATGTGCTGCACCTGAAGATTGTCTTTGTCATTTTTTCTGTCCCCTGCCCCCAGCCAGTATGCTATAAATCGCTTTCACTCCCATCCGCCATCAATTAATTGCTACTACATATTTGGATTTTATGTACATTCAATTTCCTATACACACATATATAATGTTGCATCACAACAATAGTATTTTACATTAATTTGTTCAATTGATGTTTACCATCATAAAGATAGTATTTTACATTTTCTTTTTTTATGTCAAAATACTAATCATCGTGCATAAAAACAATAAAATCCTTGTAAATATATATACATTCTTAAAATAATATCAAGTAATTAACTTTTAATCATTCAATTCGTACTTGATTAATGAAAGCTAAAATTAATGTTTCTCAAAATTCAGAAAAGATATCATAGAATTAATTCTTTTACTAATTAAAGATGATCATATATGCTGTTACGTGTTTTCTTTTTGGAAATTTAAAACTAATAACCAATAAAAGGGAACAAAATATTCAAAAAACAACAATGAATGCTACCAGATATAAGTGTCTATATTAATATTTGACGTGTTTACTTTTGTTTTATTAACAACAAATTATCATTCTGTACAAAAATTTGTTTGGTAGTTAGTAGTGCATTAAATACTATAATTAGTCATGGCCACGGGTGCAATTAATGAAACTCTAGCGATGAATAACAGGAGATTTTGATTTGATGGTAAACAATTACTAAATATTCAAGATTGTTGTTCATTTTAGTTTGGTTCTAAAAATAGGTTTTAAATTTTTTTAATTGAATATCTTCTTCATCTTCATATTCTTGTTTTAAATAAAGGTTCATTGTTAACTTTGAATGATTTCATACTCACATAATTAATTCATTAGTAGTAAAGTTTCCACTTTTATTCATTTGAGAGTTTAATACAATTCACAATCCAAATCTTTTGAAATACTGCTATTTATAAATAATTCGATTTCGTTTTTTTAGTTTTATTATCTTTCAGCTTAATCAATAAAATTGAGTAATCAATATTTGTGACATACATGCAAATCAGTTTCACACAAACAAATAGCTTAATCACCGACTCTCTTAGAACAACGATACCTGACTTACCCTATCATTAGGTTTATAAATTTAAATCTTGTTGTGGGTTTAACGACGCACACAACAATCTCTCCCAATCAGTTGGACAGTTAGGTAAGACACACCCAAAATTTGAGAAAATATCACACGAATGTTCTTCAACAATGGATATTCAAGAACCTGTACATGAAAATTTTGTGACATTGAAAGAAACACTGAAGGTGCATGAACGTTCATCTAATCTATATAAATATTTTGGTGATAATCTATAAACAAAACACAAAATGACCATAAACATGACCAAGTTCTTGGTTTTCACCATATTTTTTGTTTTTCTTACGAGTCGAGGTAAATTTCCAATTCTGTTCTTCTTGATTCAAAAGTTCTTTTGACTTGTGTGATTCCCTGTAAACCCAAGTTTTCTTTATTTCCTTGGAGGTCATGTTTCTAAAATCAACATAAATATAAGTAATATTACTTTCAAATATTCAATCGGAAAAAGAGAGAGAATTTTGTCGTTGCTTGTTAAAATTGGTAAACCGTATTAAAAAATATTTGAATTTATTGACCATTTAAAAAACTTATATATATAATCATTCTACATGTGTAGGTATGAAGTTGCTTATGGCCCAAGAACGATATTGTATTGTTGATAAACCTTTTCCAAAGTGTAAAAAGGGTGCATGTGATTCACAATGCTTTAAGAATTATGGACAAGGTACATTTGCAGAATGTCTTAAGCCGGAAGTCTGTCGTTGTCATTTTACGTGTCCGCCACCGCCGGTGAAGGATGAGAATGATATGGATCGTGATGTTTATCCCATCCCCTCCATTCCCCAAAAAATTGGATATGTGAAAGCTTAATTCCAACGAATGTTACTAACATCTTAAGGAAACTCTTATATGTTCTATCGTGTCAAGAATTTCAGAAAATTCTCATTCGACTTTTCCTGTATGCATTGTTGTTCCGTTATAAATAACATATGTTTTCAGAATAGATATATACCACAATATATCTTTAAGGTGTATTTAATAATCGTCGATACCATATATATGTATGGATGTATATATTACAAATAAATAAAATATTTTTTTTATTTGTGTTCGAGTATGCAAAGTGACAAACAAGTATGTAAGGTCTATCCTTGCATATATGATACAACACGTCCGAAAGTAAGGCGGACGACTTGGTGAACGCAACCAAAGATCTCGGGAAAGGTCGCCTGCTATATGTCGGTCAATGCAACCTGGAGCTTCTCGTATTCTTACATATTGATATTCTTCTTGTTTGAACCTTACTATACACCCACACATACATACACACACGCACGCATGCACATACACACACATACACATATATATGACCTTTTTTTCATTGAATATCGGGAGTAGAAAGAGCGTGCCATGCATGTCATATCAATAATGAGAATCCTGTCAGTATTCATCGTCGTGGTGCATTCTCGAGTGGTTATTGTTCTCATTGAAAAGGTTTCTAACAACCTGCCGTTATGTATATGTGCATATATATATATATATATGTATGTATATGTATATGTGTATGTAGGGAAGAGATCCAGAGAAAACCCTGAAGAAAAAATGAACTCATCATGCCGTTGATTGAGTTGATAAAGTGGATGGTTAAAAAAGTGATTATAACCCACCTTTTTGAAAAAAAAAAAAAAATACTTCCCTCTATTTTTTAATTCAAAAATCATTAAAACATAACAAATATTGGAGTGAAATATATTCCATCACAAAAACGATTATATCTAATTTGACGTTTTTAATACTTTGTCATCCGTCTCTCGTGTTCTTTTCCACCCCATCCTTTAAGGGTTCAAAATCTCGATGGAAATTGGTGGTTTAGAGTATTTCCAACATCAATGTTAAAATAAAGATTTTGTAGATTTAGGGTATATTTTTGCTCCAACATCTAGGCTATACCGTAACTGTATACTAAAATAGAGAAAAGAAGATAGATAGGGTATAGACCTATAGTAGAACTCTACAAATTTAGATAAAACTCTAAAAACTTCATATTTAAGATTACCAACATTAAAATTAAATGTTTAGGAGAGAGAATTAGTATTTTATTATATATATATATATATATATATATTGAATAATTTTAACATCACAGTTAATGATAGATAGGATTAATGAAATAGAGTAGCCGTTCGAGTTTGATTTATTCTTTTTAGGAATTTTAACTTTTAATACTCTATTTTATATAAATTAGAGTGTAGCTGGAGATCTTGTTATAACAAAAACATGTCATATTTTGGAAGATGGATTTAGGGGTAGGTATTTCTTTTGAAGTTTTGTAGTTGACTTTATCAACTAAATTTTTTTTGGCATGATCTAAAATTGTGGATATGATTGAATCTATTGCAAGGACATGTCATTTTAAACGCAGGCTTCCATGATATGCACAATCATCTATATGCTTCTCTTATATCGTACCACCGAAATAAGGTTTGAAATTAAAATTAGGTTTGTTTTCTCCTAAAAATTCTCTTACGTTCTTCATACATTAACACAATTAAGATATTTAGGTCTCTAGGTTACATTGATGTTGTTTTTATAAATCATAACCAGTCAGTGTTTGAATTGCCAGATATTTTTGGTTATTCGCGGGTGTAGGTGATTCTCTCATCATATTGTTAGTTATACAATTGTCTTCTGTCAAGCATCGTGAATATGTGGATACTTTGGATAAACTATCATCATGATGAATAATGAACTGAGGGCTTGAGGTTATGTGTACCAAAAGAAAGAAATCGGTTTATTGAATCAAGAAGACAAAAGAGAAGCTAATTAACATACTGCAGTTGGTTGAGGCGAGATGGTGATCGGATGCGACTTGATCTATGGTTTGATTTTAGGGTTGGATTTCATGTGATTCAGTTCCATTGTTGGGATAATTTTAGGGTTCGATCTAGGTTTTGTCTTGAGGTTTAGGGTTTTAAATTTTATGTTGTATCATTCATTTTTCTGATTTACATGATTCAGTTAATCCAATTGATTTAAATGATATATTTGTAATCACATATAGATTTATTTCATATGATCATGGGTTTTCCGTTGTTAATCATGTATGATTATTGTTTGTGTTATTATTCACAAGTCACCCCCAAATAGTTACCATTTCACATCTTCCACAATAGTCGTATGTATCATTTCGCACCCTCGAGTAAATGAATATAGTTGGAGATAGATGAATATAACTGAAGGTATTGAAAAAATTAAGTTATATGAAAAAGTCAACTCATTCAAAGGATCAGAAATGTTCTCACAATAATTCTTATTCTCTATAATGTGTCTTTCCTTGTTTCATGTGTTTTGGTATTTGTTTGTTGACAATGCAATTAGCGTGTGTTCGATAGTTTAGTTCCAAATTGGTCGATTAGCTTCCATCTTGGGTTTTGACTAATTGTTATACAAGTTTCGATGCCTTGAATGTTTTTCGTCATTTTCTGTCACCACCGAGAGTTGGGATTTTTCTTGATAGTGAGCATTCAAATTTCATTAATCTAGCTACTCTAAGTCTAAACGAAAGCTTGTAATTTTTAGTGAATTTATGCTTAGGCCATTGTCTCCTTGTAATCAACCTGCATATTATACTCTCATAGGCTTACGGTATAAATTTTAAAACTATCACATGAGGAACAATTAAATGTTTGAGAGTTTTCTTAAGCTTTACACTTATCTATTTTTTCGGGAGTGAATAAACATCATCATCCATATCATTCTAATCCATCTCAAGGTTAACAAGTTCATCTATACCCTTTTTTTTAATTGATGTGAATTAGAGTGAATTTTAATTTTAATTGATTAAAAAAATAGAGAAGGGGTAATTTTGAAAGATGTTTTAAATATTTTAAACTTTAATTTTAATTAGAGAAAGGGTAATTTTAGTAATAATTTTTAAAATAAATCTGGTTAATTTGGTATCTTATAAGAAAGATAATTATCATTAAAATATGACTCTATTAAAATTACAAGAGATGCCCTTGTTCGTAACCTTTGGACGATATGCAAAATAAGGGACTCTCTCTCTCTCTCTCTCTCTCTATATATATATATATAGAGGGAGGATCAAATGAGAATAGTAATAAAGAGTTAGCATTTTTGAAGACTTGAAGATCTAAAGATTAACCATTCACACACAAAGTTTGTTATACACTTTACACATGGAAGACTTCTATCGGAAAATACATTGACTTCGACCTTAAAGGCCTACAAAATGGCTTTTGAAAATAACAACTTGAGAATAACATTTGTTATGCACTTTACACTTCTTAGAAAACAACTTTTGAGAACCAAAACTTAATTCATAATTCAAAAATCATACAACTTCTTTGTAAAAAATAAACAAACAAAGGCCTTTGTATAATGACCATTTACAATATTAAAACCCCAACCCTAACCCCGAAACTATCAACATTCAAATAATTTCTTTTGGTCCTCGAATCGAATACCATAGAAACGGCCCATCGACAATAAGCTCAAGATCCAAACCAAATCCTTCTCTTTGTTGTTGTAGGATACTTTCAGAATAACATGTATCAACTTCTGGTTTGATAGTAGATGTAAGTATTCATTATACATATGCAATGTTTTTTCCCCAAATAATTGGTACGTATTTGGTAGTATCATAGGAACCCGATGCTTGGTCAAGTTAAAAATGGTTCCAAATGCAAACAATGTTCTTTTCCTGGGTCTGAAGCAACAAATCCAATCAAAAGTCACGAAGCTTACAAAGTGTTTCTTCATTTTGGATGAATCTAATATATCATTGTTCTTGACTTATGAATCTGGTTTGTTTAATCTAAAATTATTAAGAATGTTCATGGTTGTTTACAAGGTTCACAAAGTGATAGTTTTAGCTTTGTTAGGTTACTTGTTCACAAGTTGTACTAGATATCTCATATCCACATTATGTTCACATTGTACTCACAAAATTCACTTGGTGTTCAGAAGATGTTGGTTTAGTTTTAATTTTGTTGAATTGCTTTGTGTTTATAATATGTTCACAGTGGTGTTCCCTTGTGTGCACAAGTAAACCAAGGTTTTAGATTACTTAGTTGTTATGTAACGTTGTTAATTGTAGTAGAGAGAGAGAGAGAGAGAGAGAGAGAGAGAGAGAGAGAGAGAGAGAGAGAGAGNAGAGAGAGAGAGATATGTAAAATACCATAGTGCTCTTTCTTTAGATTTTTATTTCAAAATTACTAATTTTCTAATTTAACTCTTAGTTTATATATTTAAATGAGATCCATATATATATATATATATATATATATATATATATATATATGGATTTTAATTTCTCTGTTTAATTTGTTTTGATATCACATTAAATTAGAAAATAATAATGTCAAAAAAGGTGCGCCATCGCGATATGATGCAAGAGATGTCTCTGTCGTTTCGAAATGACCCATAGCGTTTTTTGTAAGATGTGATTTAAAAAAAAATACTTTTTTTTATTTTGTTTTTTTTATCTTTTGTGTTTTTACACTCTTAACTTTAGATTTATGCACTTTTATAGATTTAACTAATCACATCACTCACAGTTTCACAAGTTCATAAATATTACGGGCTCACGATTAAAATGAAGTTGTAAAATTACTTTTTTTAAGTTTTATTTTAAATATTTGATCAAAAACCTATTATTATAATAATAATTTGCTTCTTCTAATATGAATGCACATTTTTTCATATCATTATCTGATTAGATAATATATAGAAAACATATATCTATGTATATATATATATATGTATGTATACTTTTATATATGACAAACAAATTTGCCGCATTGAAAAACGCCACGCCCTTGCGTTGACGTGTAAGGCTTGCGGCTTGACCTCACCGTCACGTCATGTCTCATGCCTTTTTGAACCTTGGAAAATGATAGCTATAGGGCGTAGTACAAGTGAGGAAGGATGAATCACTCACAAATATACATGTACTAATTCTCTCCCAATTAGTTGGACAATTAGGTATCAAACACGCAAAATTTAAGAAAATATCACACAAATATTCTTCCTTAATCGGTGTTAAACATGAAATTTTAATGACTTAGAAAGAAAGTGTTATTGTACATGAAGTTTGATCTCATCACCTATAAAAGTATTATTGGGTGATACCCTCTCTATAAACAACACACAATATACCAACAACATGACCAAGTCCTTGGTTTTCATCATATGTTTTCTGTTTTTTATGACTCCAGGTAAATTTTTAATTCCATTCTTCTTCATTCAAAAGTTTTCTTGATCTTGAAAATCGACATTTAATTATTTCCTTGGAGGTCATATATCAACATAAAGTTTAATTAATATTACGTCCGAAAATTTAACCAAAAAAAGAAAACAAAATTTGTCGTTGTTTACTAAAATTGGAAAACCTTATTAAAAAATATATTATGAATCTATCAGAATTTATATATATATATATATATATATAATCATTCTAAATTTGCAGGTATGAAGTTGCTTATGGCTCAAGAACGATATTGTATTATTGAGAAACCTTTTCCAAAATGCACAAAGGACGCGTGTGTCGCACAATGCACCAAGACTTATGGAAAAGGTAGTTATGGAGAATGTAAAAAGCCGGAACTTTGCCATTGTCGTTTTACGTGTGCGGTGCCGCCGCCGATGAAGGATGAGGATGGTATGAATCGTGATGTTCATCCCATCCCCTCAATTCCCAAAAAAAATGGATATGTGTAAAGCTTAATTCTCGCGAGTGTCACTAACATCTTAAGAAAACTCTTATATGTTCCATCCCCTCAAGAATTTAAGAAAATTCTTATTTGAAGTATGCATTGTTGTTCTTGTCTAAATTATATATGTTTTCTGAATCTATATATCTCGTTACGGTGTATTAAAATAATCAAAGGGTACTCTGTATATCTAAGTGTGTATATATTACAAATAAATAAAATATAAAATATATTTTATTAAGCATGCAAATTAAAGTGATATGCAAACATATTGTGAATGGCAATGGTTGGGTATATGGAAAGACCCGCGTCCTTCATGAAAGTTTTGTTATGAACCGGTTAATACTGAACAAAAGCAACAAAATGATTCCTAGAGGTCAGTGGTCGAATGCTTGTATTATAAAGGAAACAAAACAAAAACTAGCTCTAGAGCTCATCTATTCTCGTCAAGTTCACTTATTTTGCTGTTAGATTTTAATTATAACATATCCGTTAATTGTAACATACAACTTTTATACATAATAATTGTCTCATAAACCCACTGTTTGTATCCTACAAAAATGGATGATTTGGGAATGTATTGATGAGGAATTTCCCATCCCAACGGGAATTTTTTACTATTTATGTAAGATATTTTAAAATCAAACATGTAAAACATCACGCTCGCTCCAAACAAATTCATGTTTAAATCTCACATATTTCACAATTTTGTTTTTATAGAGTATCAAACATTCATGTTAAAAAAATCATATCATACGTAATTGTTTGATCAAACGTTTTAAAATACACTTCATATTTTCTTATTTTATAAAACTAAGTTATGATTATAGTAGGTGTATTTAATTTATGTGGAATTAAAGTAGATGGAGACATATGAGAGAAGCACGTTCTCTATTCATATCTGGTCATGAAAGGAGACATGTCCATCCCTCGAGATCGGGTTGGGTTGGTCTGGTTCATCGGGTTTTTGAGCACCCCTCTATTTCCATCCCTCGAGATGGAAACGAGAAATAATTACAAGCTTGTCGTTCAACTCGAATTTCCCATCATCCAACCGCTTTCACGGGTATGTATGTAAACTCGGTGTTCGTTTCTCCACCTGTATGACCATCGTGTTCTTGGTCTAACCCCAACCTCAGTCTGTAGAAAACCAGAAGAGATGGAAGTAAAGCACAGAAGCATTGATGCCGATGCAAAAAGGTCTAAAATAACAAATCCTATTAACCAAAAAAAGTAGTCAAAACACCATAGTTGCACCTCCTCATTTTCAAAAGGTCTTGCTTATTTTAGTCTGTTTCCACGTACAAATTACCAACCCCAAGACCCCCATTATTTTCAAAGGTCGCCTTTTGCAAGTTGTCACCTTTTGCAAGCTGTCATCTTTTACACAAGGGACCATAAGACTAACCGGGTTTGAGACTTGCTCAACGTGTAATAAAGATGAACTCCGGTCACCTTAGTTGACCGTTGTTGCATGCTGTCGGAGAGAAGACCTCCGTTCCGGTCATTAGAGCTGACCTTCGCTACATTATGCATGCTGTCCCTTTGTCTTTGGAGAAGAAGAAGAAGAAGCAGAAGGGAATAAGGATCCATGTAGACTATAGTCTAATTATGTAAACTGCATGCAATTTTTTATCTGAATTTTGTTAAACCTTGATTGTATTGAACTGTTGATATTGTTATTTGGATGATATTCTTGAATTTGTGGATTATAGCATTGAAAATGGTAGTGTTTTTGGGTTGTTGAAAAGTAGTATTTGGATGTTAAAAAGGTGGTTTTTCTTTCTTTGCTTTATTGCTATGGCTCTAAAGAAAAGAGAAAAGAAAGAAAGCAAGTTATCACCTTTTTTTTTGCCAACTTTTTTTTACACAAGGGACTATAAAGCTAATCTTTTACACAAGGGACCAAACACTAAAAAGCATATTAGTGTATATATATATATATATATATATATATATATTAGTGTATATATATTCATTTCACATAGTTGTATTGTATGTAGAGGTCTATTTATTTAAAGGTTAGGGGTTTAGAGGTCTATTTATTTAGATGTTAGGGGTTTAGAGGGTGACATATCTCCTTATCTTCCAACAACTTGGCTTAATAATATCATACTATTTTAAAGCACTATTCCTCATACTTTAATTCTGTGCTTTTGTAAACCACTAAAATCGAAAGTCACTACACTTTAACACAAAGTTTTAGAAAGGTAATTAACTTAAAAGTAAACAAAGATTAAAAAAAGCCCCCAACTTAAAAGTCATCTGTATGTCCCTTTATATGTATTATCATATGTAATAAGAGTGTTCTTATACTTTCGTAAAATGAATATTTTCTCGTTTAAAGCTACAACTATATATAATGTTTCAGAATAGTGATTCATCTGTGCTGCATCGCGTGGGTACACCACTAGTATATATATATATATATATATATATATATATATATATATACTAGAAGAGTACTCGCGCAATGCAGCGAGATACATCGTGTTTTTAATATTTCATTTTATTCTTTATCTCAGTCGATGTTATAATA
>NC_037537.1:28995897-29011045 GCF_001531365.2 Cynara cardunculus var. scolymus
AAAAAAACTGTAATTCACTATTTTAAATGAAAAAATCAGTTATGAAATAAACATGATAAAAATGACATTCTTCAAAAAAAAATTATATAATTAAACCAAAAATAAAAAAAATGAGTTAAAAAATATATAAAAAAGGAGAACTTTTAAATAGTTAGTTTGGTACTAATATCAATATTCTTTCTTTAATTTTTTTATGATATCTTCATATTTATATTTTATTCAAAAATAAAAACATTATGATTTTCTCAAAACCAATAAAACCGTATTATAGCATTGACTTAAACAAAAAAAAAATATTAAAATCAAGATGTATCTAGTTAAATTATGCAAATATCATTCTAGTAATGAATAATAGATAGAAAATGAAAAGAATTTTCTAACATAAGGGAACAACTGTATAACTTTTTCTTGTCTTTAACATGTAGTAGGAGTGAAAATATCTCACCTTTTTTAAAATATGGGTGGTGTTTGTTTTTTTTAAAAAGCTCTTATTTTACCACTTATGTCTGATTCGGTCAGACATAAGAAAATTCAGACCGTTTGTTTTTCTTTTTCTTTCAGAGCCACTTATCACTTATTTTTCTCTTAAAAATTAAGTGATAACCTAGCCACTTATTTTCTTTTTAATCCTGAAAATTATCCAAAGAACCGATTTCTACTTCATCATTCGATCGACTTCACCCTCCTCATCGTCTCAATCGATCGAGTTCACCCTCCATCGTCTATGGTGGCTTCAAATCGACCCAAATCAAATCCAAATCAAGAGGCTTTTCTTCCCTGTGGGTTTTCGCTACTGTGTGTTTTCGTTCCTGTGCAAACCAGTAGTTGTGCACCTTTTATCCTCGTGAATCAAAGTATTTTTGTCCCTATAGTTTTCGTCACTGTAGTTTTCATCATGATGGATATTTGCTTCGATTTTAGAGGTGGATTTGGACGTTGGATTTTAGAGAAGGAGTGGTGGTGGACGGTGGTTGATGGTGGTGGGATGAGGGTGGAAGGCTTGATCCGGAGGAGAATGAAGAATTGAGGGAATCTTGGGAATACAAACAGAAGTGAAATCAGAAATTATACATATTGATATGTTTTGTTGGTTACAAAAGCAAACTATTGATTTAGATTTCAGACTTCAGACGTTGTCAGTTTACAAAAACAAACAATCTGACTGATTCAGATTTCAGACTTCAGCACCACCTCTTAAAAATCAGAAGTGAAATCAGACTTCAAACTTCAGCACCTCTTAAAAAATAAACGCCACCTAAAAGTTATAGATATTAAATATTAAAAAGTTCAACTTCAGTCACAATTAAAAAAACATATTTTAATATAAATAAACAAATTTATTTTTATTGTTATAATATTTTATTAAAACTTAATGATTATAAAATATAATTATTTTTTATAATTAATAAATATTATTATATGATCTTTCACTTTATTTAAAGAAGTACTTTTAAATATTGGTGCGCCTTTACACGCTAAGCATCAGTCACTGTGGTATTGAAATAGTCACATCAGCAAATTTGAAAAATACCATTTTTGCAAAAAAGTCTCCCTACACACCAAGCCGTGTGTAATGCTAAATACGAGATCATTTTTTATAGGTTATTTTTGCAATTTAAATGTTTTAAAGATTTATTTATACAAGATCCTTGAAAATTTATAACATTTATTTGGTTAATTTATCTTTTAGAATGAACCGCCACTTCAAAGATATACCAAAACATCATCATTTTGACGTGATTTTAAATTTGTGTCTAAGAGTGATGAGTTGTGATGGTAGATTGTGTTTAATGAGTTAAGGGTTAAGAATTGTGATGGTTTATTGTGTTGAATGGTTAAAGGTTGTGAAAGTATAATATATGATAATAGAAATGAAAGAGTAGGTGTGAAAAATAATAAAATAAGAGGTTGGTATTTACAATGAAATTTATTGCACTAAAAGACGAAATAAGATTCAACATAAAACATATTCTGATATACATCTCACATTGATATGTCACTTTTATCCCAATATACATCTCTCCTTGATATACTACTCTTATTTACACAGATGATATAAACATATCAAAACATATAGTCATGCTAAAAATAACATCCAAAAACAGTTTTATCATGATCCCCACATAAGAACCATACGGTTCAAATTTCAAATTTTAAATAATGAAAGTTGATAATTTAAACTCACCTTATGTTCACGTAGATAAAAATGAATTAATCAAAACAAAAAATTCAAGTAAAAATCACAGTATCAACTTCTTCTACCCCATACAAGCTTGTTTTCTTTATACACAAGAGAACACACACAGAAAAGCTCACTTTTCTTTTTATCCACCAAAATCAATGAGCTAAGATAATTATCTTATCCAATACTTTTCTTTAAACCATAAGAGACGGTGGAGGGGGTTTTTTTTTTTAAATAATTAATCACACTCTCGCATGAGATAAAACAAATATCTCATATATAATAACATTTAGGCGGTGGGGATTATTTTAAACATTTAAGCACATACATAAAAATCAAATCCCCACACTTACCATCATCTTTCAAAAATCATCCGAACTTTTATAAATCAGATTAATGTTTTAAACGGATTAAATATGGTTAATATATACTACAATCCATAGTAGAATCTCAAAGTAGTATATATAGTTATTGAATAGTTTTATTATATTAATTAATATAAAAATAGTTAATAGAAATGATTGGAAAAAACAACATATTCATATTGGACATAATTCTCTTGAAATTTGTGGATGCAACTGATAAGAAAAAGTAAAACATAAGAAGGAATTGGTAATTCCTTTATAGAATAATATGTCATGGAACCAATTCTACATATTCATATTGTGCAGTATGGTTTAGAACCAAACTCATAAATTAAAGGTTTGAGCAAACCATAAAACTTTTGAACTATAAAACACCGTTCTACAAAATACAGTAAGCACTGTTTGTATGAAGTGCATTTAAAAATGATACAAAAAAAAAAGAAAAAAAAACATAACAAAGCTCCATATCTCATCCAAATGATGAATATCAAATTAATCCACCAACTTAAAAACAACGAATATCGCTGTAAATGCGATGAGGTTTCCAATTGCATTAATCCCATAATAAAAATATAGGATATGATTAGGTGCGCTAATCAAATTATTATTTATTGTATTTGAATTATTATTTACCCATATGGATTATTATCACTTATTTTTATGTTGTTTTTATCAAATAAAATAGATTTAGTCGATCAAAGATCAAATAAAACAATTCTAAAAATGTTTTCATAAAATATATAAATATTAAAGTTATAATATGTGTTTTATGTCTTGTAAATAACAAATTTTGACAAAATATTTAATTAGTAATTTGTTTTAATTATATTATTTGATCCGATCAAATATAAATGATGGAAAAGTTACAAATCATACAAACCAATCTCAACCATTTATTTAGTCTAATAAATATTCGTTTTTATAAGCATATCTATTGTTTCGTACTATAAAGCGTTGATCATAACTAATAGCTCTAATAATATCCCAAAAATATTCAATTATTAAAATCATAATAAATGAACCTTCATTATTTTCATAAATATTGGTTAGTATATATATATATATATATATATATATATATATACACACCAATAGTGGTGTTCTTTAATGCAAGTTGAATCATTTGTTCATATATTGGTGTGGAGAAAGAAGACTAATCGCACACCCACAAATCAACGAAAGGTACCAACTTTCTTTTTATCATTTATATGAATCTAGCATGCAGTGGTTCCCATTATTTACGAATCTATGTCAAAATATATGAAAATCATATTTGCTTTAATACAAAATGTTAAGAGTTAATCGGCAATCCCTATTCGTTTTCACTCTTTCAATTATCACAAATAAGGATTTGTGAGTTAGAAGCAGCATAAGTGCATGTGTTTATGTTCTTTGAGATTCTTTGTGTGTGTATATGTATATATTTTCACATGAAACACAATTTCATAGATCGAGTAACATGAAATTGGAAATGTTAAAATCGATTTTATTATTTATTTATTAATTTCATAATCAAGGTGAATGTTTGTTTGTTTGTTGTGATTTTTCTACATGGAACCTCTTGGGTGTAAAAATAAATTAATAAAATCTATTAATCTTAATTAATTAATATTGTATTGATATTGTTTATTTTGTATATTATACTATGAATCAGATTTTCATTTAAGAAGTAAATAAAAATTAAATAGCATTCTCAATTTTTGTTTATTTAGAATATATTGATAAACTTGAAGATATATATAATGAAAATAAACATAGGTCGCAAATTAAAAACTAAAATACAAATTTGGTAATTATTAGTTAAAAACGTTGTTAATAAAATTTTAAATATTATTATTTATTTACTATAAATGAAAATGTTTTTATTATTAAATATATGTCTAAAATTTAGTGTGAGATTTACATTTAAATAATAGTGTAATTTAATGGCTCAATATTCAAAAACAAAGAAAAATGAGTTTTTTCTTGGATCAAGAGCACTTGTTCTAAAACTAAAAATTGGAGAGATAATGTAATTTCGTTAAATTTTGAGATTTTTTTAGATTGTTATTCGCAATGGCAATCAACCAATAAAATAAAATAATTTTTTTTGTTAATATACTAAAAAAATAAGTCCGTATTGAATATAATATAATAGATTTTGTATTTTTTGCTTCGATTTAAAAAATTATAAATAAACAGGTAGAGAAAAATTAGGCTAAACTTTTATTTATGGATTTCTTTTTGTATCGAGTAAATTACACCCCTCCTTTAGAATAAATACACGGGAAGTCTATGTGATTTGTATCTTGTTGCACTCTGGGCTAACCCCGTCCGTTTCATCTATGTTAAATTTGGGATATTTCCTTTCTTCTCCCCAAAACCCTATTAGATTCCGAACCATCACCGACTTCAATTCTCGATATCCACAGAGAACACAAAATTTTGAACAACAAACCCATTAGGAATCCACATCAAATCCACAAACGTCTTCCAAGATATCAAAAACCTATATGAGAAATTCGACCATAAAGGCATCCCATGTGAAAAAAAAAATTGTTTATTTAATTTAATAAAGAAATGGCCGAGATGGAGGGAAATGAGACAAAAATTAAAAAGACTAAATTGCCCCGTGATCTAACGGATTGGAGATACTCCGTTAGGGATAGGGACCTAGCTTGTAACAAAATGCAAACCACAAAAATCCCCAATGTACTTATTTTAAAAGAGGAACAATATCTGGATTCTAACCTAACCACAGGAACAACAGTGTAATTTACTCTTTTGTCTTTTTGGTTGACCAGCTCATAGTTAAAAAGACTCTGCAAACCAAACTCCAAAAAGAAAAATTAAAATAAAAAGAGTAAATTATGGATTTGGTACTTAGGTTTGTCATTTGTTACATAATGGTTGTTTATTTTCAATTATTACATATTAAACCTTCAGGTATGCAATGTATTTTGGATTTGGTCCTTTACACTAATGATCGTCTACTATGTCCGTTGACTACGAGGGTATCTTCGTCTTTTTGCTATTTTCCTTCATTTTAATATTCTTTTGTTTTTCCTTTTTTTTTGTTCAATGTTCATCTTCTCCATATGAAGAACATCAAAACATGAAGAACCCTGATTAAACTCTAATGCAAAATTGAATATATTGAATCAAACTCTAAAAAAATAAAAGCATAAATCAAACTAAGCCAAACATCAAACAGAACCGTCCTTGAATGAGAAACTATCAAAGAAAAACCGTCCCTAAGGTTTGCAACAAATCCATTGCCTATATCTCGTCCCAAATCAAAAACATTAAACCAAACCGTCCATGAAATTCAGATCTAAGAAACCAGATCTCGGCTTGGGGGTGAAATTGATGGTTACTCGATAGAAATACGTCGTTTAAAGAGGAGGACTATCAACGGTTACTCGTAAGCGTAAGGCTGTATGAAAACTGGTTCACAATGGTCTTTACATTGTGCTCACAAACTTACACTAACACGTGTCCCTGAAATTCAGTCTTTCAAGAGAGTGAAAAAGACAAGGATTGAAAAAACCCTCATATCTTGAAGAAAAAAGACGGTGATACGTTTTTACTACCAAAAAAATAAATGTACCATGTGTGCAAAATTGAATGAAACATTTGTGCAAAAAGAATGGCACCTATAATTTATAGTCTAACCATGGGGGGCTTAAATCAAGTTGAAATATGCTACTTGTCTTAAATCAAAGGTGAGTGGAACGTGTTTATTCAGCATGTAATATCATTCATATCATTTAATACCAGTAGCATGGCGTGCACAAAAAGTTGAACTAGATTTAAGCAAAAAGAAGCCTCTTGACCTGTGGCAGTTCTAGGAAATTAATGGGGTGGGGACACATTGGATGGGACTTAGGGGAGACAAGCATATGGTCAAATGAGACTGGGGGAAAACCATGTAAGACGAGAGTAAAAATAGAAAATTTAAGCTAGTCAACAAACATTTTTGGTCTTTGACTAGGGGCCTTTCCCCTAGTTCATAAGGGCAAGATCCGCCCCTGCTCTTGACCATAATTGACAACCATATTTAACGGACCAACAACTTGGCAGCAAAAAAGAAGCTACACATAGATGGTATACACACAAAATGAAGCCCCGATACCATATTTGATGACCAAAAAGCTGATGTCCATTAATGCTAAAATATTACTCTATTTGCTCTTAATATTACTAAAAAGTTGTTGATCATATTTGCTTTAATATCTCTTCTCAAATCCACAAGACATATCGTGAGTTTTTGCTCTAAATCATAAACTGATTTTTTGTAACACCTATAATTTTATCTTAAGAAATGTTACGTAATCTAAACAGATTCTTCAAAAACACTCCAAAATGATGTCTAAACTAAAACTTTAGACCGTTTACAGCGCAAGACTTAAAAAGAATAAATATGTAACTTAATGTCAGCTCGTCCTATACCGGATTGTTTTACAAATATATCATAAATGATTGCACATAAATAGTGAACTTAAATGGACTAAACAAGTCTCTATGTCTACTTTTTTTCCTTTGTCCAAACTGAAACCTTTTGTCCTGGAGATGCATACTATAGTCAACTTATAAAACTCAGTACGTTTATGGTTTGCGTGAATACAAATCATTTCACATCATACATATCAACTTGTAAACCCTGTACCAAATAATATGCATTTTCTAAGAAACATGCAACACTGAACGAAAAGAGTTCATAAGTTGTCTGTCGGGTCTGAGTCATTTAGTCACTGACATTCTCTGAGTTGTTTGACCTGTACTTGTCTGGACACCTATTACGGGGTCATGCCATCTATCGTATGACTTACTGATCAAATGTCTACCCGCTAAAATTGATCATAAAACTTTCATATGAAATAGCATGCTAGAGTTATTTGAAAACTAATTAAACACATAACATAAACCTAATTATAAAATAACAAACATGTAAAATATATTGAATCATGTATGTAAACTGAAACATCATGCATACATACACATCACCATAAAAATCATATAATGCTCGAAAATAAATTTGTACGTATGTATGCATCTCATTGTAATCTTCATGAAGACTCACCTCATTGCGTGTAGATTGACTATCGATAACTCTTTGACCAAATGTCTACACATTTTATACCATAATATCTCATTAACGGTTTACTATATCAAAAAGTCAAAAAAAATCAATTGTGGTCATTCTGACCCGACCTAAAGTCAAACTTTGTACATGAGCATCTTAATGTGTCTCAAGCAACTCTATTTGACCCATAATCAAAATCCATATGGGTCAAACGTATCAAAAGAAAACCTTTGGTCAACCCCGACTAACTTTAGTCAAATCTCAAGTCTAAAATTCAATGACATCCTAAAACATAAAAAAACCATTTTATAAACTTATAAATCCATCTCTCCAAATTAAAGTACCTCAATAAATTCTCAATTCAAATATGACACTTTAATCTCATGATTAAATCATCAAAGTAATTTAATAATTTATTATAAACTTTTCTCCTTCAAAAACAATTATTTAATTAATATTGGTATTAATATTATAGAATAATTAATATATCAATTAAATAATAATTTAAATTAATATATTAATTAATTTAGAAACTGAACTAATTAGTTAAAATAATCTAAATAATTATAACTTAATCAATCAAAGTCCAAAATAAAGCAAATACCCAATATAAATAAATATGGTATCTTATGAGGCCTAAAATAATTAATTGTTGGCCTAATTAATTATCTAAATAACTTAAAGATATATGGGCCTAAATGCTAGTTCAAAAGAGAAAATGGCCCAAAAGAGGGAATTTTTTTTGAAGTATATAATATTTATATACGACAAATAGAATAAATAAACTCACACACCCTCCTCACCTTTGGTGGTCAATGACTCATATATTGCTAGGCCAAAGGCCATTTGGTCCAAAAGAGGGAAATATCTCGGCTCAAAAAGTATCTGGCCGAATATCAATTTTACCTGGATCCAAGTCAGACCCAAGAACCCAAACCATCCGACCCGGATCCAAGATTTTGACCCGACACAAGGCTGTTGACGACAACGACGTTTTTCAGGCCGTTTGGCCTCATTTTTGGTCCGTTTTTGTTAATTATTTTTTCGAAAACCCTAGTTAAAGATTTTCCTCAACAATTTTGAGTGGATTTAGGAACAATAATCAATTTTACTCATTTAAATTTCAAGTCCTAAATCCACTCGAAAATCAGTAAAAAACGCAAAATCGGACCTCTAAAACTAAAATATGAGACATAAGACTACTAAGGTTCCATAGAGGACCTAAAAAACGAAGATAACGATATAAAGAACTTGAAATTTGGTTGAGTAGTTTACTTCCAATCGTTAATAAACGGAGCTTTTCGAACTCGAAATTCAACCTCCGATTTCTTTTTCCAAACCCGACGAAACTTCGGTTTTCTTGAACAAAAAATGTAGAGGAAAATGTTGTCTACATATATCTGAAACTTTTTTGTCTTAATAATTGAGATGTAGAACCAACAGAAAACTTCAAATGAGTTGTCGTTTTCAATTATCTGTTCTTTTGTCATAACAAGTCCCTTATGTATGAGAAATTCGCTATCTGGCCATGCCCCTAAAATTTCAAAAGATGACACTTGGCTCCCTGGTTTCAATACTTTGGTCAACTTTATGTATTTTACCTTCAATCAGACGTTTTCTTCATTTTTAGTCCAATTGAACATAAGCTCTTTTCTTTTCACTTCTCACTTTCATTAAATGATATGATTGACCCCCCTTTTCACGTTTTCTTCACATTTTTCGCCCACAAAAATAAAACCCAGTTTTATTTTATTTTCGTTTTTTTTCCTTTTCATATTTATTTATTGACCCCCTTTTGTATCACAAATTTGATTGATTGGATGAGGGATTGAACCTGGTTTTTGCGTTTTTCTATCGAATGAGGAAACAATTGGTTGATTGATTGGATGAAAGAGGACGACAAAGGGTTTTTGATTGAGTTTAAGAGGGGTGTCAAAGGTATTTAATCGAAGGGTTTATTATTGTTAAGACTGAAAATCAGTGTTAAATTGTATTCGCTTTGAAAGATAAATTTGTCTATAATTGTTGTAAAGTCACCGTGTTTGATTTTTCTGTAAAGTTTGACTTTGACTAGTGGCTTTCAAGTTTGACCCTATATAAAGGGTTTGTCTTTTGTAAATTTGGTAAGAGCTCCATCGTAATATTCAGTACGTAATATAAAGTTTGACCAAGTTTGAAAGGTTTGACTTTTTCTCTCAATCTCCTTCATAGTGTTCTTGATTGAAAATCCAGATCTGCCATGTATTATTGAAGCTTATCAGAAGATTGATCAATAGTGACCAACAATTATTATTGTCTTGTGTGTCTCGTTAAAAAAAGAAAGGGAAACCTAAATGGACGAAAATGTTCCTTCCACTAACAGAGAAGATAAATGGAGCAAAATAAGAACTACGACAACAATTTCTAGACTTATTAAAGTTGTTGTCCTACTTTTAAAGATTTCAATACAAGGACCAAAATTAGAGTTTACTCTTAACCGAAACCCCTTTTGTAATTCTCTTTTTGCAACTGATGCACAATCTTGTTCTTCGGGCCCTGATTGTTTACAAAGAAGAAAATCATAAGCAGAGCCATCCACCATTTTCTGGTAACTGAATCTTCTGTTATTCTTTCGTGTTTCATTTTCATATCTCTAAATTCATTTTAGATTATGAGATGAACTACATCTTTTAATTTACAGGTTAATTACTCTTTTCAATTTTCATCCATCTCTCTCTGGGTCACCTGATGACCTTGAAATACACTTCTCTTTGATATTATAAACATGGAGTTTTAGTCATTAGGTGTTTAAAATGTTACATGAATTTGGTTTGTCTTCTAAGCATCTGCGTGTGTTTTGAAGTGAACTCTAATATTTCTAGTTTTTGAAATTAAATCCAATTATCAAGCAGATGATGATGGTGCTGAAATCAACTATGTCATGTTACTTCCATTCAAATTTTTTATGTAGGTCCTTCCAAAAGCAAGAATTTTGGAATATGGTGGAGTTTGCATCTGCAATCATTGGTCCTATTTTTGAATGTTTAATCGTTCCTGTCAAGAAACACCTGGGCTATCTATTCTTATCCAGAAAACATGTTACGGATTTGGGTGATGGAATGAAGCAATTGGAGGGTGAAAGCGTTGATGTCGAAAACCACCAGGACAGAAACAACATAAACACTTTAGAAATACCTGCTCGTGTACCAGGTTGGTTGAAAGAAGTCGCAAAGATCAAGCGTGATGCTGAAACCATTTCAAGAAATGAATACAGATGTTTTAATATGAAAGCGAGGTACCAAATGGGAAGAAATGCCTGGAAGACAACTCAGGAGATCGAACGTCTTCTTCAAGAACGTCGTGAGATCAGTTGGACAGATGCACAAAAACCTCTTGGAAGAGTCTACACTAGAAGGGCATCTACGCCTGCACCATCAAGTGGTGGTATTGGAGATGACTTCAAGTCAAGAGATACGACATTTAAGGATGCGTTGAAGTTCCTTCAACAAGATCAAAATATTCAGGTGATAGCCCTATGTGGAATGGGTGGTGTGGGGAAAACCATGATGATGGAACAATTGAAAAAGGTTGTGGAAGATAAGAAGATGTTTCATTGGATTGTGAAGGTTGTTATTGGGAAAGAACCTAATCCACTTTCTATTCAGCAAGCTGTAGCAGAGAACTTGGGCGATCCTCTAATTGAAACAACTAAAGCAACAAGGGCCGATCGTCTTCAAATGAAATTTGTGGAAATTTTGAAAAAAGCTGAAAACGGAATTCTAGTTATATTGGATGATATATGGGAGAAAGTTGAACTCAAAGATGTTGGACTGAGTCCTTTGCCAAATGGTGTCAAGTTGTTGCTCACATCACGATATGAGGATATTTGCAAAAGTGTTGCAATTGAAAGTAATCTAGATCTCATAATACTTAAAGTGAATGTCTTGGAGGAGATAGAAGCACACAAATTATTGTGTCAAATCACAGGAATTTCAAAAGTATACGATCCAGAGCTCTATCAAATAGGAGGTGAAATTGTCAAAAAATGTAGTTGTTTGCCCCTTGCAATCAAACTTATTGCCGCTACACTTACATCTGAAGAAAAATCTATATGGAAAGATAGACTACGGTGTTTGAAGAAGCATGATCTTGATCCAAGTGTTCATGAAATTATCAAGATAAGCTACGACTATCTAAAAGAAGAAGAGGATAAAGAGATCTTTCTGCTTTGTGGCTTGTTCCCGGAGGACGCTAATATTCCAATCGAGGATCTGACAAGATATGCATGGGGACTAAAATTGCTAAATGGAGTTTCAACTGTGGAAGATGGCAGAAACAGGATAAAAGCATGTGTGCGCAATCTCAAAAAGGCAAATTTGTTGATCGATAGTGATTATTTCGGGTGTGTCAAAATGCATGATCTTGTGCTTGCCTTTGTGCTAGCTACTGTTTCTAAAGGTGATCATGTCTCCATTATTAACCATGGAGATATGTCAAAGTGGAGTGGTGTAGACCTAAGCGAGTCTTGCAAAAGAATTTCATTAACATGCAGGGGTATGTGTGAGTTTCCTAAAGGCTTCAAGTGCCAAAGCATCTCCCTTTTGAAACTTATGCACGGAGATGATTCGTTTGAGTTTCCTCAAGGTTTTTATGAAAATACGAAAAATCTTAAAGTTATAGCATATGAAGAGATGCAATATCCACCGCTTCCCAAATCACTCCAATGCTCCACCAACCTCCGAACACTTTGTCTCCATGAATGCTCATTCATGTTTGATTGCTCTTCTATTGGGGATCTTTTGAATTTGGAAGTCCTCAGCTTTGCTAATTGTGGCATTCGAGAGTTACCTTCCACAATTGGAAAATTGAAGAAGCTAAAGTTACTAGATCTTACAGGTTGTATTGATCTACATATCGATGATGGTGTTTTGAAAAATTTGGTCAAACTTGAAGAGCTTTATATGAAAGTTGCTTCAACCCTCCAAAAGTCCAAGCTAGATAAAAAGGCCATTAGATTCACAGATGCCAATGTTGATGAATTGGTATGGTGTTCGAAAAACCTTATAGCTTTAGAAATTGAGTTCCAAGCTCCGCTTAAGAATATGTCATTTACGAAACTCGAAAGATTCAAGATTTGTTTGGGATGTTATTTGCGTGAATATGAAGACCAAAATAAGTACTTGTTCGGAAATACGTTGAGGTTGGTCAGTAACAAATGTGAACTAATAGATTTTAGGATGTATGAGTTGTTTGAAAAAACAGAGGTGCTTTATTTACAAGTGGATGGAATAAATGATCTTGGAGATGGCTTAGTGGAGTCCTYCCTTCATCATCCATTTAATAATTTGAGAGTCCTTGATATTTATAAGTGTTCAAACTTGAGATATCTATTCACATCCCGTGTGGCAACTGGTCTCAAGAAGSTTGAGCARCTCACAGTTTCCTCATGCCCTGATCTAGAAACACTCGTAGATGGTGAGAACAGTGGAGTTGAGGTGATTAAATTTGAAGCGTTAAAGTTTCTATCTTTGCGTGGGCTACCAAAGCTAAAGAGTTTCTGCAACGCAGTCGATGTAATTGAGCTACCCCAGCTCAGGGATTTGAAACTTAAAGGCCTTGCAAAGTTCACAAGCATTTATCCCATCAATAAGTTGGCAACTACTTGTATGTCCGGTGATCCTTCTGAAAGACAGTCTTTGTTTAAGGAAAAGGTATATACATTTTCAGTTGATATAAATTCTTACAATCTTTTCAATTATAAATGTTCAAAAAGAAGTTGCATTCTAGTTTCAATAATTCTTACAATGCTTAATTTGTTTTATAGGTTATGATCCCTAGGTTGGAGAAATTGGATATTGATGATATGGAGAATTTGATAGAGATATGGCCCAGTAGTGAAGAAGTTGATGTTTGCATGTTGAGAGAGATTAGAGTGATGGGATGTGATAGTCTTGTGAATTTGTTTCCAAGCAATCCGATGTCGTTGTTGCATTATCTACAAGAAGTTACCGTTGAGGATTGTGATTCACTTGAAGTGTTATTCAACATTGACTTTGGATGTGTTGGTAAAATAGAGGAAGTTAGTAGCTGCTTGAGAACCATTCTAGTGTGTGGTTTAAGGAAGCTAAGAGAAGTGGTGAGAGTAAAAGGTGCAAATAACTCTAGTCTCATCATCGGTGGCTTTGAAACTCTTGAAAGGTTAAAGATAGAAAGGTGTAAGAGGTTTAGAAATGTATTCACACCTACCACCACCAATATTGATATGCGAGCACTTTCACTGCTTGAAATTGATTGTCGCAAAAGTTGGAGAGGCGAGGTATGTATGCATGGATTTCGTTTTCTATTTAATTAACTTCTTTTGCTTATTAATTAAACTCTCCATTTCTTCTAATCTTCGAAATTTTTTATTTTGTTTCATGAAAGTTACTAACTACATTTGTTGTTGGGATACACATATGCAGATTAATGTGACGTCCAATGAAGAGATATCAGAAGTTGGTGATGCTGTTGTATTTTCATCCAAAGTCATTCACACTTTTCATCACATCCGTACACTTCATATACGTCATCATAAAAGAGCGGAGGGGGTGTTTGAGATAGAAACTCCAAGTAATAGAGAAATAGCAACAACTTTGCACAATACTCAACGATCACTACTTCTTCCCTACCTCACGGATTTAGAATTATCATATATGGAATGTATGAGTCATGTGTGGAGGTGCAATTGGAATAAATTCTTAATTCCTCAAAAACAACAACCAGAAGGATCCTCCTCATTCCACAACCTCGCAAACATATCTCTTCATGGATGCAACAGCATAAAGTATCTGTTTTCACCTCTCATGGCCAAACTTCTCTCCAACCTAAAGCACATTAGCATTTCATATTGTGATGTTATTGAAGAAGTTGTTTCAAACAGAGACGATGAAGATGAAGTTAGGGTTGTATCTACATCTGCCAACACAAGCAATGGTTTCTTCCCTCATTTGCATAAGCTCTATCTTTCTAACCTCCCAAAACTCATGCGTGTTGGTGGTGGTGGTGGGAGTAACGCAATTTTTAGCAATACCACCACAAATACTTCCATTCATCATCAATTTAAGGTATGTTTATTTAATTAAATTTTAATATTCATTTTTAATTCTATTCTTAGCAATATTTCAAAACTATATTCTTATGACTAATCAAAAGAAATGATCCAAACACTTACCATTGTTATATATTAATAATACACACTAGGGATGCTCATGGGTTGGGTTATCGGGTTGATGACATTTGAACAATCCAACCCAATGCTTGCGGTTTGGAAAAAATTTAACCCAACCCAACCCAAACCAAATTGCAACCCAACCCAACCCGTATGGGTTGGTCGGGTTGATACTTTGGTATATTAAAATATTCTTCTAACCTTGAATATGTTATTTCTCTACTCATAATTTCTTTTTCATTATCAACCATTTGATTTTAATATTTTATTTTATTCTTTATCTCAGTCGATGTTATAATATGACTTTATGTGATTTTGAGAAATCGATGATGTTTTTATTTTTGAATAAA
>NC_037537.1:29013744-29017925 GCF_001531365.2 Cynara cardunculus var. scolymus
TATTATGTTAGAATTTCAATGATTATCCTAATTATATTTTAGATTTTTTATATTTAAAATGATATATTTATTTTGTATTTAATTATGTTTATTTGCAGTTAGTTACACAAATTACGATAGGGAGCTTTAATAAGTTGTACTTACGCACAATCTACATGCAATTTTGAGTTTTAAGTAATATGCATTAATAAACAGTACGTTACGCATAAAAAGTGGTATATAAGAGTTTTTGTCAAATGCTTTATAATACAATATAGATATATATAAAAATCTTAATGATGATCCAAAAGTTATGTTTTATCAATCATTAAAAACTCAAATAATAATATTTAAGATTAAACTTTAATTCATTATAGTTTCATGTCAAGATTAATGTAATGTGGCTGGCTCATTCATAAAGATTGCATCTCCTTAATTTCACCTGTAAATTCGGTATCATTTAATAAATGAGTTTTCTTAATTTCAAAATTCTAAATAATATTATACATCATGAATAAAAACAAATCTTTAATGCAACAACGTTTTTAGAGTTACAAATAGTTTTGTAAATGATTCTATATATATTTAATTACTGCAGTTATCTCAAGTAAATGATGTTGCTTGGTCCTTATGCCAATACTTTAGAAAGATAAGGATACACGATTGTCAAGCATTGCCATATGTGATTCCATCCTGTGTACTTGGACAAATGCAAAAGCTTGAAAAGCTGAAAATAGAGGATTGCGAATCGCTGGCGGAGGTATTTGAAACTCAAGGGTTCAAGATTAATGGAACAAGTGGTGGTACTGATCATAACACACTGGTAATTCCAACAAGGAAAAATATTAATGCGTCTCAGCTGTCCACCCTAAAGAAATTGGTAATCAAAGGTTGTGACCTTTTGAAACATGTGCTCACATGTTCCACACTTGAAAGCATCACGCAGCTCGAAAAGTTAAGGATAATCAGTTGCAAGGCATTGGAAGTGATTGTGAAGGAAGACAATGAAGAGCAAACAACGATATCATCTAAGGTTGTGGTCTTTCCTCGTATAAAGTTCATTCAACTAAGAGATCTACCAAATCTCACGGGTTTCTTCTTGGGGAAGAATGAGTTCGAGTGGCCATTACTAGATAACGTTATGATTGACGCTTGCCCCCAAATGACGGTGTTCACATCTGGTCTCTCGATAACTCCAAAGCTCAATTACATACACACAGAGTTTGGCAAATATAGTCTTGAATGTGGTCTTAACTTTCCTGTGATGGGGTCCACTTTGCATGAGGTATGTTTCAAGCTTTTAATTTTGTAGCTATTGAACACATTGATACTAGCTAGTTTATCTAAAAGTTTAGTTTGTCCATAAAAATATATGCCTTGAATCAACTTTTTCCAATTTGAAGGACAAAAATATCCAAAACAGGACTGACTTCCATATATAGATATTGAAAACACCAACTGTTTTGGTTGGATCTCAAAGCAAGTCCGAGTCCCGTTTTGAATCCTACGTAATATGCGTCAGCAACTTTTTAAGGGTCCCCATCTAGGGTCAGAAACAGGTAATGTATGCATTCTTTTTTTGTTTTATCTAGAGTAAATTATGTTTTTGGTCCCGTTAAAAATTTCTATTTTCCCAACGATCAAAGTTTGAAAATAAATAAACAAAAAGTAAAAGACGATCAAAATAAATGCGTATTTCCGGTCCGGCACACTTGGCCCCCAACATTAACCCAACAAAACTATGGGTTGGAGTTAATTATCATGGTTAATAATAACAATAACAATAACGATAACGATGATGATGATGATGCCTTTATTGATTATAATCATCCTTTATTATTTATTACTCTTCCAATCTCATCAATATATCCGCATCTCATATAACCTATATTTGTGTTTTTTTTTGGACTTCCAGATCCCATGCTCAAGTTTAGACAATACAAACTCATGCGCTACTACTTCAGAAGGAACACGTTGGTCTTTTCATAACTTGATTGAAATCGATGCAAGTGAAAACAACGATGTTAAAACGATTATTCCATCCAATGAGCTGTCGCAACTGCAAAAGCTGGAAAAGATCCGTCTATATGACTGTGATTTGGTAGTGAATGTATTTGAAGCATTGGAAGGGACAAGTAGCAGCGAGTCACAATCTGTTGTAGAAATTCCAAAGCTAACAGAAGTGGATTTAGATTGTCTTGATAGACTCGAGTATATATGGAAGAACAACCCATGGATGGTACTTAAGTTTCCAAACCTAACAAAATTGTGTATCCGTGGATGTGAAAGTTTAAGACATGTGTTTGGTAGTTCCATGGTTGGTAGTCTATTGCAACTCCAAGAGATACATATAAGCTACTGCAAAAATATGGAGGTAATTGTTAAGGAAGAAGAAGAAGAACGTGATGGGAAAGTGAATGAGATTATTACTATGTTACCTCAACTGAAGTCCTTAATACTCATCAAGCTTCCAAGTCTCAAGGGATGTTACTTAGGAAATGAGGCTTTATCATGGCCATCCTTGGATACCTTGGAAATCAAGTGTTGCCCATCAATAGAAGTTTTCACAAAGGCACATTCAGCAACTCCAGAGCTACAAGTAATTGATACAAGTTTTGGGAGGTGTGAATTAGTAAAAGAGGAAGGCCTCAACTCCTTTATAATTAACACCAAACAGCAGCAGGTATATAAATGATGTTAATTTCGTAGGGTTTTTCAATCATTCTTAAATCACATTTGCTCTAAATTTTCAACATATTTTCTGCATGCAGGGACTTCAATTCTAGAAGATGGAGATGATAATATTTGAATGTCATATAAATATTAAAAGGTATTAATATTCTCCTTCTACACCTTTGTTACCATAATTCAAAACAATTTACGTAACAACCTAACTAATAAAAGGAAGATAAATACAACATTAAGATGTATTAAACCCAGGGTTGCTCAATTAAAGCCATAATTTGTTTGGGTAAATGGAATTTGAGAGATAAAGAAAAGCAGCTGGTGCGTTAGTCAAATCAAATGGCATAACCAAAAACTCATGATGCCCATATCTCATTTGGAGAGCAGTTTTGGTTATATCTTCATCCCCGACTTTCAATTGACGATAACCCGACCGTAAGTCAATTTTGGAGAAATAGCTTGCCCCGACTAACTGATCAAATAAATTATTGATTCTAGGTAATGATATTTATTATTTATTATCAACTTGTTCAATTTTCGGTAATCTATACAAATCCGCGTCGACCCATTCTTTTTCTTAACAAATAGAACTAGAGCACCCCAAGGAGATGTGCTCGGTCTAATGAAACATTTATCCAGCAGTTCTTTTAACTGTGTCATCAACTTTTTCAGCTCAGACGGTGCCAAACGATACGGTGCACGAGCTACCGATGCCGCTCCTGGTGTTAGATCAATTCGAAACTCGACTGACCAATCTGGAGGTAAACATAAACCACTGGAATAGATTCCAGTCGATCTTTTTCCTTCTTAGAATCAATTACATATGCCAAGAAGCTTTGACACCCCTTTTTTTAACACACTTGTGAGCCTTTAAGATAGAAATCAGACTCATATGATGATCCCGCCGATCACCATAAATTACAATCAGCCCCTTACCCGATAGATCAATACGTATCATTTTCTTGTTACATACAATATTTTTTTGATTCTCTGACAGTTAGTCCATACCCACCACTACATCAAATTCCCTTAAATAGTAAATTTGATTCTAATATCGATATATATATATATATATTCCAAAATTTTATAATATATTTAAATTTATATTTTATTCAAAAATAAAAACATTATCGCTTTCTCAAAACCACTAAAAACCGTATTATATCGACATAGATAAATAATAAAACAAAACATTAAAATTGATATATATCTCGCTATATTATGCGAGCACCCTTCTAGTTATATGATAAAGCATTTGACAAAAACTCTTAAAAATCATTTTTATGCATAAGGTACTGTTTATTGATGCATATTACTTATAATTCAAGATGACAAGTAAATTGTGTATAAGTACAACTTATTGAAGCTTCATTTTTAAATTTGTGTAACTAATTATCGATAAACATAATTAAATACGTGATAAACATCTCATTTTAAATATAAAAAATCTAAAATATAATTAGGATAATCATTAATTATAACAAAATATTTAATTATTATATTTATAAAAAAATTAT
>NC_037537.1:29018825-29022202 GCF_001531365.2 Cynara cardunculus var. scolymus
AACGATGTAGATTAAATCGGCTCTTAAATTTACTTTCAACCTTATCTCCAACTGATTTAATAACCGCCTTTAAAAAAAAATTAGAGCCCAAATTTAGTTTATATAGTTTATAACAATTATAGGATTTGTATTTAGAATTTCATCTATATATATATATATAAATATATAATACAACTTGTCTTGTACAAATAATACCAAACCCACTTACATTGAACATAAAGAACTATATGATGAACCACAAGGGTGGTGTCTGATTGGTTTAAGCTTGACTTCAAAAGTCAAAAATAGCAGGAGGTACCAGGTTCAAATCCAATGAGTAATAAAAATCCCCTTGTGACGACGGAGATTCAAATACGATGACTCCGGATTATCTGCAAAGCATGTGGTCGCCCTAAGATTAGTCAGCTCGAATAGCGGGTTGGGTATGCAGGTTAATAAAAAAAAAAACTACATGATGTGTTTTTACAAAAAAGAAAAGAAAAAAAGAAATACATAATATGATTATAAATGTAAAGCATAAAATTTAACCTTAATCTTTGACTTTTAATTTGTTCTTTTTATCTCTTAAATGTCATATTAAATTCAGCGATAAATGCACTTATAATTAAGGGTGCAAAACAATGTTGATCCATTTCTTATATAAAAGTATGGTTAAGCCCCACATAATCCATCAACAACATACACCCAACAAAGCTCAACATGGCAAAGTCATTGATTTTCATCACATTTCTTGTGTTTTTTTATGGTTATATATGATTGGTAATTCTTCTTCATTAATACTTTTATCATACATAATTTCTTGAAATTTAAATGTTCTTCTTCAGTTTTAGCAGATATCTTGTGTTTTCGATTAACATAAAATCCATTACTGTTAGCTATTTTGATGATTACTAACTTATTGATCATTTAGAGAATTTTATAATTGTTTGCTGATATGGTCCTATAAGTGTGTATCCTGAATTTACAGATATGGAGTTATCGATGGCTGACAAAGTTTGTGAAGAAAATCGTTATCTAAATCCCGGATGTGAGATACATGATTGTATTGATATTTGCAAGAGAGTGCATGGACCTAATTCCCAGGCAAAATGCATATACTCCGTTTGTAATTGTGTTTTTGATTGTCCGTCAAAGGAAACAAATCTTAGAAATGGTGACGACTCTCCTCTCCCTACTTCCATGCACTGAGGAAATACATAAATTGTAAAATTTAATATCTACAAATGCTGCTAATATTATTTAAGAATCTTGTTACTTTCGAACTTGATCAACCTCCCTAATTTTGTGTGCAAATATTGTTTTACTCCATTTCTTCTAACTACATGTGTTTGATTATGTCAAACCGATCCAATAAACTTGAAGTCTTYAGATGAGCCTTTACYAATCCTCRTCCCCYGTAAATGWGTKTTYACGTGTCRAAAAGACAMRAAAATCAACYAATTAGATTWTTTTWWWAWTWAAWWWTTTTWWTWWWWYCCYYMAAMCMAMCSKWAAAWKKTTTTTTWMMAAMTWAAAAAAGACAAAAACTAATAAACAACCTATTTTTTACTATAATTGGGCCATTTATCGAGCTCATTAACCGGTTCTAGATTTAAAAGATGAATGATAAATCAGTCTTTCGGTCTGAATCGCACTAGTTAGGATCAATTGTGTTATCGATCCTAATTGTAACTTTAATAAACGGTTCCGCCATAAGCTCCAAAGCGTTCTAATTACAAACAATAAAAATAAAATTAGAATCATTTGAATATTTTTCAACACTTTTTCTATAAATAGTAAAAAAAAATTATATTTAACTATCAGATTTAGATATTTTAGCATTAAAAATATTATTAAAATATTCAACAGATTTAATATACTTCAACAAACTTCCAACATTTAATTGATAAAATTAATTAAAAAAAAATATTTATCTCTCTCTATATGCATTTAATTTTTTAGGGTTCTCCAATTTTTTTATTTTTGAAAAAGTTTTGGAGTATCGTTTAAAACGAACAATTAGAATAAAATTTACATTTAGTCTATCTTAAAGAATCTGTTGAAAATGTTTTAATAGATATAAACATTGACTGATTAAGAAACGTAAATTTAATCGATCATATGGTTGGGCCTAATCATATCCATAATACCAATTTTGACACAGTTCTTGATTTTAGGACTAACCATATGCCCCAACATGTTTTAGTAACGAACAATGGAAACAAAATTAGTTTCATCTGAACATTTCCCATGGTTCTTTCATAAAATAAAATAAAAAGTGAAATAAAATTACAAAAAAATTATATTTAACTCCAATAGTTTCTTCAATATGAAGATTTAAGCATTAACTATGTCGTTAAAATATTCAATACATTTCATACTCCAACAAACACTCAATATTTAATTGGTGGGAACGATAAAAAAAGCATTTCTCTCTCTACTAGAATTGAATTTTGGGAATTCTTTAAAGTCACATACTAAAAGTCCAACGAACTTTCTATTGAACATAAAGTTCAGTGTAAGTATCAATGAAAGCAGCAAAATCGTTAGCATGCAAAAAAGAACCATGAGCAAAAACATATCAACATTATCAAAGACAAATCATAGAGATCTTGTTTTGTCGATGTATCTTGAAGAATGTTGGTGGATAATAACGCTATTTCAAGATAAGGCAAGGAACCCCTATGAAATTCTTCCAAATCTTCACATTATGTGAATATATCAAAACAAACAAATAACCACATAAATTCTTACCACTCTTTTTCATAAACAAATAGAAAAATTCTTCCACGTGCTCTTTTTTAATGCGTTCATGTATATGATGGTTGGAGAATCGAACAAACAAACAAATAGAGAATGAGAAAGCAAAAAGATGCTTTCCGTTATGGATTTCAGTGGGTTTTTCGAGTATGCAATGAGCAAACAAACAGGATTTGAACCCGAGGGAGTAGGTTTATTGGCTTATTGATTTGAAACCAATACTATAACGACATACTATCCAAATCTAATAAAGAATGCTATTATTTAAAAAATGAATAAACTGGTTAGCCAGATGGACCTTTTAACCCTATTCCTATCACTTTCTGTCCTAATCATGGAAAAAAGTAAACGATTAAACCAAAGTTATAACCGCATATCAGGTGAAATTTCAATAACCAATATAACCGGTCACAAATGCAAGAGACTGTTTTTATAGGACAGTGACTAATTCGGGCCAAAACAAACTACAATGAACAACCAAATGATGAGAGATATGGATTTTAAGCAATTATAGTGAATCTGTAACAACCCAAAAAAAAAAGAAAAAAAATTAAATGTAATTTAATGACAGGAAACCCAATGGTCATGAAACCTACGACTATTAAGCATGACTTATCGTTTCATATTCCGTGAAACCG
>NC_037537.1:29022302-29028415 GCF_001531365.2 Cynara cardunculus var. scolymus
TTTTTATATATAGTTTTATTGTTAATGAATTTGCACGAGATTACGTCTTTGACTTACGGTTAATACCGAGTCCCTGAGGAGACGACCCTACTTATCGCTATTACAAGTGTGTTTTAGAGATAATAGGCTKATTTTMWWAAATTTTATTATTTGCCGGACTCGACAYCCGTCAAATTTTTGGCGCCGCTGCCGGGGACTCGGCAAAGTTTAACTGTGTATGCCAAGATCGTTTCGTGCAGGTTCACCATTGCCAATTGATCCGGAAATTGAGAAAACCGCTAAGAAGCTAAGAAAACAAGCTAAGCTTCGAAAGAAGCAAGGTGTGTCTACTTCTTCACCGGTTCTCAATATTTGGAAAGATATTGAGTTGTCATTCGATTCTGAAGACCAAACGGAGGACGAAGAAGATAAGCCTTATTTTGAGCAAGAAGAACCGGTAATCGATACTGAAGAGGAAATGGCGAATCCCGAACGCACTTTAAGGGAATGGGCAGCACCCAACGTCGCCGAGCAACCTCTTTGCATTACTTATCCGCCGAAAGAGGTAAGTGCTGAACTTAAAACTGGTTTAATACACTTACTACCTCATTTTCATGGATTAGCTAACGAAGACCCGTACAAGCATATGACCGAGTTCCACATGGTATGCTTGGGGATGAAGCCACAAGGCACGACGGTGGAGAATCTCAAGCTGAAGGCATTCCCATTCTCCCTAGTTGACGCAGCTAGGGAGTGGCTTTTCTATTTACCACCGGGATCCATCACCACTTGGACGCAAATGGCGAGAGCATTCCTCGACAAGTATTTTCCCGCATCCAAAGCCGCCGGGCTTAGAAGAGAGATCTATGGGATCAAGCAGAAGGACATCGAATCTTTATACGAGTATTGGGAGCACTTCAAGCGCCTTTGTGTAAGTTGTCCTCAACATGGTATTTCTGATGAATTACTAATTCAATATTTTTATGAAGGTTTGCTCCCGATGGAAAGAAAGATGATGGATGCTGCGAGCGGAGGAGCTATAGTGAACAAGACGCCAACACAAGCGAGGACCTTGATAGACACCATGGCGGAAAATTCCAAGCAATTTGGAGTACGGAGTGACATTGGCCGGGGCGTTAGTGAGGTACATGTTAAATCCTTAGAGACTAAAATAACTGATTTAACTAACCTTGTGAAACAGCTTGCCATGGGTAATATGCCTCAAGTCAAAGCATGCGGATTTTGCTCATCAGTGGCGCACCCCACCGATGCATGCCCGACTTTATATGAAGAAGAAGAGCAAGTGAATGCCATTGGAGGTGGCAACTTTCAGAACTCAAACAACCGGGCTCCCGACCCTTTCTCGAGCACATACAACCCCGGTTGGAGGCAACATCCAAATCTAAGCTACGCCCCGAGGCAAGGACAAGGACAAGGTCAGCAATTTCAGCAAAGAGCTTCATTCCAGCCGCCTCAACAGTTTCAACCTCAACAATTTCAATCACCGCCCGGATTTCAGCAACATCAACCGAAGGCACCATTTCAGCCGAGTACCCAACATCAACATCAAGTATCACCACAAGCTCCTAGCGGCTCAGGTATGTCATTAGAGGATGTAGTTAAGTCTATGGCTGCTAACATGGTGAAATTTCAACAGGAAACTCAAGCGAGCATTCAGGACCTTCAGGCCACTGTTGGACAATTAGTGAACAAGGGTAAATTGCCATCTCAAACAGAGACGAATCCGAAGGCAAATGTGAGTGCTGTCACTTTGAGAAGCGGAAAGGAGCTTCAAGAGGTTGAAAAAAAGAAGGAGGAAAAGGTTCACGAGGAGAAAGAAGAGGAGTTAAAGAAGAAGACACCCGAAGTGATAGTTCAAGCACCGCCATTCCCGAGCCGGTTCGAGAAGACAAAGCGGGAGAGTGAAGAGAAGGAGATCCTTGACACATTCTGAAAAGTTCAGGTAAACATCCCTTTATTAGATGCAATTAAGCAAGTTCCTAGATATGCTAAGTTTTTGAAAGAACTTTGTACTAATAAAAGGAAACTAAAGGGTAATGAAAAGATAAGCATGAGTCAAAATGTGTCCGCTGTTTTGCAAAAACAGTTACCACCTAAATGTAAAAACCCGGGCATGTTTACCATACCATGTAAGGTAGGCAATGTCTCGGTAAATCAAGCCATGTTAGACTTAGGAGCATCAATTAATGTTATGCCGTATGCCATCTACTCATCTTTGGATGTAGGGCCCCTTAAGCCAACCGGTGTGGTAATCCAATTAGCGGATAGGTCTATTATCTACCCTAAAGGGGTATTAGAGGATGTGCTAGTTCAAGTGAATGAATTGGTCTTTCCGGCAGATTTTTATGTTATAGATATGGAGGAGAAAAATGCCTCCAACGTCGGTATGCTTTTGCTAGGTAGACCATTTTTGAAAACCTCTAAGACTAAGGTAGACGTCCATAGTGGTAGTTTGACCATGGAATTCGATGGCGAGATGATTAAATTTAWAATATATGATGCCATGCGATATCCGAGTGATGTTTCATCTYTATGCTTTGTTGATGTTATCGAGTCTTTATCTGACACTATGACCAAGGCGTTCCATGACTCTCGTTTTTCACGTAAGTCTTTCACTAAAGGTCAAAAAGTTCTCCTTTATCACTCTAGATTTAAGTTATTTCCTGGTAAGTTAAGGTCCAGATGGATAGGACCTTTTGTTGTTTTAACCGTTTTTTAGCATGGTACAGTAGAGATACAAAGTCTATCTACGGGGAAGATTTTTAAAGTTAACGGCCATAGGCTAAAGCCGTTCTATGAAGGGTTTGATGGAAGGGACTTAGAGAGGGTAGCTTTAGACACACCAAGCTACACGAATTGAACCAAGTATGGTCTAGCCAAAGACATAAAAGAAAGGCGCTGCGTGGGAGGCAACCCACGAATTTCCAATTCTTGTTATTTATTGCTTTCAGTTATTTATTTTGTTTTTTTTAGATTCTCTAGTTTCACTCTTGGATTTCTGTGTTCTTAGGTTCACCCAGGATGTTGGACGCTTGAAGACGCGCCCATCTCCACGGATTCTTATATTGGGAGGTCACTCATCAAATCAGGGGAGTTTTCTGTTCCCTTTTCCTTAATTGCTTAGAGTGTCCTCTACTTATTGCATACCTTGAGGACAATGTATGAATTAAGTGTGGGGGTGGGGGTTATTTGCATGATTGGGGCATATAAATGGTTTTAGGGGTCAATTGTTTTTGCTTTTTGCAAATTTTGTGCTTAAATGAGGATCTTTGTCCGTTTTGACAATGTGTTAGCATGCTTTTATTGAGCTTAAATTGTTGATGACGATGAGTTTGGATGCATGTATAGCATGATTGAGATTGATTGATAGCACTTAGAGTGATTAGTGGTAGCATATCGGTCAAAGTAGACTATTGTTAATCTCTTGAACTAGTTTTGAACACCGTGAGACTTTGAGCTTATTTAGACTAAATAATTGATATTAGTCTCAAATTCATTTCTTGTGTGATTGAGTCATGCCTAGATATGCATCTCTAGAACTTGATTTTGCTCTCCTTAAGACTACATGATAACTACATGCTAATAAACATGATAAAGGCCATCGTTTGTTCATTTTTTGTGTTAAACCACTAGCCTTAAGCCTACCCCTTATGTTGTCATCATCCATTTTGCACACCACTTTGAGCCTTAGCCTATTTCATTTGTTACCCACATCATGAACCAATCCAAACACGACTCACCCGACTAAGCACCAATGGAGTGATCCCAATATCCCTGCATACTTGAAAGTAGAATTCGTATGTTCGAAAAAAAAATTGAAAGAAAAGATTGAAAAGAAAAAAAAAAGAAAAAAAAGAAAACAGAAAATTCAAAGAAAAAATATATATACATATGTGAAAAGCAAAATTACGTCGTCAATAAAAAAATAAAAATAGACGACGAAAATGACAATACGGTTGAATATAAACGCTTTATCTCTATTCCCTATCGTCCGAAAAGGAATAAGCTTCAAAGATAAATGCAAAAGTCCTTTGCGAAAATAAAAATAAAGTGTGTTTGAGTAGCCGAATTCTCCATTGGTGTTAGGTCTTAGTCACTTTTCCTAAATATTTCCCTACCGTACCCAAAGCCTTGTTCTTCGTTACACCTTTTAAGACCTTTTGATTTATAAGCATGTATTTTATCAAAGTAGTAGAGAGTGAGAGGTTTTTCAATCTTATGGTAGGTACATGCTAGACATTGACGATTTGAGCGATACACTTTAACCCAAGGAGTGAATCGAGTGTTGTTTTGTTAATCCCATCCGTGAGTTCTCGAGATTAGCTTGTGTCTACTTGATTGCGTGTGCATTCTCTTTTCAATGATTTGTTGCAAATCTCAAACTCATGATATGCTATATGTGTTGACATTCTCGTTAGATTCGATTTTTATAACTACTTGTTAACTCAAATCATTGTCGGGACGGACAATGATCTAAGTGTGGGGTAATTTGATAAGCCCAAATTTATACATTTTTATATCAAAGATACCTTGCAATTAATGTTAAGTAGACGCTTAAAACATCCATTTTTATTTAAGTTAATATTATTTTCATGAGGCTATTAAAGGTGAGAAAAATGTATTTGATTATGTGTTTTCTTTGGCCCATAACAACAGCCCAAGAAGCAACCTTGTAAGCCCAGACCAGTAGCAAAAAGGAAATCGAGAAGAAGAAACAGCAGCAGCCCAAGGCTGCTGCCCAAACCTGCTGCCCAAACAGAAATCGAGTCGCGAGAGAGAAATCTGCAGCGAGAGGAGATCGTGGGTAGAGCGATGGAGACGGAAGACGTGGGCAGAGAGGGCGAAGGGGCTGTCGATATAAAATGGATGGCAGCAAGTGTTCGAGGGGCTGTTGGATTGGAGCCTGTCTCGAGAGAAATAGAAAGGGGCTGTGTGAAGGAGGCTGTCATCAAGCAGCCGAGAACGAGAAKAGAGGGCAGAGAGAAATCGACAGCAGAAGGGCTGTCATCGAGAGGACAGCAACAGGTAATCGAAAAGGATCGAGAGAGGCGAGAGGGAAGCTGTTCGATTGGAGCAGAAAAGAAAAAAGAGGCTGTCGATATAGAGGGACARYAGACAGAAATCGAGAGGAGGATTAGAGGACTAATTGAGATTTTTCAAAAAGATTGATCAAGACTGGATTCTTGAAGAAACAGTAAACCGATTTCTAGATATTGGRTGGCGATTTTGAAGACAAATTCCAGGTTTCTTCACTAATTCTTAAATGTCAATCATTTTGTAAATTCTTTTTAGTTCTAAGTATGGGTAGCTAATTTTGTTATTTCTAGTAATGGGTATGTGATCACTTTGAATTTGGATTTGTTGAGACTCACGTCAATTTTAATATCATTTGAAGCTATTTATGCGATTTTTAAAGTCGAATGTTTATCGTTTTGAGTTGGATATTTTGAGTAGGATCCCTTATTATGTCTAATTCAATTTYGAGTTGCTAGATAAACCTTTAAGTCCGTAATTRCTTTTCGGTTTATTGAAGTAGCACACRACACACAGTTGACATTTATGTTAAATGATGATGTTGTAAGATCGTATAATCTAATCTAAACAATCGGCGTCCGATTGTCGGTTAGTGTTGGGTTTGTTTGACGTTAATGCAATTGGCAATTAAATTCTAAGTMCGTGACTAGGTTTGATTAGCWAATTAGAGGTTAGTCGTAGAGCGTTCGAGACTGATCATGCTTTTATAACGAACAGAATATTGACGCGTGTCGATATCCTAACCAACTTGGTTTCTTTTGAGAAAATGGATTGAATGAGTCGATGATATATAATCCAAAGGATTAGTTGATTGATGCTCATTACTAGTCTCGTTCTTATTATTGTTTAAAGTTCCTAATTTATTTTGCATGTTTAGGCTATTTATAAATCTTCCAAACCCCCCCCTTTTTATATATAGTTTTATTGTTAATGAATTTGCACGAGATTACGTCTTGGACTTACGGTTAATACCGAGTCCCTGAGGAGACGACCCTACTTATCGCTATTACAAGTGTGTTTTAGAGATAATAGGCTTATTTTATAAAATTTTATTATTTGCCGGACTCGACACCCGTCAA
>NC_037537.1:29028800-29031696 GCF_001531365.2 Cynara cardunculus var. scolymus
TGTGCCTTTAAAGTTGATATCCAAAAGGCTTATGATACCGTTGATTGGCATTTCCTTCGCACTGCCCTCTTCGGCTATGGTTTTCCTCTAACCATGATTAAATGGATTATGTCATGTGTTTCCACGGCCTCTTACTCGGTCAGTATAAATGGAAACCTCCATGGCTACTTCAAGGGAGGCTGTGGCCTTAGGTAGGGTGATCCTCTTTCTCCTTATCTCTTCACCCTGGTTATGGAGGTCCTCAACCTCTTGACTAAAAGAAAATTTCGTGAGACAGGCACCTTTTCCTATCATCGGAATTGTGAGGAGCAGAAGATCACCCACCTTTGTTTTGCTGATGATCTCCTCATATTCTGCCATGGTGATAATGACTCTGTCAGTGTCATAAAGGATTCCCTTGATGAGTTTTCGAGTGTGTCTGGTCTATTTCTGAGTCCGGCCAAAAGCGAGGCCTTCTATTGTAATGTTGGCCAGCACACCAAGGAGTCTATTCAATCTATAATTCTTTTTTCGGAGGGCTCCCTCCCGGTTCAGGTCAAATCCAGACTCAATGACTGGAAGAATAAGTCCCTCTCTTTTGCCGGTAGATTGCAGCTCATTCTCTCGGTCCTGTCCTCTATGCAAATCTATTGGGTCTCTATTTTCGTGCTTCCGATTTCTATATCCAAGGAGATTGAGCAGATCATGCGGGGTTTTCTCTGGTGCCATGGTGAGCTTAAAAGGGGGAAAGCAAAAGTCTCCTGGAAGACTGTCTGTCTCCCCAAATCTCAAGGTAGGCTTGGTATAAAAAGCCTTGCCAGCTGGAATCTTGCCCTCATGGCCTCCCACACATGGCGAATCCTTACCAATAGGGATTTGCTATGGGTTAAATGGATCCACTCCTACAAGCTGAAAGATCGTAACTTCTGGGATGCCCCGATTCGCCCTTCACCGTCCTTTCCCCGACTACCCCTGATAAACTCCTTTGGAGAACGAGGGGTGGCCGTCTTACTCTGTTCTTTGATCATGAGGTCTGGCTCTCCCTCCATCCCAATGAGCCTGATGTCCCTTGGCATCATTTAGTCTGGTTCTCTCAAAGTATTCCCAGACAAGCTTTCATTCTATGGGTTGCTCTCAAGCAGCGTCTCAAGACACACGATAAGCTTCGGTTCTGGGAGGCCCATTCCGACCTGTCATGTGCGTTCTGTCATAACGGGCCTGATTCGCATTCGCATCTCTTCTTTGAGTGCCCATTTCCTAATCTGGTTTGGAATGGCTTAAAGGCTAAGCTGAACCACAATGGTGTCCTGGATAACTGGGCTGATATTATTGGTATGTTCCAACAAGCCACCAAAGGAAAGACCATCTGGTCGATCATTCGTCGTTTAGTGCTTGCTGGGACCGTCTACCACCTATGGCAAGAGAGAAATACTCGCATCTTCAAAAATAAAGGATCGCATATTACGGTGGGTAAGACAATTACTGATGATGTCCGGTCCAGGCTCCTCAGCCTGACTTTCAAGCCCTCCCCCAATGTTGTCTGGGCTCGGCTTGCCTGGAACCTTCCTTAGTTGTTTGTTGTTTTGTGTTGTTTGTCTGTTTGTGTGAGCTCCTCTGCTCTCCTGTTTTTCTTGGCGCGGTCTAGGGTGTGCCTGGTTTAGGCCCCTTCTCCTGCCCTTGTGGTGTCCCCCGTTGTTTCCTGGTATTGGCTTGGCTGGGCCCTTCCCTTGTGGTCGGCTTCTGTCTCTTTCTCTCTCTCCCTCTTCCTCTCTCTTCTTCTCTTTCCCTCTTTCTCTTCCCTCTTCTCTTCTTCTCCCTTTCTTCTTTCTCTCCTTTTCCCTCTTTTCTCATCTTTCCTCTTCTTTGTCTCCCTCTTTCTTTCCCCTCGGGGTGCCTTGGATTCTGGTAGTTGAGGTTTCCTCCTACCCGAGCGCTTCATTATTGTTGTTTTAGTGTTTTAGTGTTTTATCTTGATCTGGAGGGGTCTCCCCCTCCCTATCAAAAAAACCTAAACCCCCCACCCCCAACCCCCAAACCCCAAAATGGAAAAGATAATGATGGTTTCCAAACTGTCAAAAGAAAACACCCCCCTCATGCTAAAAAAGTTATTCCTATCACTTTTGAGAAAGGTAAGAATAAAAATTCTATCAATAATCATGATATGAAGGCTTATCTTCGAAAGGTTTACCGTCCTATGCAAAGGACACCCACCCCCACACCTGCTAATCCCCCCCAGATGGGTTTCCCCTCCACTTCTAGACCGGCCTCTTCTACTAAACCCCTTACCCATGATATTCACCACCCCAAACCCTCTAACCCGCCACGTCCCCCCCGGAATAAAACCAAGGCTCCCATTTTTTCGTCCAATCAATTATTCTTGCTGACCCTTCTCAGTCTTCTAAGTCTGGGCCCTCCCCCTCCCACCTCCCTACCCCTTCTGTTCCTTCTGAGATTGAGGATGATCCCCTTGATCAGGATGACCTTCTTGATGAGGATGATGTGATTGAGGTTGAGTCTGATAATGGTGACATTGCTAAATTTATTACCAGTGATATCACTCCCTCCTTGGTAGATCCAGAAACGTCTCAGGAGTCTGAGTGGATGATGTAGGGTGCCCTCCTGGTTTCTTGTGCTCCCCTCTTTATTCGTTGCTTGTTTTGTTGTTTATCCGCTGGTTTGGTCTAGGGCGAGCCTGGTTTAGGCCCCTTTTCCTTTCCTCTGTTGTTTCCCATTGTTTGCTCAGGTCTTGCCTACCTGGGCCCTTCCCTTGTGGTCAGTTCTTTCTCTTCCTTCCCTTTCTCTTGGGATTCTTGGCTTTGTCTGGTGGTTGTGGTTCGCCTTCCACCCGTGTGCTTTATCTTTCGTTTGTTTTAGTGTTTTTTTACTTGATCTGGAGGGGTCTCCCCCCTCCTCATTA
>NC_037537.1:29031803-29037555 GCF_001531365.2 Cynara cardunculus var. scolymus
CCCTAAACCCTACACCCTACACCCCCAACTCTAACCCCTAAACCCTAACCCCTAACCCCTAAACCCTAACTCCTAAGGGTTTTTTACGCCGTTACTAGTGTGTTCCCTAAACATTTTCTAGGGATCCACTTTTTTACCATTCTGCTTGGGGTATGCCCTACGTAGTTGTATTTTTTCGTTCTTTGAATAATTTTTTTCCGGGGTTCCGTCCCCTTTACCCAAAAAAACCCTAACCCCTAACCCCTAAATCTTAAACCCTAAACCCCCTCATTTGGTCAAAATTTTCTCTCTCTCTAGAATTTTCTCTCTCCAGAATTATCTCGAGTTTTTTGAGTTTGGTAGGTTTTCTTGTCTTCTATGGGCGGCATTCAACCAAATGTGAAGGAATCTTCACATAAGAAGACTAAAAAAACTCGTTGTAAACGTAATCGTATGAAGAATCAAGAAAAAAAATCGGTTGCCAAACTACGGAAGGATGAAGATGTTGAATGGTTACAAGTTTCGGGTTAATCGTTAGGTTCGTAGCAAAGCTATTGTGGATAAATATAAACCGGTTGTGATTCTAAAGAATCGTTTAAATCGCACAAAGCTTCGATCCGGAACTAATGAGGAAGAAAACTTGAAGGTAAGTAGTTCTTTTTCTCCTATACCTCTGGCTATTAACGTTTTTAATGTAGGTCTTCAAGAGCATGAAGTGAAATCTGGAAATAGACAAGAAGATGTTCTTGCACAAGTTTTGTTTAAAAGTGGTGTATTATTGGAAAAAAGGAAACTGGAAGTTGTTGTGTCTTGCGTAACTAGAAGAGTTGAAGAGGAGGGGTGTGGGTCTGATGGAAAAGGTGTTGTCCCAAGTCTGGAACCTCACTCTCCTTGTTCGGTTGATGATGTTGAATCCACTCGTGCTCCATTTGCTACTGGTTTGCGTAGTAAAGTTGCCAAAAATCCAGAACCGGATCAATCGTTTCGTCTTCCTCCTCGTGTTCCAAGAAAATCGTCTGAGTTACATGGAGGACATGTCTCGCCGGATTCTGGAAATTCTTGGCCGGAGTTTGGCCGGTCGTCGGTTTCAACTAAGCCGGTGGTCTCGTTTGGAAACTTTCCATGTGTTGTCAATCAAGATGATACCATTTCCTTTTTCTTGCAAGCTATCAATGGAAATGAGCGTCTAACACATTTGGAAGGTGACAATCCAAATATGGAAGGCCTTGTGGACGTTGAAAAGGAAGGTATAGTGGCATTGGAGGAAGATGTTGACTGTGGTAGTGAACACGTGGTGGACCAGGATGCATGCATGCCCAACTACACTACTGTTAAGCCAACGGAAGTAATGGATGCGGGATCTCTCTTGGCCCAAGAAAAGGATGTGGGATCCAGTGATATGCGGCAAGCCATGAAGGATGGCCCAGCGGATGGTGGATCTCTCTCGGCCCAAGGAAAAGATGTGGGCTTTAGTGATATGAAGCAGGCCATAAAGGATGGCCCAGCGGTTGGTGGGAATACGTATGTCCAAGTCCTGGATTCTTCATCGCCTAAGCCCATGCTTAATATGGACTCGTCTCTCTTGGTCCGACAGCCTGCTGAAAAGCGAGAGAAAGGTCAAGCCCAGAATAATTCCAAGCCCATATTGACTGGCCAAAATGTCCAGGTCCATCAACAAAAGAATGACTTACAATCTCATATTGGGCTAAATTCCTTGTGTTCTCTCCTACTGCTGTTGGGCATCTTGCCCATCCCAATGTGCCTGAGGTTGCCGAGTTTATTCTTGAGCATGACCAAGCCCTTATTTCCCCAAAGCTAATTCAAAATTCTTCTGGATCTACTTCTTTGGGCCACATTGGTAAAGACCCTAGTTCAATTTTTAAGTCTATTCAATGGGAAGAAATTTCTGCGAAGGGCCAAAAAAGCATTAAGTTTGGCCTACAGGCTAGCCTTGGTATTTCTTTTAGCCGGAATGACCAAGGCCCTTTAAAGCATGATGTTCCTCAAGATAAACATGGACTTCCTCCTTTAAAAATTGATGATGTTGATGGGCCTACTTCTGGTCTATCATTTCCTGAAGCTGTTGATAGGCCTGCTTCTATGGAAATTCTTGATCAAGCCTCCATAATGATATCTCCTAAGATCAAGCAAAAGGCTCCTGAAACTTGTTCGTTGAGCCAAACTATGCAAGCAAATATCCAGGTAAGTCTCTCTTTGGACAATCCTTTATCTACTAATTCTCTTAATTTGTCTTCTAGGTTGTCTAGCAAGGCTTCTTCTCTTATGGGAGAGGATGATAATAATTCTTCATCTCCTAAGTCTATTGATAAGTGTTATTTCAATAAACTTATTACATCATTTTCTTAACCATTTTCCTTTGTTTTATTTGCCCATTAGTGTCTTAATTGAGTCGTTTTATGTCTTTTTCACATATTAGTAGTTATATAGTATATCTAATGTTAATTCCCTGTTTTTATAGGTTTTTTATGATTTTTGAGCCAGTCCTACGGCAGTCCTACATGACAAGGAGTGGCAAGGTCCTATAGTACCTGTCCGAGAGCTGAAATTCTACTTGGGCCGTGGAGAAATGGGTTGATTCATAGAGGAGGCGTGGTCAACGACCTTGGGCCCGGTCAAAGCCCAGTTTTGAAGGGATTTTTGTCTTATTAGTTGGCACCCACTATGGGACCTTCCTTGGCCTATATAAACAAGCCTTAAGCCTTGTTTTAAAGATACTTTTTATACTTTTTGCATACTTTGGAGGTTTTACTGATGCTCTCTATAATCTTTGTGTTAGTTATTTTCAAGAATATTGCTTTCGGTTCTAAGCTTTCGGTTMTTATTGTTTGACTTTTCAAGAACCGATTTTTGTAAGTTGTGACTTCATTTTCAAGGTTTAATTTAAGCACTAGTATTTAATCTTCATCTTATTTCTGTTACAAGTTACGTTACGTTTTCTTACTACGAATTAGTCGATCATTGTTGCTTTACATCGGATCTCATCCTTTGTGGCTCACGGCTAATTTACGTAGTCTAAATAAACAGTTTTTACAAGTTTGCAAATAATCTTTCGGTCTTTGTAACGAAACTTGTTTTGCATGTTTCGTTACTTGACTTGCAAGTTTTCTTCAAAAGTCAACCCCATTCCCCAAGGTTTTCAAATGTCAAGTACTCTTCCCATCAAAGTACCATCACTCATTCCATCATGTACTTTCTTCCATTATGATTAGATTAATATTAATTAATATTATTTAGTTATTAATAATTTATATTTCAGTATTTATATTTCAGTATTTATATTTCAGTATTTATATTTCAGTCTTTATATTTCAGTATTTATATTTAAGTCATTTATATTTCAGTCCTTTATATTTTAGTCCTTTACATTTCAGTCATTTACATTTCTGTCTTTACTTTACTGCAATTTACATTTCTGTCATTTAATTTCCAGTCTTTACTTTACTGCAATTTACATTTCTGTCATTTAATTTCCAGTACTTTAAATTCAAGTATTTCCATTTCCTGTAATTTACTTTCTGTAATTTACTTTTTCTTCTCAGTATTTACTTTTCAATCCTTACATCCTTCGAGAGAAGAAACTGAGCGATGATAGACTAACGCCTTAGCTTGGGGTGTAACGGGAAATTAAGACCAAAGTCGATGTGAAAGTACAAAAGTGTCTTATTAGCATTATAGTCTACTATTTATTTCAGGTGCTTAATATTTCATTTGATGATTACATTAAAATTAATTGACAACTAATTTTGTGTATAAAAATGTATTGACTTTCAAAACCTGAGGTAATAGGAGAAGGCTATAAATAGCTTTAGTGTCTGACAAACGTTATATTCCTACGGTGTAGGATGGTAATACTGTGTTGTGCTAGGATTCACGACGTCTAACATAAATGATATCGTATCGATAGCACGTTGACCGGTGTGTGCTCTTGGGAGGCCGTCTGACCCGATAGTTGATACTGTCATAGTTATATAAAATCATTTATTGATTTTAGATAATTGTGACAGGAATGCTATGTCACTTTTTTGCTGAATCATTTGTTTAATGTCTTAATCAACTGTTGCACCTTGTGCTTCTTTTTAAGATTGATATTTTTCTTAGTTGTTAATCAAACGTCCCCATTTTAGATAAATCAAATCCCTCGATTCGCCATCTGAAATTAATTTTTATAAATTGGACTTTTGAAATAACTTTACAAGCTATCTCTGTGGGAACGATATCTGGTACTTTTTACCATTATTACTTGTTACGAGACGATAATAGTTCGAGGTGTATACTTGCGCCGAGTTCTATTTTTGTGTTGGAATCTAAGGTTGAATAAAACGACGAGCAAGTTTTTGGCGCCGCTGCCGGGGATAGCACGCTGAAGTTTTTTCTTTTTAAAAGTAAAGTTTATAAAAGTTAGTTTTTCTACCATCTTTTTGTGAACGCACCGTGCATGCCAAGGCTGTCGCACGGTGAATTTTTTCCACTTGATCCGGATATTGAACAAACTTTAGACAACGAAGAAGAGTGCAAAGAGCTCTTCGAGCTTTAAACTCTGGAACGATGGCTGAAAATGTGATTATTGACGAAGAAGATATTTTTAGAAATGAACCAAATATTTCATATGAGGATGAGGCTTAAAACATCTTTCGTCTTGCAAATGCTAAAAATGGTGGCATCATGGCGTACGTTATTCCTAATTTAACTCAACTGCACACAGGGATACGTAAGCCTACCATTGGTGCCACCCATTTTTCACTTAAACCACTGATGTTTCAAATGCTTCAAACAAACGGCCAGTACGCTGGTTTATCTTCTAAAGATTCTCATTCTCATCTGCGTTCTTTCATGGAAATCACAGACTCTTTTCTCATCCCTGATGTTTCAGACGATGCTCTGAGACTAAAACTTGTTCCATTTTCACTAAGGGATCGAGCAAGAGCATGGTACAATTTTTTGCAACCAGACTCTGTGACTACATGGAATGAAATGGCAGAAAAGTTTTTGAAAAAGTATTTTCCACCCACGAGGAATGCCAAATCTAGAAATGAAATCTGTACTTTTAGACAAATGGATGATGAAGCAGTTCCTGATGCATGGGAAAGGTACAAAGAGCTGCTGAGAAAATGCCCTCATCATGGCATTCCATATTGCATACAGCTAGAGACATTTTACAACGGTTTAAATATCGTTGCTAGACAAATGCTCGACGCTACTGCAGGCGGAGCTTTCACAGCTTGTACCTATAATGAAGGTTTTGACATACTTGAAAAGATTTCCAATAATAACGAACAATGGTCTGACCCACGTGCAATGCCACTGAAGAAAACAGCTGGAATAAATGAGGTAGATGTTGTCTCGGCATTAACAGCTCAGATCACTAAGCTAATTTCAAATTTAACATCTAGCCCACATGTGCAATCTGATGCTAATACCTTTAATTCCAATGTTCAATCAGTGCAATGCGTGTATTGAGGTGAAGGTCACGCTTTTGAGCAGTGTCCTGGAAATCCGGAGCATGTAAATTATGTCAACAAGACTGGACCATTTTTGCAAACTTATAATCCGGGATGGCGAAATCATCCAAATCTTTCGTGGCATAGTCCAGCTCTTAATCCACCAATGCATAAGCCTCAAGGACAGTCCAATTTTCAACCACAAGGACAGTCAAATTTTCAACAAGGCCAATCTAATTTTCACTCGCAAGCGCATCAAGGAAATCATAATAATCAACATGCTAATTTTCAGAATCATCAGTCTTCTTTCCAAA
>NC_037537.1:29037910-29039041 GCF_001531365.2 Cynara cardunculus var. scolymus
CCAAAAAGAACAAAAAGAACCAAACAAAGCAGAGATTGAAAAGAAAAGTGTAGGACAAGATTCTGTTACCTCTGTACCAGATTTTGTGACTACCATTCATGTGAGTACTAGTGAGCCGCAACCCATAATCAGGCCCATAGATAGTACGGCCATTCCAGAAAGATCAGATTTTCCACTGTTATTTCCTGATGAACCCAAGACAACTCAGACTCCCAAAGAAAATATTGTTGTGGATGTGTCACAATCTGGTGACAGTCCCGCAATAAAAGACCAGACCAGTCCTTTAATCYCTGTTAGGACTGAATCAGAACCAATTGTGAGACCAGTTTTGAAACCGATTCCTGCACCAACTCTTCAAAAGACTACACCTCCTATTCCAGTCACTCCTTATATTCCTTATCCTCAAAGATTAAGGAATCAGAAGGAAGAATTACAATTTAAAAAGTTTCTTGATGTTTTTAAACAGTTGCACATAAACATTCCCCTGGTTGAAGYTATTGAGCAGATGCCAAGTTATGCAAAGTTTTTAAAAGATATTTTGAGCAAAAAGAAAAAGTTGACTGAATACGAGACCGTAGCTCTGACTGAAGGTTGCAGTGCTTTGTTGTCCAGTAAAATTCCTCCTAAGATGAAAGATCCTGGAAGTTTTACAATCCCTTKTTCAATTGGAGGAAAAGAAATAGGAAAAGCTTTGTGCGACTTAGGTGCAAGCATAAACCTGATGCCTTTATATGTCTTCAATACCCTAGGCATAGGTGAGACTAGACCTACGACTGTAACTCTACAGTTAGCTGATAAGTCCATAGCATATCCCAGAGGAAAAATTGAGGATATCCTAGTTCAGGTTGATAAGTTTATTTTCCCAGCTGATTTTATCATCCTAGAATTTGAAGCCGACAAAGACATTCCCATCATTTTAGGGAGACCTTTTCTAGCTAYTGRTAGAACMTTGATAGATGTACAGAAGGGAGAATTAACCATGAGAGTCCAAGACCAACAAGTGACTTTTAATGTTTTTAATTCCCTTAGGTACCCGGAAGAAAGAGAAGGGTGTTCTGCTTTGAGTCTGATAGAAACCTGGTGTCAAGAGAAAAGTTTGGGGGAAATCTTAGGTTTATCTGAGACTGATAG
>NC_037537.1:29041936-29044601 GCF_001531365.2 Cynara cardunculus var. scolymus
GAGGGAAGCCCAAGGATAAATCCGTGTTTAAGAAGCCTACGCGGAAGAAACCCAAAGTTCGAAGCCTGCTCATCGGTACGGCCTTGTCAAACATCCCGCGCTTTTGTACCAGACCACGATCGGTGACCGTCCTTTCATCTTCAACCTCTCAACTCGGGCAAGACTTCCATCACTGTACTTTCTTCATCATACCAAGAACATCAGCCATACCTCATCAATTAACCATTCTCGAGAAGGAAATGACTTCATTGAACTGGCATTGTTAAGGAAAGTACCATTTCTGACTAATCCTCATCATAGCTTGATAACTGTCAATCATCCAGGGAAAGTTTTGAAATTCTCAAAGCTACAATCTTGGAGAAGAAGTTTAGAGGCTTTAAAATAACCCCATAACCACTGTTCATACACCATTCGGGTTTGTCTCTAACCACTATTCAATACCATTGCTCTTCTTTGTTCCAAGAACCATTAACAGTCCCCTGTTCTCTCTGTATGGCCATTCTTAAGTCCAGGCCAAGAAGAAAAGAAGGATATTCTGATTCCATGCCCCCTGTGAACAACAATAACCAATCCAATGAGAGTGAAGAGGAACCCATTGATGCCATTCCTTTAACGCATGTTCCTTTTGTTGAAACCCAGCCACCTCCTCATACTCAAACTCAATCCCAAAGAGTTGTGAGTTTTGAACCACAACCACCTCCACATCCACAATATCAAGCTACCCTCAGAATAACCAGAAGCAGAGCTAGGGGCCTTACCAATTTCAAGCTAGTAAAGCAGAAGAAGGGTAATGTGATTGCACTATCTGATGATAGTGATTCACCACCAGAGAAACCTGCTGCTCCACCCAAGTCCATCCTCTTGCAGCATTCTAATTCTCTTACTCAGTCTGAGTAGGACAGGTTTCACCTTCTCACCTCTTTGTATATATTTTGTTATGCATAAGCCTTTGTTAGAAGCTAATATTATTTTGCTGTTTTGACAAGTAGTATTGTTATTTGGTATATCTAATTTGCTGATTTCATGACTTTTAGATCTAGTATGGTGTCTGTTTTACTGCCTTAAGCACTTGTTGTTTTGCTGTTTTGACATAAAGTATTGCTATGCCTATAGTATGCTATTTTCCTTTGTTGTTTTTAACATTTCATGGGCATGATGTGGCCAAGGCTAGCCAATATGATAATTATGTTTCTATTCTTTGCTGTTTTTAACATAAATTTTTGTTGTTTCTCCTTAAATTTGTTGTTTCTATTGGCTAGTTACTACCTTGATTTTGCTGTTTTAACCTTCTTGTTTTTATTTCCATTTGCTGTTTTAACTTTTATGCAGTCCTTCTAATAGCTTTTCTTTGCTGTCTTGAGCCATTTGGTTGTTTGATTTATTTATCTCAATGGAGACACTTTTGTTGTCTTTAAGAAGTAGATGTTTGCTTAACTTCTTTAGTGTTTTAAGACATCATCTTAGTATTTTTTTTTTTTGCTGTTCCAAGTCCTGATTGATTGTTGTCTTGTGTTTCATTTATTTTGCTGTTTTAAGGAACCATCTTACTTCTATTTTGTTGTTTAAGAACATCATGAGCATGTTTTAGCCAAAGGCTAGCATGAGTTATGATTGTTATTTTTGATGTTTTGAGTGTTATGCAATCCAGATCAGGCATTTTATTTTGCTATTTTGATTTGTTGTTTTAAATATTTTCTTCCTTATTAGTCCTTAGCTGTTTTACATATTAGGAAACCATGTCCCTGTTTGTTTCTTTGCTGTTTTAACCTTCTTATTTTTAGTTGTTGTTTTAAATCTCATACAGCCCTAAGCCATGAACTTTCTTTGCTGTTTTGGTCTTTTAGGAAACAGGTTTTTAGCCAAACTTTGACTGTGTTGGGATTGTTACTTCTGTGTTTATTGCTTTAAGGCAGTCCATGTCATAACTTTTATTTGTTGTTTTCACCATGTCCTATCTCATTCATGTTTAAACAGTCCTTGATCATTTAGGCATGCCCTTTTGCTGTTTTAAACCTTACTGGTATGTTTTATTTATCTCACTTGAGATATTTTTGCTGTTTTCATTAGTTCATGGCCACTTATGATTTGTTGTCTTTTGTTTTGCTGTTTTTAGGCAACATTTTACTGTTTGGGCATAAGGTAATACTATACTTATAGTTTGTTGTCCAATTTGCTGTTTTATAGGTCTAGTTTGCTCCTTTCAATTTGTTGTCTTTAAGTGTCTTGTTAAAGCATGGTTTGCCTTTCTATTAATGATTTTTTCTTCTATTTGCATCAATTGAAATTGTTTGTTGTTTTTAGGATATCTTATAGTCCTTGTCATGCATTACTTTTACTGTTTTGGTATTGACAGGTTGTTGTTTGCACAGCTGGTCTGTTGACTTTGAGGGAGGACCATGATTGATGTTCTAAATTGTTTACCCCCCTAGTCTATGCTAAAACCAGTTTAGGCTAAGTCATAAGAGGACAATGGCAATCCCATTGTCTTGTTCTATTTGATCTTTTTCATGACAGAACAATGGCAATCCTATTGTTTGGTTTCAATTGGTTTATCTCATGGTAAAACAATGGCAATCCCATTGTTTAGTTTCAAGTGGCCATGTTGTTTGATAATGCAGTCCTCTGGTTGACTGTGTTGATTTAAAGCTCATCCTTGGTACCACAT
>NC_037537.1:29044936-29047073 GCF_001531365.2 Cynara cardunculus var. scolymus
GCCATAGTCACAATAATCCAAAGCTTAACCATCTTTGTCTTAAATTGAGCCTCTAGAACTAGCCAACCATTTCCAAAGCTTTCACTTGATTCAACTTGGGCCTTCATTTCATTTTGGCCAATTTGTAGCCTTCATACACTCACAATGAGGACATTGTTTCCCTTAAGTTTGGGGGAGGGTCCTAAAAGTGCCAAACACTTTATAAAGTTTATGATATATATGCATTAATACCAAAAGACAAACAAAGGAACATAGTTCCATGTCTTGTGCATACAAAAGAGTGTCAAAGTACACCAGAATGTTTGAAAAGGACCAAAATGTCCAAAATACCTCAATATGAGATGCATAGTAGTTCGAGGTGTAACTTGATTGGATTGCCTCCGGTGGATAATATGAACAAAGACCTAGCATGCAAGATGTATTTAATAAGACAAAAACATTAGTGGATCATGCAAATTGTTCTCTCGGAAATGATGAATTACCAAAGGCTCCTGCCTTAGAAGGAAAGGATGGGGATGTTCTGCATGAAGATGACAATATGAATCAAGTTAATTCTCAAGAAGGGCCTACCTAAAGCCCATTTCATGTTCAAAATATTATTATGGAAGTGGATTCTGTTAATTGGCCAAAGGAAGATTTCATCTCAAATTTAGATGTTGGGTCTAGAAAGAATGAAGGAATTAGTCAAGGAAGTCAAGACAAAATTCTAAATGCCAATCCTCATGAGCCTATCTCAATGGGCATAGATATGGACCATCCTTTTAAAAATTTGGATGATTTCATGGAAGAAGACCATATGGATCGGCTAAATGGTGATGTTATTGCCACTCAAAATGATGGGCCAAATATTTTTTATAAGGATGCTGTGGATTTTCAAGGCAATGATTCTAAGGCCAATCCTAAGCCTACGATTGGAGAAATGGGCTATTGCAAGTTTGGTGGCCCAACCTTAGGTATGTCATCCCATCTCCCCTCTAATGTTTTTAATTCATCTATTGCTTTGGACTCTTCTGGTTTGCCTTCCAACCACCCCCTTTAATTAATCCCCCTCCCTCCTTGCATGATGATCCCAGAAAAAATAATTCTGTCAAAGGAGATAGCTCTCTTCACTCTCTTGAAAATGAATCTATTATTAAAAATAAACCCTTATCTGCCTGGAATGGAAAAATTAGCTCCATTCTCTCTAATTCTTTTGCTAATATTCTAAGTGGTTCTCAAAAACATGTTCATGCTAATTTTCATTATATTCCTTTGATTGATAATATGAATGAGCCTATTGATATACCATTATCGGTTGTGCAAAAAAGATGTGTCACTTATGCTAAAACTTTATGTGGCTATTTTATTGGTAAGCGTCTCCCCTACCCTGTGCTGCGTTTTTATGCTTCTAAGTTATGGTCCCAATTTGGTATCGAGGATGTGCTTTTAAACGGCCATGGTATATTTTTATTCAAATTTAATTCTGATGAGGGTCTTCAAAAAGTGATTGATAATGGCCCATGGACTTTCAAAAATATTCCCATTTTTATTCAAAAATGGCGGTCGGGCCTTAATCTAAAGTCTAATGTGCATGATAGTATACCTATGTGGATTAGAATACATGATATCCCTTATGATGTGTGGAATGATGAGGGTGTTAGCCATATTGCTAGCAAAATTGGTAAACCTCTAGCTATGGACTCTTGGACCGCAAATATGTGCAATTATGCTGCAGGTAAATCTGAGTTTGCAAGGGTCCTCTTTGAGGTTCCCGCTAGGAAAGATTGGATAGATGTTGTGAAGGTACGTATCCCTGAGCCTGATTCTCTTAATGTTAATTTACATGATCTTCGGATTGAGTATGAATGGAAACCCCCTGTGTGCTCCCATTGCAATATTTTTGGTCACTCTGATTCTACTTGCTCTCATGTTATTTCTAAGGTTTCAGATTTTCAAGATAAAGCTACTGAGATTGCTCATGATGAAACTGTGTGGTACTGATAGTGAAGATTTTCAAACCGTTAAGAGGAAAAATTCTAACATTGCTAAAAGGGACCCCCCCTCCTCTATGGTGGGTGGAAAGAATGGTAATGCTAAAAACATATCCACTATGAAGGCTCCTCCTCGAAAGAAGTATCGTTCGATTCAAAGAAAGCAC
>NC_037537.1:29047148-29064302 GCF_001531365.2 Cynara cardunculus var. scolymus
TCTTCAAGACCTGCCACTCTTTCTAAGCCCCTTAACCTTAATAAACACCATCCCAAACCTTCTACCCTCCACCCCCCCCCGAAACAAGCCAAGGCCCCTTCTCTTTCTTCTAATCGGTTCTCTATTCTTGTTGACTCAGCTCAGTCCTTTGAGCCTGGGTCCTCCCTCTCCCCCACACTGCCCCTTCTATTCCTTCTGAGATTGAGGATGATCCCCTTGATCAGGATGACCTCCTTGACGAGGATGATGTGATTGAGGTTGAGTCTGATGATGGAGAGACTGCAAGATTCTTTACCTGTGATATCACCCCTCCCAGGTTGATCCTAAGACATCTCAGGAGCCTGAGCAGATGGTGTAGGGTGCCTCATTGGTTTTTGTCTTGTTTGCCTTTTTTGGTTGATGATTGTTATGTTTTTAGTCTCTCTATTGGTCTGGGCTAGGGTGTACCTGTTCTAGGCCCCTTCTCCTTTCCTTTATGGTTTTCCCCGGTGTTTGCTCTGGTTTTGCCTTCTTGGGCCCTTCCCTTGTGGTTGGTTTTCTTTTCTTCCCTCTATTCCTCTCGGGGCTCTTTGGCTTTTTTTCTGGTGGTTGTGGTTCGCCTTCCACCCAAGTGCTTTTTTTGCTTGCGTTTTTTAGTGTTTTTTACTTGATTTGGAGGGGTCTCCCCCTCCTTATCAAAAAAAAAACCTAAACCCTAACCCCTAACCCCTAAACCCTCTCTCTCCCCTTCTCTCTCTCTCTCTTTGCTCTTTCTCTCCCCTCCTTTCCTCCTTCCTCTTTCCTCTTTCTCCTTTCTCCCCTTCTCCCTCTATTCTCTTCTTTTTTTCTTTTTCTGTCTTCCTCCTCATTTCCCCTCGGGATGCCTTGGATATTCTAGTGGTTGAGGTTTGCCTCCCACCCGAGCGCTTCATTACCTGTTTTTAGCGTTTTAGTGTTTTGCCTTGATCTGGAGGGGTCTCCCCCCTCCCTATCAAAAAAAAATCCTAAACCCTACACCCTACACCCTAACCCCTAACCCCTCACCCCTCAACCCTCAACCCTACCCCCTAAACCCTAAAACCCTACCCCTTAAACCCTAAAACCTAAACCCTAAACCCCCTAAACCCTAAGCCCTAAACCCTAATCCTGACTAAAAGAAAAATTATGAAGACGGGCATCTTTTCCTATCATCGAAATTGTAAGGAGCAGAAGATCACCCATCTTTGCTTTGCTGATGATATCCTCATATTCTGCCATGGTGATAGTGACTTTGTCCATGTCATAAAGGATTCCCTTGATGAGTTCTCTAGTGTATTTGGTCTCTTTCCGAGTCCGGCCAAAAGCGAGGCCTTCTACTGTAATGTCGGCCAGCACACCAAGGAGTCCATCTAATCTATTATCCAATTTCTTGAAGGTTCCCTCTCAGTTTGTTATCTTGGTGTCCCCCTCATCACTATCTGCCTCTATCATCAGGACTGTAAGGGCCTTGTTGACAAGGTCAAATCCAGACTAAATGACTGGAAGAATAAGTCCCTCTCCTTTGTCGGTAGATTGCAGCTCATCCTCTCGGTCCTGTCTTCTATGCAAATCTATTGGGCCTCTATTTTTGTTCTTCCGATTTCCATATCCAAGGAGATTGAGCAGCTCATGCGGGGATTTCTCTGGTGTCATGGTGAGCTTAAAAGGGGGGAAGCTAAGGTCTCCTGGAAGACCGTCTGCCTCCCTAAATCTCAGGGTGGCCTTGGTATTAAGAGTCTTGCCAGCTGGAATCTTGCCCTTATGGCCTCCCACACTTGGAGGATCCTTACAAACAAGGATCCTCTTTGGGTTAAATGGATCCACTCCTACAGGCTTAAAGATTGAAACTTCTGGGATGTCCCGACTCGCAGTGATGTTGGTTGGGGTTGGAGGAAGATCCTGGGCATGAGGGAAAAGATAAAAGACTTTATTGTCTCCCAGATTGGCGATGGCGCTTCCACGTCTGCCTGGTATGATAACTGGCATCCGGCTGGCCCCCTCTACCGGCATATCTCTTCCTGTAGTATTCTCAACTCTAATCTCTCTCTCTCTCTCTCTCTGTACCTCTGTTAAAGATATTGTGCTCCAGGGTAATTGGACTTGCCCTCTCCTGAGGGACAGTACAAACCCTTCTATATGTGATTCTCCCCTACCTGTCCTTTCCCCGACTACCCCTGATAAACTCCTTTGGAGAACTAGGGATGGTCGCCTTACTCCGTTCTCTGTTCATGAGGTCTGGATCTCCCTCCGTCCCAATGAGCCTGATGTCCCTTGGTATCATTTAGTCTGGTTCTCTCAAAGCATTCCCAGACATGCCTTTATTTTATGGGTTGCCCTCAAGCAGCGTCTCAAGACGCACGATAAGCTTCGTTTTTGGGAGGCCCACTCCAACCTGTCGTGTGCGTTCTGTCATAACGGGCCTGATTTGCATTCGCATCTCTTCTTTGAGTGCCCGTTCCCTAATCAGGTTTGGAATCGCTTAAAGTCCAAGCTGAACCTCACTGGTGTCCCGGATAACTGGGCTGATATTATTGGTATATTCCAGCAAGTCACCAAAGGAAAGACCATATGGTCTATTATTCATAGATTAGTGCTTGTTGGGACCGTCTACCACTTGTGGCTGGAAAGAAATAATCGCATCTTCAAAAACAAAAGAAGATCCCAGAGTATGGTGGTGAAGACAATTACCGATGATGTCCGGTCCAGGCTTCTCAGCCTGACCTTCAAGCCCTCCCCCAACGTTGTCCGGGATCGGCTTGCTTGGAACCTCCCTTAGTTTCCTGTCCTCTTGTGATGTCTTTGGGCTCGTGTGAGCTCCTTTGTTCTCTTGGTTTTCTTGGTGTGGTCTAGGGTGTGCCTGTTTTAGGCCCCTTCTCCTTCCCTTGTGGTGTCCCTCATTGCTTCCTGGTCTTGGCTTGGCTGGGCCTTTCCCTTGTGGTTGGCTTCTTCCTCTATCTCCCCTTCTTCCTCTCTCTCTCTCTCTCTCTCTCTTTGCTCTTTCTCTCCCCTCCTTTCCTCCTTCCCCTTTCTCCTTTCTCCCATTCTCCCTTTATTTCCTTTTTTCTTCTTTTTTTGTCTTCCTCCTTCTTTCCCCTCGGGGTGCCTTGGATATTCTGGTGGTTGAGGTTTGCCTCCCACCCGAGCGCTTCATTGCCTGCTTTTATCGTTTTAGTGCTTTGCCTTGATCTGAAGGGGTCTCCCCCTCCCTATCAAAAAAAAACCCTAAACCCTAACCCCTAACCCCTTCCTCGGTTGTCCAGTGATTTGCCTTCTTGAGTGTGCTCTTTTTGGTTGCTGCTTGATTTGGTTTGTGCTTTGTTTTGGTTTGGTATAGGGTGAGCCTGTTTTAGGCCCCTATTACTTCCTTTGTTGTTTCATCGTTGCTTGCCTTGGTCTTGCCTGCCTGGGCCTTTCCCTTGTGCATTGATTCTTTTCTCTCCCTTCTTTTTCCTCGGGGCTCCTCGGCTTTTTTTGGTGGTTGTGGACTCTCCCCCACAACTGCTAGATTTATTACCAGTGATATCACTCCCTCACAGGTTGATCCAAGGACATCTCAGGAGTCTGAGTAGATGGACGTATCCCCCTCATCTATGGTCTAGTGTTGAGTTTGGTCTTGTTGCCCTTCTTAGTCGGTTACTTTGTTGCTTTTGCTCTTTGTTGGTTTGGTCTAGGGTGAGCCTGATTTAGGCCCCTTTTCCTTTCCTCTGTTTGTTTCCCCGTTGCTTGCCCAGGTCCTGCCTGCCTAGGCCCTTCCTTTTTTGGTCGGTTCTCTCTTTCTCTTCTTCTCTCCCGGGGCTCTTTGGCTGTTTCTGGTGGTTGTGGATTCGCCTCCACCCGAGTGCTTTTTGTCTTGCTTTTAGTGTTTTAGTGTTTTGCCTTGATCTGGAGGGGTCTCCCCCCTCCCTATAAAAAAAACCCTTAACACTTAACCCTAAACCCTAAACCCTTAAAAACTCAAACCCTCAGATCAAGTATAATTCATGTAAATAATCTCATACCCAATCTGAAAATCGTTTAAAGGAAAAAAAAAACATTGAATATATCGTTGCATCTCCCTATTTAAACCACATTTTAACCCTTGCATACCAACAAACAACAATAATATCATAACCTGGTCGATGGTATACATAAATTCATAGAATAATTTTCAAAGCTTGATAACATAATATCATACAAATGCAATCAATTAAAGTAAATTCAAACATAAAGGGAAATGATTAATCGAATAATGCCATAGCACATGAAGAAACAACGTCGAACATTAAAACAAATATATGGATCAGGTCATACGTATTGAAGCAGCCATCATTGATTAAAACATGAATGAATATATGCAATTCAATTCAAATCAACTTGGTTTTTTCTCACACACATGAAATCAATGATTGAAAGAAACTAAAAAACATTGAATACCATTTTCAAACACGATCAAAACAGGGTAATCAATAAAACCATTGAAGAAAAATTGTTAGAGGAAAGGGGAATTAACTTATAGCGCATCCATGAAATCAATTTGGGAAGCTAGAGGGTGATAGAGAAAACCGTATACAGGGAGATCGAGCAGAGGTGATGGTGAAAATGTTTGATCACAGAGCTGGAGATTAAAAGGGGTTGAGCTTTGGGAAATGAAAAGCCTCTTCAAGAGAAGGGAGATCGACTCCAAATAGAAACTTGTGAGTAAGAGAATGAAACGGTGCATTACAAGCGTAAAAGAAGAAAAGAATACAAATTCAACTTATACATTTAGCTTCTCATGTTGTAATTAAGATATTTTTAAAAATTATGCATAAAATAGCAATATTATAAGCATAAGAATGCAAATTCAACTTGTACCTTTGAACCCCTATGCCCCAAACCCCAAATCCCCTCTACCCCCTAACCCCAAAACCCCTCTACTACCCCTAACCCTTGAACCCCCAAACTCCAAGCCCTAAAGGTAAAAAAACAAATTGTGGTATCAAATAACTACTCTGATATAAATTTTATTTTTTTTACGTTATAGCGAACGGTATCAATGGTGGCATGGGACAACAATCTGAATGAGTATTTTTGGCCTAGATCACGATCAAAATTGTTGAGTTTATATTATGGTTACTAAAAAGGAAAGTAGATTTAAAAACTTAACGAAAAAATATGGTGATTTTCTTGACGTATTAAGATTAAAAAATATTGGGAGACCTAACACTACCTCACTGAAAGATCATCATTTGGTCAACCACCTTTTCGACCCAACAATTACATATCCCCTTGGAAGGAGATTTGGATGTGGGCATAATGGCCTATATGACACAATTTAAAAATCGAATTAATTTCCAATTAGGCTTATTTTTGGTTTGTTCATGATGGCCGTGGGCTTAAGTCCCCTTAATCAGGATAATTGATTCCCTTCAGCTTCAGGACAACTGGAGGTTCACTACAAATTGAGACTTTACCCACGGGGTTTTCCATGGAAAATATGTCACTAAAGGGGTGATTCGTCATAAAAGTTGGTGGATAATTCAAATGATTGACAAATTACCCAGGTATTCTTTGGATGATCCATTGTATTTTCTTGAAAACATCAGATTCTACCGTAATCATTGGCATTTTCTAGGTGATCCGTTGGTAATCACCAACAAAAAATTCCCTGGATCATTTTTGTGGGTGAAAGTCATTTTTTTATATTAGTTTGTCTGGTCGTTAGCTACATGGCTCATGAGATTAATCGAGATGCATTGGCTTAGACACCCACGGGCACCTAAAGAGACAATAGAAGCATTTAACTACCTTTTCATAAAGGAGATGCCAAATTGGAATTATGCATTATGCGATGCAACATTTTGAGTGACAAATGGTATAAATTTAACGATTCTTCCATTATAGTTTTCTATTCTAATGATTTGCCAAATCAAAGTTTGATAAGAGTAAAACGTAAATACTTTGCCATAAAATCAATTTTTTCGAAACTTACTCCAAAAATTATAATGGAACTCAAACTAGATCTTAACATGGCTGGTGTTCATACCCTCCATCCGGTTAGCCATGATGCTAGATCTTGTGGCACTTGCGTTATCCTCCGGGGAAACATTGGTTCATTAGTTCTACTCATTTCAGATTCTGAAGCACTTGCAAACTCAGTGTTGGCATTTTCAGAACGGTCTGTATCTGAATCAAATCCAGATTCATAAACACTGGAATCCCCAATGTCTGATTTCACTGATATGTCGTCCTTCTCATTCGCATGATCATTGTATATCATGTTCGTCTTACTTGGATATTTCGGAGATGGTGGCGTTTTAGTTCCCATACTAGAAACTTCAACTTCAGTCGATTCAGTAGTTGATGCAGAGTTGTTGTTGGGTGAAACCTGCTTCCCCTGCTCTTGGATCTGCAAATTGTCAGACATTCCAATTATTTAATTTGTTTTACAACCCTTTGGTTATGAGTTTAAGTCCCTTTACATATATTATTGATGATTTATTTACCAAAAGGTCAGAGGAGTGGAATGTATGCAGACATGTCTTCTACCCCAAAGAGTAGAGCATGGCAATTATATACGAATGCACCACTTGACCGTTTCTTGACAAACCGATTAAAACATAATAATACTGGTAACTGTCATTATACTTTTTAAATCAAACCAAACAAACCTAATATATCTCACATAAAGACAAAGTAAGGGGAAAGGGTAGAGGTAGTAAAAGGCTATAATAAGCCTGACTAAGAACTAGCAACAGACGACCTCAACTAGTTGCTATTGGCAACTGTTGGCAATTGGCAGACATAGAGCTAGCTTTTTTTATTGGCTAAGATACAATACAAAATAAAAGGGATTGTATCATTGAGAGAGCAAGCATACATGGTGACTACATATATGATCTTGCAGGTTCTAATACATAAGCTAAACCCTATTAAATATATATGCCTTTAGTTGTAAGATATTTTTGGGCTATCCAGCTACAAAGTCAAATTCGATAATTAGCAGACTATTCAGATCAAAATATTGCAAAACCATCTTTTATATTAGTGAGGTTATACCTAAATCATGTCGTAAAGTCAATATTAGGGAGGAAATGGATCTGAACCCTAGAAGTGATCATCTTCGTCTTTACTTTTAGAGGATTTGACAAGAATCCTAAGCTTTGTCTATATTAGAGAAAATAGTGGTATGTCAATTCTGCTAGAGGAGGAACTATATTATTCTTAGAAAATTAGTACATAAGCCATTACCTAAAACTTGATAAAAAGGTTATAATGATAAGACCATAAAAGACTCATGAGAATTGGAATCTTCGTAAAGCTAAATTTAGAATTAAAATTTAGAAACAGTACTTTACTCTTTAGGTCTGATTTTACCTGCAACTCTTTAGAATCTTGTGTCAATGGCTTTTCTGAAGACATTTCCTCTGGTTGAACTATAACTTTATCCACAAAAGTGCCATCGTGATGGGGAGATATGACATTCGGTTGTTCATCTTTGTTATCGGGTACAACTACATATTGATCTTCAACATACGTACTTGTCTTATCCGCAGATCTATTTGTTAAAGACAATTCCTCTGATCGAGATATAATTTTCTCCTCAGAAGTGCCATTGTCATGGAAAGATGCCTTTATAGTTGAATGTTGTTCTTTATTGTCAGGTACATCCATATTTTGATCTTCATCATATCTAGATGTTTTGTCTGTGAATCTATTAGTTACAGACAATTCCTCTGGTTGGGATGTATTTTTCTCTTCATAAGTGCCCTTGTGATGGGAAGATGCATTTAGAGTCGATTGTTGCTCTTTATTATCTTGTACAACCTCGTTTTTATCTTCAACAAACCTAGTTGGCTTGTCTGGGGATCTATCTATTAAAGATGATTCCTCTAGTTGTGATACATTTTTATCCTCAGAAGTGCCTTTATGATGGGAAGATGTATTTACAGTCGATTGTTGCTCGTTATTATCTGGTACAACCTTATTTTGATCTTCAGCATACTTAGTTGGCTTGTCTAGGGATCTATCTGTTAAAGACAATTCCTCTGGTTGGGATATGTTTTTCTCCTCAAAAGTGCCCTTGTGATGGGAAGATGCCTTTACAGTTGACTGTTGGTCTTTATTATTAGGTACAACCACATTTAGATCTGAAACATACCTAGTTGTCTTGTCCATGGATTTATCCGTTAAAGACAATTCTTCTGGTTGAGATGTAATTTTTTCTTCTGAAATATCCTTAGGATGAGAATATGCCTTTACAGTCAATTGTTGCTCTTTATTATCTGGTACAACCTCATTTCGATCTTCAACAAAGCTAGTTGGCTTATCCAGGGATCTATCTATTAAAGACAATTCCTTCGGTTGGGATATAATTTTCTCCTCAGAAGTTCCCTTGGGATTGGAAGCCTTTACAGTCGACTGTTGTTCTTTATTATTAGGTATAACCACATTCTGATCTTCAGCATACCTAGCTGGCTTGTTTACGGATCTATCCCGTGAAGACAATTCCTCTGGTGGGGATATAATTTTCTCCTCGTAAGTGCCCTTGTGATGGGAGGATTTGTTGTCAGTCGTTTGTTGTTCTTTGTTATCTGGTATAGCCTCGTGTTGATATTCAGCATACTTAGTTGGTGGCGACTGGTGCCTTTTGAATATATCCATTTGCATATCAGACTTTTCAGGACCCTCAAAATAATTTGTTTTTGGAACTGATTCAAAGTTTTTATCACCTTGTTTCTCGTCATATATGTGATCAGTGACATCAGACAATGGTGATGAGCTCCAATTGCTGCTAGTTTTCTCTTGATTATCTGGATTCAAATAAACTTTGTTTGACATTAGCTCCAAAAAGAAGGTCACAATATTAATTTAGAAAACACTAATTGTACTTTCTAAATACCTTCCTCATCCATGACACTTGTTTTAACCTCGTCTGGTATGCCATCATCTGCAACCTGATAGAGCTTCATAGTGTCATCATCTTCAGACAACTGGTTTCTCTTACTAACATGTTCACTTGCCTTAGTAGTATGATAATGATCTTTTACAGGAGTGAAATCAGCTTCTCGAGAAGAGTCATCTTTAGTATGGTTCTTATGTTCCACATCATCAGTTGAATTTGTTGATTCTGTATCAGGTGTAGAGCTCAGCTTAGAGTCACTAATTTCACCCTTTTGTCTATGCATGGAAGAATAGTTTGTCACGTCTGGATTCATGCGTTCATGTACAGAGTATGGTCCTAATTGCGTGGAAGCAACTGAAGCTGAAGGATCCACATCAAAACTCTCATGGGGACGACTGAATGGAAGGTTTGATTGAAAGGGTATGGAGTTAGATTGAAAAATGGCCCTTTCTGTATCAGGTTTCTCTCCACTTGGGTCATAAGGAAGATCAAAATGATTTCTTATTGGAACCATAACAGAGGAAGTTGACCCAAGAATATGTGCATTAGAATCGTAAGAAAGATCAAAAGGATTTTTTCTAGTAGTTGAAATAAGAGTGGCATTAAAAGGAATATCAGGACTTAACTTTACCATATTCTTTTCAGCCAGAATTCTCATGTTTTTTAGTGCCTTTTGTCTAGCAATAAGTGTCTCCAAACGTTGGTTTCTCTCTACCTCCGATGTTCCCAAATTCATGAGATTCTTTTGGTCGTCCTCTGTCCATGTAATATTGGTCTCGTCCTCTTTGTCTATATTTGCTTCTCCTTCCTCTTCATCATCTTTAACTTGTATATCTTCTTCTTGATCATCATCATCATCGTCATCATCATAATCATCTGTGTCATTAATGACGTCAGTCGATTCGAGAGAATGATCTGAAGCAACATCTGTGCTAACATTAGACATGTGAGTGTGCTGAGGAACTTCAGGATGAAGTGCATCAAGCATTGGAAAGATATCAGCCACTGAAGCACTTGGTGAGGAACTCTCAGCAAGTTCAGATCCCGTCTCCCACCCTTTATTATCTTCATCTCTATGTTTTTCACCATATTTCCACAACAAACCTAGAGCAGAACTTGGGGGGTCAATTGAATTCCCCTGTAATTTGTCACTATTTTTCAATTTAGTATTTTTGCCCTCTGAAATCTTATGCTGAGACAAAACAACATTTTCTTCACCTGCATTGCCCACTTCACTCTTTCTTAATTGTTTACTCATCTTTGAATCACTACCGTCAATTGAGCTTCCTTTTTTATCAATTTGCATACTAGAATGACCAACATTAATCTTGATATTATTAACAGCACAAGTTTTCGCATTTTCACTTATCACCCCATGGAGTTCCTCACAACTAGAGCTCCCATCAATTTCTGTATCTCCTAGAACCACATTTTTCTGATTGTGGGTATCATGATGGTGTGGTTTTCCTTCTTTTGAGATTTTGGGTACATTTTGATGACCCAAGAATAATAAAGTTCCAAGTAAAATAGCAGTGGATACAATAACAGGAGAAGCATACACCAAAAGAGAAAACAATAAAGGAAATGATCGATACATCCAAATCAAATGAAAAACCATAACAACCAAGAATGGATGCCTCAAAGCTGATATATAACAACTTCTCATTGCAATATTACCGTACTTTCTCACCAATTCAACCCCCATTTTAATAATAATAAATAAAAAAAGAAGTTCCCCTTATTTCTTTCTATTTCTTTCTAATTTAACCCAACATAAGCTGTTTCACATTAAAGAACGTTGAAAACGAAAAGGTAATACCCATTAGAATAGATTAGCAAATATGGAAATATCAAATAGTTGGTATCAAAAACTAAAAGATAGTGAAGAGAGAATGAATTGAATGTGAATTACGAATTCTTTCAGAAACCAAATAATACGAAGAACGGGATAAGTCGGCGATCAGGCTTCTCAATGAACCAAAATTCTCTGAACGATTCACATTCTTTCTTCTTTTTGTCAAATTCACAGGCATGTATATTATGTTTGCAATGTGGAATTCAAAAGAACATCGGGGATGGCATTTGTTGGTGCCATGAAGGTAATAAATTTGGGGATAAATTACGAAAAACATGGCCAGCTGAATGTTTTTGCCATCTTCTCATCAAATTCCGCTATGATTTATAAATCTTAAATAAGAGTGAATTTATTCTTGGTCCCTGAACTATGTGAATTGTAACGAAACTCGTTCCTGTCTTCATTTATTCAGCATTTGCCCCTCACATTTGCATAATCATCTGGTTTTCATTCCTCCATTAACATTATGTCTTTTTTCTATTAGATTATGTTTAACAAGGGGGATTTTGATTATTTTGCATTATCCTTAATAAACAATTTAAAAATAAATTATAGGGTCAGGTTCAGGGGAAAACCACAGAAAAGAATGAAAAACTGAGGAACACTCTAGTAACCATTCATCTGAAGGGTATGCATATGTGCATGCAAATAATTTATAAGCAATTTGTGTGGTATACACATACCATAAAAACCAAAAAACAACTTCAATTGCTTGCATGCACATGTGCATACCATCCAGATGAATGACTATCAGGGTGTTCCTCAGTTTTTTATTTTTTGGTGATTTTCCCTAGAACCTCCCTTATAAATTATATTACATATATATTATACACACAAAACCCAAGGATCTCTATCATCTCCCTCTTCGATCTACAGTGAGATCATACACCAACATCAGCGAGCACCAATGGCTACCCACTTTGCACCGTCTCTAATGACTTTTGAGCACCATATGCAACTCATCTCCATCTAGAATCTCAATGTCGTCTCTATCCAAAATCTCTATGGCCTCACTTCTTCACCTACTTTAGCAACCATGACGTCATCCAGAGTTGCAAGCTCAATCCACCAAAATCATTCTAGCAAGAAAAAGTTGGTTTGACTTGGGAACATAAAGTCAACAGTTAAGTTTAGTGTTGGTTTCGATCATACTCAAGTTGATGTAGTATTAAGTTATCTTTATTTTTATTTTTAATGATAAAAATAATATATAAGGTTAAGAAGACAGATTCGCTCCTCATGTGTGGGGAACATATTGGGTTAGTGGTATTGGGGTTAACGATGTTAAATATAGGACCAAACCATTAAAAATCATTAAATAGTGACCAATAGGATAATTGAAGCATAACAAAGGGATGAATGATGCAATTCACTGATAAATCAATGATGGTAATCCCCCTCCAGGAGCCACGTACACAGGATTTTTTTATTGAATTATGGTGTCTCTCCTTGAATGAAGGAAGAAGAAGTTGGTCTGCCTCACCTTTGTTTCATTGATAATGTGTTTGATCAATGGAAACTTTATAATTTATATACTTGTTGATTTAGTTTGGATGGGGTCTTGAATTGACATTTTTATCCACAAATTTTGTTCCTGAATTAGTTTTGTGTCTGAATTCTTGACCACATAACTTCGATAAACAACTAAAGTCTGAGTATATTTTGTGTATATTTGATGGCTATTTGAATTATTGGTGGAATTGATGAAACATATTATTGTTTTATCATGTTGAAAGTTTTGATTCACCTCAACAACGCTTGTCATTTTCTTGGTATGCCGGAGTGTAGCATCAACCTAGCCCAGTGTGTTGCCTACCTGGCACATGCTCCTAAATCAGTAGCCGTATACAGAGCACTAGAGGATGCCAGGAAGGCTGTGAGAGATTCAGTTGGGYAAAATGAGGGAGTGCCTTTGCATCTGAGGAATGCGCCTACCAAGTTGATGAAAGAAGTTGGATATGCAAAAGGTTATATCTATCCTCCTGATAATCCTTCTTCGTCACTGTCCTATCTACCAGTTCCCCTTCAAGGTTCTAAGTTTCTCAACTRGCCARACAGTAGTTAAGAAGATGCATGTCATCAGAAAGCAGTTTATGATATACTTTTGTTGTGCATCATGTTTTGTTCCAAGCTGCAAATGACTAATATTATTTTTGAAACACAATGTTCTGATGTAGTAATCTTTTTATAATGTAAATGAAGTTGTAATTTAGTTGCAATTTGAAGATTATAATTATCTTGTAGACCGAAAATGATAAGCTACTTAAGAGGAGAGGTAAGATTATTGTTCYTGAATCCTGTTTCAATACATAGTAGCRTAGACCCATATTTACAGGCATTCCCCCTTTTTGGCCACACATGATGAGTGTGATGCCCTGATGACGAACTACTTATTTTTACATCATTATTTTTGACCTGAATAAATTAATGAACTTTTACTTAAATTGTAGCCACTGTTGTCAAGAAGAGATTATTTATATGCTTTTCTTTGTTACTGCTTTGTTTTTTGAATTGATCGAGTGTTGTAGCAGTAGGCGTCCATTATTCAAAGATGATTTACTTGATACACTTACAATTTTCATTAAAAACACGTGTGAAGGCATGAGTTACTTAAACAGTTTCTGATTGATTGAGGTCAGGATTTTATATTCTGATTTTTTTTATACTTGTCATTCTTGCCTTGTGCACTTACAATACATTGTTTCTAATCTCAACACTAACTTACTACTGTGATACTGTATTAGAAAACAACCTAAAATGGTTGCGCAGATTTGTAGCAGAAAGCTTGTATTGAATTTAATAATAAATAAATAAATAAATAAGAACGAGCAAATTGATTAACAACCCAAAAACTGAAAAACCCCATTTCAGTGACTAAAAGTCTAAAATATTGGAAACCCCATTTCAGTGACTAAGGTTGTGTTTAAYAATCAAACATTTGCTTATATAGTGGCAAGATGGTRATTATGAGACTAATACTAGTATATGGTTACACGTATCCATGTTTCTTGTAGCAAGGCATGGTTGATAAAAGGGTGTCATCGATGTCAAAGATCCAAGCATCCTTGCCATTTTTGTTTAGATCACAGATAGTGTAGTCTACCTTTTGTGTGTTTTAGATATGGCGAGTCCTTCCCCATTTCCGGGGAATCCCTTGATTCAAGTTTCTGCCTCCCTATAGGAAAAGCCAAGGTAATTAATGAATATCTTTTAAGGTAAAGTAGGATAGTATGAACCAAAAGTGCTAAAAATAGTATTTTATTTATTGATGACAGATTGAAAGAGAAGGAAAAGATGTAACGATCACAGCTTTCTCCAAGATGGTGGGATATGCCCTTAAGGTATATTTTTTTATTTACGAGTGCTAGGTAATACTTGTTGAGTAGTTAATCTGATGATGTTGATTTTTCTTATAGGCTRTTGAAATACTTGAAAAGGAAGAAGGGATAAATGCAGAGGTGAGTTGATATTGATTGTGTTATGGGTTGAAGGAGCATATTTGTAATATGTGAGTGTTAATTAGGTTATATATATATATATATATATATATATATATATATAAGGGCATATTCAAGGGAGAACTGAGTTATTTGTGGTAACTGTGAGAACCAATATTAACCACAAATCAATAGATAAATTAGGAAATTTATAAATTTGGTAATTTTAAATTAAAATCTTAATGCAAAGATATTTTTGGTATTTTAAAACTCTCTCCGGCCATGAGGGTCTTTTTCTTGAATTAAAGAAATTATGTTCTAATACAAAGTTGAAGCAGTTTGCAGATGAGTTCAKTTTTTCATCATCAAGAACTAAAAGCACTTAAATCTGCACAAGATCCCAGAAGAAGAATTCAGTAACTCTGCAGCTTAATCTTCGTGCTTGATGATTGCATGTTTTGGTTGAGGATTGGTAGTGTGGTTAACTATCTTCAGTTTTTTGTTGGATGTTCATCAGGGGCATTGTTGATACATGGGTCTTGCTTGTGGTTGCAACTCCATTTTTTAGTCCACTGCCGGGTGTTTTGGATCATTGGTTGTTGCAGTCAGGTATACCAAATGCTCCTTTTCACTTTCAAATGTATTGATATAAGCGTTATGCTTCTCGATTATCCATTTATCAAACCYTGGGATCCATTTACGTTTCAATAGGCTCCCACTACACCTCTAATTTATACCTATACATATATATAGTGTTTTGTATAAGATTTGCATCAGATGCCTATTACTATAAGCTTCTCTCATAGTGATCAAGCTTTTGTCTCTTGGTTCACATACATCAAACAGTTTTGTAMTTCCAAGGTGTTCATTTACTATAACATATTCATCTTTGTGATATGTAAATGCAAATGTTGCAATATTACTTTACATAAATAAAAGTCTTGCTAAATGTATTTGCACATATATATATATGTATATGTTGTCGAAACCATATATATCATTTTTTTTGTACATATGACAAATTAAAGTAGTATTGATTCACCAAAAGGGTTCTTTTTTTCTTGTAACAATAGTTTTTGTCTCTTTCTTGCAAGAAATTGGTAGCATGTTTCTCTAAGACTTAAGCATGTGTTAGCATGTTGAAGTAAAAGGCTAATTCTGATACAACACCACCCCCAGCAAGCAAGGGAACGATGGCGAGGATGAGGCTGAAGAGGTTCAATCACATGAGAGTGTCGTTGACCAAACATATACGGCTAGTTTAAGAGAAGAAATTGCGACACAATTAATGCAACATGAGTATTGATTCTAGTTGTTATGAGACAGTTAAACTTTTGAATGTATTAAAAATAGATGGTAGTTTACAAATAGTTTAAATGATTGGATATTTCAGTTGAATTTAATTGAAATCAATTGATTCAGATTTTATACATTTGTCAGTTTACGAAAACAAACAGTCTGACGGATTCAAATTTCACTCTTCAGACGTAAAAACAAACAGTCTGATAAATTCAGATTTCAGACTTCAGCACCATAACAAAAGCCACCTAACATTAATATATTTTTTTAAAATTTGATAATATCTTCAATCCAAAACTATATAAAAAAAAAAAAAAACGAGTCCTAAATTAATTTTGGTTTCCAGCGTAGGATCTATTTTTACCTGCACACCAGAAGTGGAGGGGAGACAAAGATAAAGAGATTGGGGGAAGGGGAATTCGATTTTGAGGGATTGACAGATGAGGAAGTTAAGATGGGTGATGGACGGCAGTGGGTTCTGGGATTTGGACGTCTCCACTCCGGCCACCCTCAACGGCCTCGCCCGACCCGTACCCGGTGACCCAACCCCATCCATCCTCGGATTGTCCAGAGGGATCCGTCTTTCAAGACCCAAACAGGTCGACTTCTTCCAGCGCTTCATGTTTATGCCATTTATCCCTTCTTACTCCATTGCTAGTCCTCATGCTCATGGAAACGGCTTCTCTCTTCAACGCCTTCTCTCCTTACCTTTCGCCCTGGATCGCTGGTTGGTTTTTGCCCTTTTTACTTCTATATTTATATATATATATATATATATATATATATGTGTGCGTGTGTATATATATATATATATATATATTGTGGTGTTGTTTTGTTTTCAACTCCTAAAATTCTTTATTTTGATCCATCTGATTACAAAATTCATGCAGGTTCGGAAYGGTGCTTGGTCAGTTCAATGTACAAAAGTTTGCGTCAAGTATCAAGAAAAATTGATTGAGGCAACCAACCCATCAATCTCCATTGTTCCAAAGCATTGGCAGACATCTGAGCGATAAGTCTTTGTATGCCATTGATKTCTGCTCAGAATTCTTCCTAACACCTGATGATTCTCTTCTTCTCAGCCTAGAATCTTATGGTGATGATGACTACAAGACACCTCGAAAGAAAGCAGTTTTTCATCACAAGGCAAGCATGTCATGTAATGTGAAACCTTAATTGTGCTTTTCTTGTGTGTTTTAGTAGGTTGTCAATAAAAAGGCCCATTATCAAAGATTCCTGAACCAAAGAGCTGCTTTAAGTGCTTAGGGTAACTAACTGTATGCAAACTAGTAGGGATTCTGTCTCAATTACCTTTTCTCATCTCATGRGGATTGTGCTTAGGTAACTTAAATCCAAGTATAACTAAGAGATGRAGAAAAGATTGTTGTTAGCTTAATGCTACCCTGGTAATGTAGTGTAATTACCCAAATCATGTGGTCCGGTAATGGAGAAAAGAATTCCCATCTTTCGGATGCATAATTTATTAAATATGCTTATACTTGCTGAATTTCCCAATATGGTTGATGATCATGTTAACAATCAGTTTACAATGGATCTGATTTGATTGAATCAAAATTACAACTCTTGCTTTGATACTAAATACAATTTTTKGCACAAATTGACCTGTTTCTATTGGTTTAGAACTTGCCAGAATATTTTACAAGTATGAGAAAATGGCTTTGTTTCTTGCAGTTCCCACATCA
>NC_037537.1:29065572-29068371 GCF_001531365.2 Cynara cardunculus var. scolymus
GTTCAACCATCTAGTACATGACAAGATAGATTGGTGAATCAAGGGCTATTTGACCTTTCATTATGGAAGTATTATTGATTTCTTTACATGACTGATTGGTGGAAAAGACATGAATGGGAGTTATTTAATGTTGCTAGATGTTACAAGCTAATTTCAAAACCATTTTTAGGATTCTGTGTGTTTCAACCTTGTCATAAAGTTAAGCTCCTGAAATGGGAATTGACCCTTTTGATCAGCTTGTGACATGGGGTTTAGGGTTTATGAACTTGCCCTGGAGTTGATACCATTCTATAAGTGGGATATGGTAGCAAGATCTAACCAAATAAAAATACCAGGTGCTTCAAAATAAACTCTTCTAAATACACAACTGACATTTAGCAGATGACGAGAACCAGTGCCATTTATGTTGCTGACTAACCTAAACTAGTAATATTGCAGCTTACATTTGCTTATGCTATGATGCCTACCGAAACTAGTTGCAGGCCCACCCTCAGGAAGCTGGAGATGTTCTTCATTATACTTAACTTCCACCAGACAAAGACCATGAGGCGGAGCTACAAGAGCGACCTTTGCAAGTTCCTTGCGATCACATGTTGCCAAAATTTTTGGAACAATCTCCGATGGGATTGCTTCCCTCCCAATCTGTAACAATAAAGCAACCTATAAAAGTGGAAACCAATAAATGTCTCAATCCGATCCAAGTAATCATTTGAGGAGATGATGTTGGTGTACCATGTTTCTGACTTGTCTAATTTAGAAATCCAGAGCCTTCAACTTCAATCTGCAAAATGGGTCCCTGAAAAACACCAAAAGGTTTGTTTGTTGCAAATGCACACCCAAAAAATAAAAATAAAGAAATAAAAAAAATTACCTTTTCAGTTATATCCAGTCGGAATATATTCTTCACTGGGTTGGCTGTGCGATCATTGCGCTGTGCATTCGCAAAGGCTGAAAAATCATGTTTCCCTAGAAAATGCTTAGTGGCTTCCATCATGACACAAKTATTGAGCTTGGAACGATTATGATAAGCATATAGACGATGGAATGGGTCCATAACAGGATCATTATAGATCTTGTAATGATAGATCTTTCCGGTGATTGAAAAACGAGCATGGAATTGGGGCATTGCAGGGCAGATTTCTGTAACTCGAATGTCAGGAGGAAGAAGACCATTGAGTGCTACGTGCATATCCTGCAGTCCTTGATAATTGAAAGGTGTAACGAAGTGTGCCACCTGAAATCAAGTTTTAAATTTAAACTCAATGATTGATTGGTTGCTATACGTGTGAATACCATTACCTGACCTAGCGYATGGACTCCTGTGTCCGTCCTACTTGCACCAACTAMACAGAGATCCTTGCGCTCTAGTTTTGTAACTCGAGTTAAGGCTTGTTCCAAAATGCACTGTATGGTTGGCGTTGWGGGCTGATACTGCCAACCTAAAAGTAAGTACAAAAAKCCCTATCTTGAGGGAATGTTCTATAATCTCGATTTAGGGCATAAAGTAAAGACATAATCAAGATGAAGATGGAGATAGAAACCAGAAAATCGAGTGCCATCGTAGGATAAAACCAAGTGCCATCGTAGGATAAAACCAAGCGCCATCTGTAAGCAGGTTGTTGATGAGGATAGGGATGAATAGTGGGCAAGGGAAGTAGTCCAAGAGCCATTATTCTATTCGCGCTATCAGATTCACACCAGTTAATATACCCTGGTTGGAAATTGGTAAATGGTGATTGTGGTCGGGTTAGGATGGAAACCATGTTACATAGAAGCACAGTTTTGCAATTCATAAATTCTTTGTATATTCTCAAAACGTTTTATACACAACATAGGATCCGATGAAGCATAAATTGTAATGGATAACCAAATGAAGGTCATGATTTAAAGGTGTTAGATTTTTTGAACGAGTTTTTAAAGTTATATTTGATTTTTATAAGCAGTGTATTTGCATTATAAAGATGCACCTCGAATTTAACTCATTAATCAACATAAATGTTATTGGTATATGCAAAGAACCCAACTTAGGCCGATTTGTCCTTAATGAACTCAACATCTTCATGTAAATAGTTTAAAACAAATAAAATACTTATCATGTATATATTTTTTCTAAATACTAGACACATAATATTTATCAATCTTTGCTACAAATATTGTTTCAAACATACACATTTATCTATCATCTCATATAGGGATGGGAATGGACCTCAACCCGTCGGGTAACCCAGTCCACCCGTCCCGGTCGGGGACGGGGATTCCCCGAAAAATCGGGTCCTGAGGACGGGGACGGGGATCCCGCTTGGCGCAAGCCGGGGATGGGGACGGGGACGGGTATAGCACTCCCCGCCCCGCCCCCTCCCGTACCGTACCCGTCTTATATATATATGTTTTTTATGAATTTGAGCTTTGGGCTGTGAAATAAAAAAAGTAAATGCATTTCTCCTTCCTCTAGTCCAGTCCATGAGTACTAATTCACAATTTCAATTTCCTAATCCTATTCCTTCCCGGTTCCCGCATCCTCCCTCCTCATTGTCATTGTACAATTTCCTTCCCTAGTATACGAGTACGACACGGACGGCGCTTAGAGACTCCTTCTCCCGACCAGACTCTCCCTCTCCGGCGACGGCGACAGGCCGACAGCTACTCCCACTCCGGTTCTCCCTTTCTGGCTCTCCCTCTCCGGCTACTGGGCTACGGATTTAAGTTCTGAAATCTAAAAGGTATGTCTTCTATTAATCATCTACCATTTTATACTACCACTTTGATAATGATTGTTATATATGTTCCTTGATTTGTGAA
>NC_037537.1:29068696-29081755 GCF_001531365.2 Cynara cardunculus var. scolymus
ATATTAGTTTAAACTTTTTGGTCTTGTTTAAGTCTTATATTAATATTAGTGTATTTCAATAATTTTTTGTTTTTAAAAAAAATCCCCGTTTCCCCGTTGGGGATCCCCGTTCCCCGTTGGGGACGGGGATGGGGATGTGATCATAATCCCCGGCGGGGATGGGGACGGGGACGGGGACACATACGGGGGATTGGGGATGGGGACCGGTATTGAGGTCCCCGCCCCATTGCCATCCCTAATCTCATAGTGTAGCTTAAGACCTACTCAATTATAACGTAAAAAATGTCTAGATATCATAAAAGACAATACTGATAACTTAACTCACATAAATTAACTAACTTGACCAAGTTGACATTCCCTAGAATTACAAAAATAGGATAGGCACCAACTCTTTTTTTTTTATTAACTTGGATATCCAACCCGCTATGTGAGCCGATTAATCCCAGAACGACCACCTGCTTTGCAGATAGTCTGGAGTCACCGCATTTGAACCTCCGTGGCCACAAGGGGATTTTTATTCTTTATTGAATTTGAACCTAGGACCTCCTGGTATTTTTGACTTTTGGAGTCAAGCTCAAACCAATCATGCACCACTCTTTTGGTTATAGACACCAACATTTGGAGTCAATACGACCTTATGTTCACTTATAGACTCGCCTCCACGTGATGTCAAGCATGTCACAATTGAAGCACTCTTTTAGACTCATACGCATTTGTTCACTTGCATCTAGAATCACTCGTGCTCCTCATCTTCACAAACTTTCATTTAGGGACCGTTTACCAAACATTTATGAGGTAAGTGCTTACCAGTAAAATTCAATGCTAGCATTTTCTTAGCCAGTAAGATTTTAGTCCACCAAAACGGCATTGGATGCAAGAATTTACCCGGTAAGTGCTAACCCTGGTAAGAGTCGTCATTCTCACTTACCGGATAAGACTCTCGGTCCTTGTCTTACTCTTATCGAGTAAGATTCTTGGTCCTTGCCATATTCATTCGGTAAGGTAATATAACTTGATAAACACTTACCCGAGTAAGCATTTGGTAAACAGTCCCTTAGACTTGCTTTCAACATATAGAGGTTGTTCTTCAAACACAACTTCCATATAACATAAACGTTGAACTATACTTAAGAATTTAGGGATTCCTCAAAGGACCAGGTTCAGGCTTGAAGTACCCATTCAATCAATGTTGTCTTGTCTGCGTTGGGCTTAGTTGAACTAGGTTGGTTCGTCGATGAGACAGCGAGCCAAGATACAAAATGATTGAAATAAAATGTTATATAATCCAATATTGTATTTATTTGATTATAAATACAAATAAAAATGGATGAAAGTTTTGATTAATAGGATTTGTTTATAATTTTGTAAGTGGGTATTGGCTAAAGTGACTTCGAGGCTGTTTGGTTGCAACTTAATGGGTTGAGTATGGCTTATTCAGTAAGCCATACAAGATTGTTCGGTTGTGGCTTAATGAATCAGATGACAACTTATTTGGACAGCCGGCTGATAGTGCTTGTTTACGCTCAACCATACATTTTCCAAACAATGCCTTTGTCATAACCCTTCAAGAAAAAAATACTCTAAAAAAATATCTCAAGAATCTCTCAAACCCGTCCCATAGACTTGAAGAAGAAATCCCTCAAAGAATTTCCCAACCTTACTGCACTAGAAAAGCCTTGATAATCTCCTTCCTTCAAGAAATGTCAACCGCAACTTACAAAGCGATAAGAATTGTCTATGAATGAAAGATTCAAATGCTTTACACATGGAAGGTGACTTGTTATTACACTGCAAGGAAAAATGGTTTTAGAGAAGGAAGTTTTAGAGAAGAATCTGAAAGTGTATCTAAAGGTGATTTTTAGGGAAAAAACAATATGACAAAAGTGAAAAGTGTAATAAAAGGTAAGATAACTTTTAGAGAAAAATTTCAAACCAAATAATATACTATGAAAATTGTCACTAAAACTTTTAGAGACGCTTCTTACATAAAGCGTTTCTAAAATCTAAATCAAAAGCTTTAGAAACGCTTTCTAAACTGTCACAAAAAATAAAGTGTTTTTATTTTTAGTTTTAAATTAAATAAAAGGTTTTAATTACACTTTAATGGTTTTAAAAGCGTATGTAAAGGCTTTTTATTTTCAATAAATTGTTTATAAAAAAATATAATTAGAAATCACACGACATCCGCTGCGTGCATACGAGAGTCGGGAGTGAAGTCTTGTGCGACTTTAGGGTTTATACGATTTCTCTTCCAATTTTCAATAATCGAACACAATCAAATGTATCAATAKTACCGRCTCTACGAATTGTAAGATTTCTTTTCGATTTTTCGATTTAGGGCTTGAGGATTCATCGATTACGGTATGTTTGTCTTAACATCTTCATTTTGACTATTCATTGCAATCAATTAGGAATTATGTTTATACTTTGTTTTGGTTACATGATCGACTGATTTGAGATCGGAGGCTTTCGTTGCATTAAAATTTGCATTAAAACGAGTTAGTGGAATCTATGGGTTCCATTTCCTCTACATTTTGAGTTGAAGTAAGAAACAATGTGCATATCATTGATTTGTGATTTAAAAAGATTAAAAGGATCAGAATCATGATATCTGAGAAAAGGCAAGGGTGAAACTAATTGAAGCGGAATCCGTGTAGCATTTATTGGATGATCTGATGGTACTTGTTCCATTACTTGATAGTTCCTCAATTTCGGCTACTCCAATTATTTTAGGATAGAAGGTTTGTTGTTGTCACTTTTGTTGTTTCATGTCACTTTYAATCATGCTAATTTGCAAGGCTCTTAATGAGTACCGTTCATCGGTTGCAGGATAGCCTATCCTACTCTCGAGCATACTGGGTCTCGAGATCAGTTATTGCTTGGAATGTGGATGCTGTTGGTGGTTCATGTTTTTTATACTCCAGTAGCTCTGCTGCTTTGACTATTGTAGAAACTGTAATTGAAGGTGTGTGCTCCACCTATAGCTGGTCAGGCACTTATGCTCATCTGGTTTTTTTTCCTAACAGGGATTCTTATAAATTGAGATAGTATCTTTAACATAGGATTGACGTTTTACCACAAACAGGCTACAATTTGTTCGTTGAGCTTAAGAGATATGATCAGAGGCTTCCTGAAAGTGTAAGATGGTTGATTTCAAGCTCTATCTATTGACCTACCTTCTTTAGACTTCTAATTGCTTGTTATGGTTCATTGTAGAATYTGTTTGATAATATCATATTGTATTATTATGCTTCGTTACTTGATTTTCCATCAGGTGAGAGATAAGCTTCCTCATATACGAGATTATAAAGCTTTTAAGGTTCCTACAGCTTTGGATCCCAAAACTATACTCAAAGACCAATTGGTTGTTGCTTTCTTTGATGGTAAGATTTTATGTTGCTTCTTCCCCTTGTAGTTTACCTTAAAAAGATCTCCAATCAACCTTGAGGGCCARCTCAACTGGCAAATAGAGGGGCTAGGCCTGGAGCTCCTCCCCATAGGTCGCCAGTTCATGTTCCTCAAGGCCACTGGAGATCACTTTTTGTGTTATCTTTTTGTAATTTTTGTTTTATGGGTGAAGTGAAATCCACAAGTATTTGGCAATTGCCTAAAAATTAAACTTGATACATGTTCCATAGCTTGTAGTTTCTTTTCCAGATGATTATAGTCTGTAAAAATGCTCCTTACTTGCAGCAATTCACACTTTTGCTACATTGTGCAGCCAGTGGACAATGCATTAGTGTTACTAGTTTGCAGCCAGTGGATAATGCTCTTGAATTCTTGACAATGATTCCATTATATTTTTTATTACGTATTGCAATAATTTGGGTTGTCCAAAATTTTAGAAATTTCTTGCTCATAGATAGAAACTAATACTTTGGCATTTTCCCTTAAAAAGCTATAATCCTGTTCTGTGGGGAGTCCCTACAGGAAGCTATGCAACTAACCCCAAGACATCCCAAAATGGAAAATGCTGCAACAAGGGATAGAGGGATATACAAATAGGAATGCAAGATGCCTAACTTGGATTCCCTTATAGATTGTTCCAGGTTATTACTTGAGAAGGAATGCAGATGGTTTCATTGAGAACAGCACATGTGTAAATAACACTGCGAGTGAGCATTTTATTGTTGATCGTCTAATTGTTGATGATCTTTTAAACAGGGCATGCAATTATAAGGTAAAAGTACTGTCACTCCCCTTATATACAGCAAAAAAGAATTGAGCATGAAAATTATTTATGTGCCGTTTGTGCCTCATGTTTCAACCATTTTATGCTTGCATGTCTTACTTTCGGTCGAAACTAAAGTGGTTTGATTAGTTTGGCCTTATTAAAAAGATGCTTAGAACAACAGTTTGTTTTTGGCCAGAAAGTAGGACGAGTGGGTCAAATAAATAAATTTAATAGTAAAGTGGCCAAATAGTATATTACTCAATTATACAAAGTTGAAACAGATCATTTCTCCTTGGACTCTGTGAGTTCACAATGAGATGTTTACTTCCACAACAACCCATATGTTTAAGAAGTTAAAATTAGTAAACCTAAAACCACCAAAAATTCTACATTTGCATTATTATTTAGCTCAAAATGTTTAAGAAGTTCGAATCAGTACTCCTAAACCACTACGAACTCTACCTTTGTATTTATATCTTTTATGATTCTAAATACCACATTGCTGATCTCCTACAGATTRATGGGTTCCGGTTTGATCTTATGGGTCATATGATGAAAAGTACCATGGTATGACACTCTAACCTTATTTTTCYTATGCCCCTCCATCCATGCCATGAAAATTGCRATGTTTGATAGATCACATAGTTTAGAAGGAACTTTTACTATTAAACAAATGTGTTAAATACCCTCTGATAATGACAAAAATAGGAAATTTTGTGGACCCAGAACAATATCATCATTTCTCTATAATTATGACAATGAGATGGTTGATAAGGTAGATTTTAAGAGGTTGTCAAAACAAGAACTGTTGCAGTTTTTTGGGACATCCCAGGAAGCGAACAGAGGGAGTAGCGGTTTAGACAAGTAATCTTGGATATCTGAAAGCACTTGCTATTGTTAAMAAACAGAAGCTTTCGGTTGATTTGTAACTTCTTTTTTCTGATCACAGATGAGAGCTAAGAGCTTGCTTAGAAACTTGTCAAGGGACAAAGACGAAGTAGATGGTTCAAGTATTTTTCATGTAAGAATGAAGCCACCAKTATATGGTTTCCAACTGATTGATAATCTTCAAAACTGTAGTCATTTCACTGTAAAGCTATAACATGTTAGCTTTTTTAGCAGTCTCTATTGTGTTGGTTCTTTAGAATGTGTAAAGCAGTCCTTGAAAAGCACGATAAACGCTTTTTGCCAATGCAAAATGATGTAGACATTCATCATCGCCCCTGGGGGCTGGGGGCTTTGTATCTAGTTGTTTCTTGAGGTTTATGTTTAAATTTCTCCTCTATTCAGGTATGGTGAAGGTTGGGACTTTGGTGAAGTGGCAAACGATGGTCGTGGCATAAATGCATCACAGTTCAATCTAGCGGKAAGCGGAAGTGGGAGGTACACGAAATGGACCAATTTATTATAGTTGGAACATTTATTTATACAATGATAAATAATTAATGTATTTCATTCAGCTTTAATGATCGAATTCGGGATGCATTGCTTGGTGGRTCTCCATTTGGTCATCCTCTTCAACAGGGGTTTCTCACAAGATTATCTTTGCAAGTAATGCTAATGTATTCTTTAATTTCTATTCTTTAGGGCGGATGTTAGAAAATGGATTTATAGATTGATTGAATGTTGAGGATTGTAGGACTTTTTTTATTATTATAAATTTATATCAATTTATTGCTTTGAAATTTTTATGTTGTTTTTGTTGATTAATATAATATATAATTATATACAAATATAGATCTTAAATATGGATGAAAAATAATAATAACATGCCCTTTAGAGAAGGAATTGATCTTTAAAAGTGTATCTAGAGATAAGATTTAGAGAAGGTTTTGATTATTTGTATCTAAAGATAATCTTTTGAGAAGGTTTGTAGAGTGTAACTAAAAGACATCTTTAGAGAAAGTTTAGGTAAAATGTCACTAAAGCCAATATCTTTAGAGAAGCTTTTTTGTAACCTTCTCTGAAAGYACCTTTTAGAGACGTTTGTAAACCGTCATCAATACTTGAAAAGTGTCACTAATAAATACATTTAGAGAAGCTTTTATAAAAAAGTTAACTAATCTTTAGAGAAGTTTTTAAGTGTATCTAAAGCCCTAAAAAGGTGTCTCTAAAGGTTACCAAAAACATACCCTTCGAAAATCGTCCCTAAAACCTTTACCTACCCTTACATAGAGAAGCTTTTTAACGGAAATGAAAAGCTTCTCTAAAGCCTTTAGAGAAGCTTTTAAGAATTTTAAGTACAAAACAGAACCTTCTCTAAAGGTTATTTTTCTTGTAGTGTTAGCAGAAAGATTCAAATGCTTTATATATGGAAGGAGAGATCGAGATCCTTACACATCATCTCCTATTGAATATGGTTTTGACCCCTCTTGGTTTTTTTATAAGGGTTCATCGATTATGTTTTTTTTTATTTGGGTTTAATTTGATTCAACAATTGGTTACATTTGATTTGCTTGTTGTTCTTGGTATGAGTATTCCATGTAATATGATTGATCTACAAATAATTATTGTAAAAAATTGATTGTTTGATGATTTGTTTGTAACGTTCATACAGTTTTCTTGTTTGATCTATTTTCTTTAAAATTTGCTGCAAATATTGTTGTTATATTGTAAAATTTTATCTACAAAGATTGTTTGATATAAAGTAAAAAATAAAATAATCATTTATACAATTCAGACTGTTTATCCAATACAACAACCAACTGATGTTTAATTAAGCATATTTTTGACATATGGTACTACATTACGCATGTAAACCAAATTTATCATTAGAAAATTCATTTGATACCGATATATGAAGAAAAAAAAACAGAAACAGAAAATGAAAATGAAAAGAAAAAACAACGAGAAACCCTAACCCGGCCGTTCTCACTCACCAGGGTCATGATTCCGATCAATTCATCATCCCTAACTTGTTCTTTCTCATCCTCCCCAATTTCCTATCATCTCTTAATTCACATACACACCCTCGTATTCATTAATTTTAATCAATTTGCTGAGTCGATTCAAACAATACGATCCAGCAAAATCTTCCTATTTGGGAGTTTTCAGGTATCTCCATCTTTTTATAACCCTAATATCGTTTCAATTTTTTGCATCAATAACAGCTTGTTGTGTCAACTTTGCTGGGTAAAAAAGAAGATTGTCAACCAGAAATTGAATTCTGATATAGTGAACAAGTTTTATACCTGGTGTGAGAAATAAATTCAGCTGAATGTTTTAAAAATTCAACCATTTTCACCATCTGATACTGTTACCATTATGTTCCAAGTGACTAGCTCCGTTTTTGTTTGGGGGAGGGGAATTTAAGGTTATTGTCTGCATTGTTTGCACTCATGTAAAAATTGTGCCTGCTAATTTAGGTTTTTTTTGGGGGAAAAAGTAAGACAATATATTGATTAGGAGATCAAGAAGATCATAATTGATGATACATTTGAGGAGTCAATATCAGTATTGTCTTTTATGATATCTAGACATTTTTACGTTATAATTGAGTAGGTCTTAAGCTACACTATGAGATGAGTTCTTTTGAGCTTAAAATAGATAAATGTGTATGTTTGAAACAATATTTGTAGCAAGGATTGATAAATATTATATTTGTCTAGTATTTAGAAAAAATATATACATGATAAGTATTTTATTTGTTTTAAACTATTTATATGAAGATGTTGAGTTCATTAAGGACAAATCAGCCTAAGTTGGGTTCTTTGCATATACCAATAACATTTATGTTGATTAATGAGTTAAATTCGAGGTGCATCTTTATAATGCAAATACACTGCTTATAAAAATCAAATATAACTTTAAAAACTCGTTCAAAAAATCTAACACCTTTAAATCATGACCTTCATTTGGTTATCCATTACAATTTATGCTTCATCGGATCCTATGTTGTGTATAAAACGTTTTGAGAATATACAAAGAATTTATGAATTGCAAAACCGTACTTCTATGTAACATGGTTTCCATCCTAACCCGACCACAATCACCATTTACCAATTTCCAACCAGGGTATATGAACTGATAGCGCGAATAGAATAATGGCTCTTGGACTACTTCCCTTGCCCACTATTCATCCCTATCCTCATCAACAACCTGCTTACAGATGGCGCTTGGTTTTATCCTACGATGGCACTCGATTTTCTGGTTTCTATCTCCATCTTCATCTTGATTATGTCTTTACTTTATGCCCTAAATCGAGATTATAGAACATTCCCTCAAGATAGGGCTTTTTGTACTTACTTTTAGGTTGGCAGTATCAGCCCWCAACGCCAACCATACAGTGCATTTTGGAACAAGCCTTAACTCGAGTTACAAAACTAGAGCGCAAGGATCTCTGTGTAGTTGGTGCAAGTAGGACGGACACAGGAGTCCATGCGCTAGGTCAGGTAATGGTATTCACACGTATAGCAACCAATCAATCATTGAGTTTAAATTTAAAACTTGATTTCAGGTGGCACACTTCGTTACACCTTTCAATTATCAAGGACTGCAGGATATGCACGCAGCACTCAATGGTCTTCTTCCTCCTGACATTCGAGTTACAGAAATCTGCCCTGCAATGCCCCAATTCCATGCTCGTTTTTCAGTCACCGGAAAGATCTATCATTACAAGATCTATAATGATYMTGTTATGGACCCATTCCATCGTCTATATGCTTATCATAATCGTTCCAAGCTCAATACTTGTGTCATGATGGAAGCCACTAAGCATTTTCTAGGGAAACATGATTTTTCAGCCTTTGCGAATGCACAGCGCAATGATCGCACAGTCAACCCAGTGAAGAATATATTCCGACTKGATATAAMTGAAAAGGTAATTTTTTTTATTTCTTTATTTTTATTTTTTGGGTGTGCMTTTGCAACAAACAAACCTTTTGGTGTTTTTCAGGGACCCATTTTGCAGATTGAAGTTGAAGGCTCTGGATTTCTCTATAGACAAGTCAGAAACATGGTACACCATCATCATCTCCTCAAATGATTACTTGGATCGGATTGAGACATTTATTGGTTTCCACTTTTATAGGTTGCTTTATTGTTACAGATTGGGAGGGAAGCAATCCCATCGGAGATTGTTCCAAAAATTTTGGCAACATGTGATCGCAAGGAACTTGCAAAGGTCGCTCTTGTAGCTCCGCCTCATGGTCTTTGTCTGGTGGAAGTTAAGTATAATGAAGAACATCTCCAGCTTCCTGAGGGTGGGCCTGCAACTAGTTTCGGTAGGCATCATAGCATAAGCAAATGTAAGCTGCAANAAGTTAAGTATAATGAAGAACATCTCCAGCTTCCTGAGGGTGGGCCTGCAACTAGTTTCGGTAGGCATCATAGCATAAGCAAATGTAAGCTGCAATATTACTAGTTTAGGTTAGTCAGCAACATAAATGGCACTGGTTCTCGTCATCTGCTAAATGTCAGTTGTGTATTTAGAAGAGTTTATTTTGAAGCACCTGGTATTTTTATTTGGTTAGATCTTGCTACCATATCCCACTTATAGAATGGTATCAACTCCAGGGCAAGTTCATAAACCCTAAACCCCATGTCACAAGCTGATCAAAAGGGTCAATTCCCATTTCAGGAGCTTAACTTTATGACAAGGTTGAAACACACAGAATCCTAAAAATGGTTTTGAAATTAGCTTGTAACATCTAGCAACATTAAATAACTCCCATTCATGTCTTTTCCACCAATCAGTCATGTAAAGAAATCAATAATACTTCCATAATGAAAGGTCAAATAGCCCTTGATTCACCAATCTATCTTGTCATGTACTAGATGGTTGAACKAGAAATATAAAAYTACAGCAGTATATCAATCGSGACAGAMAAATATGATTMAGGTCTCARAAAAACGAAGCTCAATCATGAACTCTTGCTGCCTTGGTGAGTACCATGCAACAGCTTTGGCAGAACCAAGAACTTGTAATGCATATTCAACTGCAAATACAGGATCCTTCATTTTCAGAAACATGTCATCCTTTTTGAAATCCAACTCAACTCCAGAATCCACCCTGAAGCTGAAAGGTCCGATGAGCTGCACCAACAAGTTAAGCAGGGAAATCTAAACATCAAACTTTAAAACAAAAAAAAACTACTTTTGCATGATGGTATCTACAAACAATCCAGACATACTCTGTAAAACACTAGTGCTGTTGAAACATATATAAATCCGATAACAAATATCATAAAAATCTTAAGGTAAGTACCTGCTGTTGAAATGAAAGGGTGGTAATTGGACAAATTTCCCGAACAGCTTCTAGCTTAGGTGGGTGCGARTTGTATACATCTTTTGCCRATYGCGCAGAACCTGAAAGAAAAGTTGAAGCAGAARGAAATTCGAGGAGGGCCTGACAACGAGTTAGATCAAGGAACATCCTCTGGAAAGTTCCATGCTGGGCAGAGAGTGACACTGTTGCAAATGAATCAGCTAAAATAGCACAGTTGCCCCTCCTCACACCAAGACCGAAAGAACCATTCAGACCATTTCCTGTTGGGGCTCTAACTGAATTATCTCCAAAACATGCAGTCATGACGCCTCCTGTGTCAGAATGTGGTTAGGCAACATGAATTCATATCGCAATGGATCCCTAGAGTGTCTACCCCAAACACATAATTATTGGGCAGGCAATTATATATTAGGAATGAACTCCTATTTACAAGTCTAAAAATTGAAACTTTGGCATTATTCCTCATATAAGGAAAATGCATGATCGTATATATGTTCCTTTATCATTACAACAAGTCTGCAACAACAATAAAGTAAGTGGAGCATCACGAGCATTCCTTACCAATGATTCCTGCTACTGAGATATGAGGATTAGAGAGGAAGGTGTCATATGGTTGCACCATTTTCAACTTTGGTGCTCCACTTCTCCATATGTCGATATTATGTTTAAAAGAAAATGCAGTTGTGGCAGACAAACCAGGCTGTAAAGATGCAACCATTGCACCATTTTGATGGCTTCCAAATACTCYTGGTGAACCAGCATTATGGTTGATGCAGASATGGTAACTTGTGCCACTATCGGAAGCAACGGATGCCAGGTCGATTGCCATGGTCAAGGGGACATCCCAGAAAGTACTGTCCTTGTCAACAAAAAGTCCAGGAGAAGCTGCTTCTAGAGTTAGATTATGATGTGGGAACTGCAAGAAACAAAGCCATTTTCTCATACTTGTAAAATATTCTGGCAAGTTCTAAACCAATAGAAACAGGTCAATTTGTGCAAAAAATTGTATTCAGTATCAAAGCAAGAGTTGTAATTTTGATTCAATCAAATCAGATCCATTGTAAACTGATTGTTAACTTGATTATCAACCATATTGGGAAATTCAGCAAGTATAAGCATATTTAATAAATTATGCATCCGAAAGATGGGAATTTTTTTCTCCATTACCGGACCACATGATTTGGGTAATTACACTACATTACCAGGGTGCAACCACACCAAATCTCTTTCGAATTCAAAGTTGGCAAGCATTTTCACCAATCTCTTTCGATATCAAAGTGGCCCAAAGCGATGGGTTTAAGCTTTTTCCCTTACCCCTTCAAACTATCTTTTCCTAGGTGCAACCACACCAAATCTCCCCTTGAGATTTTCCTTGAACTCGATGTCGGTTATGGCGCTCTTTGTACTTCTGTTGGGACCAGTGTAGTTGTTGCTCAACCTCTTGATGCACCTTTCGTAGATGAATCTTTGAGCTCTACCTCCCTCCCTAATGTATTTGCCATCTGGCATGGAATTGGATTGTGAACTCCTTATTGAGTGGACTTTGAGGAAGGAATTTCAAGCAAACTTCAGATGGTGCCTTATTTGTTGAGCAACTTGAATATGTGGAATGTTGTTATCCCATATTTTTGGGTGCCTTACATTATATCTTCGTAGAAGATACACAACTGAGCGGTTTACCACTTCCATTTGACCATTTGTTTATGGGTGGAAGGAAGTATTATGCTTAAGCTTTATTTCCATTTTAGACCATGAAGCACACCAAAACTTAATAATCGTGAATCAAGATTAGAGATGATGGATGTGAGTAGCCCAAATATCTTCCACGCATCGTCAAAGATAAGTCTTGATGCCTCTTCACCTTGCATGGCATAAGTACCACCATTTTTTAGAACTTGTCTGCTACCACAAAAAGGTAGTCATTCCCTTTTTCGGGTCTTTGGGAGGCCTCCTACAAAATCCATCAAAATGATTTCCCATGAACGAGTCGATACCGATAGGGGGTGTATAATCCAACCTTCCTGTTCGCTAGTTTAGACGTGTTACATGACATGCAACCTTTCACGAAACAGGCTACATTTTGCATCTAGGGCCAAAACATATGATATTGTAAAGGGAAAAGTCTAAAAAAACCCAATGAACTTTAGTGTTTGGAATGATTAAGTTCTTGGCCAATTTTTTGGAACAAGTAAGTCCTTAGACATTCCAAAACATGTCAAATAACTCTTTGGACTTTTTAAAACCTTTTAGATACATCCTTATAATCTATACAACTAGTTAATGTGGTAAAATAATAGAAAAAGTCTGAAAAAAACCCAATGGACTTTCATATTTTGAACGATTAAGTCCCTAAATATTTTTTGAACAAAAAAAAATACTTACATCTATAAACTGAAACAAGTATATCAAAAAAGTACTTACATTTAAAAGAGATTATTGATTAACTTATTTTAATTAAAAATAAAACAAATTATGTCAGTGATTTTCCAAATTAAAAAAATAAATAAAAAGAATTTAAAAAGGATTACGGATTAAATTTATTTTAATTAAAAATAAAATATATTTCATATGTGATTTTTCAAATTAAAGAAAGATTTAAAAATGTGATAACCGGATCCTAGTTATCACCCGAGGTAATTAATATGTGATTATTTGATTA
>NC_037537.1:29081855-29083328 GCF_001531365.2 Cynara cardunculus var. scolymus
CGGCCTTTTATCCTATCCCGCCTATCCCCAAAGCATTCTAACCCACCCCCTCATCCCGGAAGCAATCCAAGGCACCATTTCCCTCTTCAAACCGTTTCGCCATTCTTTCTGACTCCTCTCTTCCTAGAGACCCTGTGTCCTCCTCCTCCCTTCCCTCCTCCTCTGCTCCTGCTGTGATCGATGATGACCCCCTTGATCAGGATGACCTCCTGGATGAGGATGATTTGATTGAGGTTGAGTCGGATGATGGCGACACCGCCCGTTTCGTTGCCCGTGATCTTCCTATCCCCCAGGTTGATTCGTTGTCCCCTCAGGAGCCCGAGCAGATGGACTCCACCTCCTCCCCCATTTCCCAATGTTGAGTGTTGCCTCTTGGAATACCCGTGGTCTCTGCAACCTCTCCCATCAAAGGGCTGTGAGAGATCTCATTCGGGAATCCAATCTTCATGTCTGTGCTGCTCTTGAGTCGCGTGCTTCTGTGTCTTCTCTTCCTTCTATCTGTGAGCGTGTTTTTGGGTCTTGGTCCTGGGCTTCTAATGGTTCTCTTTGCCTTAGAGGAACCCGTATCATTGTTGCTTGGAACCCTGTCCATGTAGACATGATGCTTTTAAATGCCACCGATCAGGTGATGCATTTTCAGGTTAAGATTCGTGACTCCTCTAAGATTCTTTTCCTGTCCATGGTGTATGCGGAAAATTACCATATCGCCCGTCGCCAGTTATGGGCTTCCCTTAAAGGCCATAAGCATGTCGTTAAGGACACCCCATGGTTTATCATGGGAGATTTCAATGTTGCCCTTGATCCTAAGGACAACTCGTCTGGCACTTCGGGTCCTAATCGTGGTATGGATGATTTTCGTCAATGTGTCCGACACCTTGAGGTGGAGGATGTCAACTACAAGGGTCTGTTTTTTACCTGGACTAAAAACCCCAACGGTACGGGAGGTCTTCTTAAAAAGATTAACCGTATCTTGGGCAATTCTCATTCTCTTGCCCGTTTCCCTTCTGCTTCTGTTGTCTTTCTTCCTTATCGGAATTTGGATCACAGCCCGGCGGTTCTTACTCTTCCGTCTGGCTCTCCTCGTAAACCCAAACCCTTCAAGTTCCCCAATCTTCTTACGTACAAAGAGCCTTTTCTGAATGTTGTGTCCTCTCATTGGCACCCTGATCTTGTTGGTCGTGAGATGTATAAGATTTCTCAAAATCTGAAAAATCTCAAAGGGCCCCTCCGTAAGATGCTTAGTGATCAGGGTAATCTTCATTCTAAAGTTGCTAAGTTACGACTTGAGCTTGACAGGGTCCAGATTGCGCTGGATAGGGATCCTGAAAATGGGGCCCTCCGAGAGGAACATTGTGGGTATTTATCTACCTACAATAGTGCCTGCCTTGATGAGGAACGGTTCCTGATGCAAAAAGCCAAGATCAATTGGCTCCATGAAGGAGACCGAAATTCTTCTTTCTTTCATAAGTCGGT
>NC_037537.1:29086503-29087612 GCF_001531365.2 Cynara cardunculus var. scolymus
ACCCGAGCGCGTATTTGTCTTGCTTTTTAGCGTTTAAGTGTTTTTTTATTGATCTGTAGGGGTCACCCCCCTCCCTATCAAAAAACCCTAAACCCCAAACCCCAAACCCCAAACCCCAAACCCGAAACCCCAAACCCGAAACCCTAAAACCTAAACCCTAAACCCTAACCCAAACCCCAAACCCCAAACCCCAAACCCCAAACCCTAAACCCTAAGAGATACCAACCAAAAATTGGATTCAGGATTTGGCATTTAATCAAACACTTGGTGCTCAAGCTAAACCAACCATTTGGATCAAGTGTCACATAACTCACTCGCATAATTCCAAGAATATAAGGTGAAAAGATACTACTCAAAAACATTAATAGAAATTGTTTTTAAATGCAAAGGCCGAAGACATAACAACTCACGAGCAAACCCTAAAACCCAAATCAATCGGTATGTTGCCTCATCTTCAAAAGAACAAAGCAAAGAAGGAAAAGAATCTCTTGATTATAAGATACTTGAACACAGAAACCCTAAATAAAGAATGTAATGGGAGAAGAGAGCTGATACACAAAACGAGCCGGCAGAGGAGGTGGATGAAGAACGTGAAGCGAGCAGCCCAGAATCCCTAAATCAAGCCGAAAATGGTGGTGCGTCTCGACCTAGTACGGGAGTGGTCGGTTGTGGCCGGAGAAGTGGATGCAAGGTTGGGATTCGCCGGAGAAGGGGATGGAATTGGAGGTGGAATCGCCTAAAGTAGATGGTTTTATTTTCATCAGTGTATGTTTTTTTTTCCGGTAAAGGGGACGGAACCCCGAAAAAATTTATTCAAAGAAGAAAGCAATACAAACTACAAGGGGCATACCCCAAGAGAAGTAAAAAATAAATGCCTGCGTAGAAAATGTTTAGGGAAAACACTAAGTAAAGGCCTAAGACTAGGAGCCAAATTGGCATTAAAAAGTCTACAAGCCCAAATGAACAAACTATCAAGAGAAACACCAGAGTAAGAAACCCATCTCCAGAACTTTTGATCAACATGAACAGGCCCAATGGAGAGCCAATTATGAACCGGCGGTTACGAACCGGTTAGGGTATTTTAGGAATTCTTGGACCGGAACCGGTTA
>NC_037537.1:29088827-29090079 GCF_001531365.2 Cynara cardunculus var. scolymus
ATCAGGATTGGAGGCTAGAAAAGAAGTCATCTGACGTATTTGTGCCTGATAATAACATTAAAGATGATGCAAGAAGTAGCAGATTTAGTTCTACGTCAGATACAAATGTAGACGAAGAGGCACCTCTAATGGCATCTTCAAGGCTGTCATATATTGGACGTTCACAGCTTAGTAGCCGAGATGCATAATGAAGATGCAGCATTCTATATATAAAAATTAATCTGCAGGTATTCATACATGGGCAGCAGCAATGGCAAGCTGCACAAGGAAAAGAAAGTGAATTGGCAAGTAATCTTCCTTGTGGAAAGCAAACAGCATATTGGTTATTTTCCTTGTGTTGTGCAGTTATATACCAGAAGGGGGCATGCGAAAATTGGCAACTAGTTTATTAGTTTTCAGGAGGAAACATCAATTTATTACAAGACATGGTTTTAATTCTCGAGTGTAAAAGATAATCTCATTGGATGTTTCAAGTCGATTATAATACCACACATGTCTATTAGACGGACAAATGCAATGCAAAGTGTTGCTATTGGTGGGGATTAATAGAGATGCATATGGCTTCTTTATTTGGTTTTGATGTTACTATCAAATCAACACTGTTTGCTTGTAAGTTATTGCATTTTTATGTTGTTTTAAATTATATGTTTGAGCTATTGATATCTTATCAGTTCATATTTCAATTGTAATCCAATCAATTAACATAAGTTACGATTTTGGTCCCTTTGCTTTTCTTGGATTATGACTTTACAGTCTTTTTATTGCAATTTTTTTATCAAATACAAACCGAAAACAGAAGCTAATCAATTTTAACTTTAAATTGATCATAGTGTCCTCAATCACTAATGGGGAAGGATAAAACGAAGCAAAAGTACATGCCATAAGGGCAAATTTCCAATAACAAAACAAATACATTTGCTGTTGGATGGGGATTTTTATTTTTCATTTATTTATAAAGAAAAAGTTTTTCTTTTTCCTATAACAATGCTTTTCAAATAAAATAATTAAGAAAAACTTTTATGCAAAAAATAAATAATACATCAAATCTTATCGGCAAAAATAAAAATCTATGTTAGGACATAGAAACGTCGAGAATGCTATCGTTCATGTATTAAATTTTTTGTTATCCTCAGTTGGTACGTTCTTTCTCTTCTTGTTCCAAAATGATAAGAGCTTAGCTTAAGACAATCAGGTGATATCCAACCAGCCCTTGTAACTTATGTATTTTCTCTGTGCATACGTTGAATGGATC
>NC_037537.1:29091079-29100606 GCF_001531365.2 Cynara cardunculus var. scolymus
CTAAAATGCCCTTTAATTATAATTTTAACTCAACCTACCATAATTACTAATTTCCTTGTTTATCCGTTGATTTGTGGTTGAGATTGGTTCTCACAGTTACCACAAACAACTCAGTTCTCCCTTGAATAGGCCCCTATATATATATATAATATAATTAAGAATTGCCCATCACTTTTCTATTTTGAAAAGGCTTTCATCAAGGTATTTTAATCTCTATATTGTAGGGTTTACATTGTTTCATAGCCTATTGCTAAATTTCTTTTAGATGGCTATGTTAAATTCACCAATTTTGTGTCCAAGAGGTATAAGCTTGAACCCACTATTATGCTTGAATTCTGTTAAATACTTACGATTTAYGGATTCGGGTTTTTCTTTCTCTACTGCAAAACTCTGCCTTGGACTAYCTCTTCCCAAAAACACTTGTTTTTGTGTTGGTGTTAACATAAACAAAGATTTTCGTGTTATAAAAGTGGTTGATGATGATGAGGATGGTCGTGGAGAAGAGCCTACACAGTCWAATTTGGACTGGGAAGATGAATTTCTAGGAGAGATTCATCCTATGAGTAAGAGAAAACAAAAAGAAATGTCTGAATTGCTTCAAGAAACAGACTCCACGGATTGGTGTGTAAGAGCAAGGAAATCTGCTCTCAGGTCTATTCAAACCAGGGGTTTGACCAGTGCCATGGAAGATCTTTTCACTGTTAATCTTAAGAAGGAGAAGAACAAGAAGAAGAGCCATAACGTTAAGAAGAAACCGGTAGTTAACAAGGAAAAGCCCACCAAGGAAAGTTTGAATTTCGATTCTGATGGGGAAGATGATGAATTGAATATTGAAAACCTTTTGGATGATAAGGACCAGCTTAAAACAAGTGTGAGTATCATGGCAGGTGGGATGTTTAAGGAAAGAAAGAAAAAAACCATGGAAACTTTTGTTGAGAGGCTATCCCATTTCTCTGGGCCACATGACCGTAGGAAACAGATCAATTTGAACAAAGAAATTGTGGAAGCACAGACTGCAGATCAAGTATTGGAAGGGACGCTGAGATGATAATGGCTGTTGCCAAAGGCTTGAGTCCTTTACCTTTATCTCCGTTAAACCTTGCCACAACTATCCACCGTATTGCTAAGAACATGGAGAAAGTTTCGATGACCAGGAGTCACAGACTTGCATTTGCCCKGCGCAGGGAGATGTCTATGCTTGTAGGTATGGCAATGATGGCACTTCCAGAATGCTCTGCTCAAGGTGTTTCAAATATYGCATGGGCCTTGTCCAAGATCGGTGGTGAGCTCCTTTATCTGTCTGAGATGGATAGAGTGGCAGAGGTGGGCTTGAACAAGGTTGGCGAATTCAATTCACAGAATGTTGCTAATATTGCTGGTGCTTTTGCCTCTATGCAGCATGCTGCTCCAGAGCTCTTTTCAGAAATATCAAAAAGAGCTTCAGATATCATTCACACTTTTCAGTCACAAGAACTTGCTCAGCTGTTGTAGGCTTTTGCTTCGCTCGTTGAGCCTGCAGACTCAATATTTGCATCTCTTGATGATGTTTACAAGGATGCCCATCAGTATAGGTGCAGCTTGGACAAGAGAACATTAAAATTCACTGAACCAAGAGGTGCAGAAAGTATCAAAGTTGAAGGCTTTCCTCCGGTTCTTGATTTCAACATGGATCAACTTGGAAACATATCCTGGTCTTGTACTGTTCTTGGGCAAATGGATCGGACATTCTTTTCCCATGTCTGGAAAACCCTGGGCTATTTTGAGGAGCAACAGATATCAGAGAAGTATAGGGAGGATATCATGTTTGCTACTCAGATCCAGCTTGTTAACCAGTGTCTGAAGCTTGAGTACCCTCATTCGTTATTGTCTCTTAAAAGTGATATTGAGGACAAAATTATTCGTGCTGGGAAAACTGCACGTTTTAATCAGAAGATCACGTCTTCATTTCAGAAGGAGGTCGGTCGTCTTCTTGTTAGCACTGGTCTTGATTGGACAAGAGAATATGTTGTAGATGGGTACACCTTGGATGCTGCTTTGATTGATCTAAAAGTTGCATTGGAGATTGATGGGCCAACACATTTCTCAAGAAATTCAGGTGGGTGGTAAATGTTAGTTGGCATTCTTTTGCTCTAGTATTGTACATTGAGCTTCTATAAACCCCAGATTCTTTTTATGCTTTTTGTCAACAGGAAACCCTTTAGGGCATACAATACTGAAACGACGCTACCTTGAAGCTGCTGGTTGGAAGCTTGTATCAGTATCTCACCAAAAAGTGAGTTCTTTCGTTGCGTTAGCCTTGTACATGTTCTTTTCTTTTTGGGAAGGGAAATCTCCTTATTTACTATAGATATAAATGTTGTCTCTACTCATCGTTCTTGATGCTTGATGATCAATTTAAGCCAAGAGCTTGTAAACTTTGCCCCCACTTCAACACTTTCAAGTCATTTAGTAAAAGATCGTGCAAGAAGATTTATTTCCTGAAACTAATGATGGATTAGTTCAAGGGGCCTTTCATTATGGTCCATCTCTTTTTTTACTTGATTTCCTTTTTATATTTTATGTTGTGCAGTGGGAAGAACTTGAAGGGAGTCATGAACAGCTGGACTACCTTCGAGAAATTCTTCAAGATCACACAGCTGATGAAGCTGGAAGGTAGTAGTAGTAGTCAAGTATCAAACCAAAACATGAGTTGATCAGTTGTTGGAAAAGCAGATCTTGTGTACAAACCATGACAACATTGTAACCTGTAATCAATTTCTCAAGGTCTATGAGTGTAATAGAAGGAAAGATTTTATATAATCTTTTTTTTGGAAATGCTTTAGTACATAAGCTTTAAGCATTTTCACATTTTATAAAATATATAAGAATGGAACATATAAATAATAGTTAACAAAAGAAAAACCAGAACTCAACTCTGTGATAACAAATAAACCTTTGAGTTTACATCATGTGTGAAATAAATAATACAATAGCCAAACAAACATTTGAGCCCAACTTTAGGAAAAAAGTTCCCCAGACCTTACATACAACAATCTTCTTGCAGAAGGAACTGGAGGAGCCAATCCTGGTATATCTCTGATATATTTGTTCTCAGGGTGCGCAATCTAATCATTTACAAGGTTCATATTGCTATCAAAACAGGATAAACAGATATAACAAGGAAATTGGTAAATCACCTTCATAATAATAATGGCAATGACACCAGATACAATAAGAAATATGAAAAGCATGATGCATTTATCTGTAGCCACCTGGAAAAACATGTCTTGTGTTAGAACTACATACATAAATAGTAGAAATACTGAACATGTGCAAGGGAAGACTGATACCTGCCGCTCTATCTCCTTTACAAGTTTGGACACCTTTTTAATAGAGAAGTGAATGGCGTCCAAATCATTAACAATGCGACCCATTTGCTCAGTCTGCATTATAATGTACAAGTGAGAATGCATAGACAGAAGACCAAAACATTTACCGTTTACTTACTTCGCCTTTTAAAGTAACAGCAGTTTGTGTTCCCACTTCAACTGTTTGTAGAACCACCTGTATTTACATAATCCGAATCAGAAAAACCAACCTGTTTGGAGTGCTCAATGGCGTGATCTGTCTCATCCATCGACTTCAGGCCAGCCTGAACAAGCTCCTCATTCGTCATTGCTATAAAACAACTGGAGCAAGTGAGCTGTTATAGATGGGTACCAAATCCCTGATGATAACAAAACATTTTACAAGGTACATCTCAATAACAATTGTGGATGTATGCCACTTCAATATTTTCTTAATCTCATTTTGAGGTATAAGTTATATGATCCATACAAAGTCGGTTACTCTGCATAAACAAAGAGAATCACATATAAAAGAAGGAAACGATGTTGGTTAATTGATAATGAACTTCAAAAACACTTTTTTCCAGATAATGTAGGATCAGAATCCATTACCAGACTCGGACATAACAAGGATCTGATCTCACCTGATGCCTCCTGAACATTGTCCCATTTCAAAGAATCCAACCTTCTTATTCCCAGAGTGCTCTGATATCTGGATCCACATGCAAAAAAGAAGAAAGTCAGAACTGATAACCAGGTGAGATCAGGGTTTAGGGATATCCAAAGCAATCGAGAATCTCCCATTCTGTGAGCACTGCGTTTATGGGAAGCAAAAGAAGGTGTCATTCTCGAGCTCAACTCATACAACCAAGGCGATTCTCGAGTACGTGCATTCTGATATGGGCACCGACAAGAGTTCCTTCGCATGGTGGCACAGTTTACATGCTGACAATTATTGACGACTACTCACCTAAGGTATGGGCATATTTCTTGAAACATAAAAGGGATGTGTTTGCTACCTTCCGTGATTGGAAGACGTTGATGGAAAAGCAAACCGACAAGCATGTCAAATTAATTTTTATTTTTATATCAATTTTTTTTTGTAAGATATGAATCAAATGTATACTTTAGCTAAGTAACCATTTTTTAATTTTCAAATGTGTATCTTCTCATTTCATACTCTTATGTGATCCATAACATGAATTAACATAAAAAATACCACAATTCAAATATCATAATATATTTCATTAAATCTACTATTTTTCTTTTACATATATAATGACCTCCAATTTATCATTTCCTCCGTCAATATGAATAATGAAAACAACACCACAATTGAATATTTTTAATACTTAAGTCCTATAATACTACTTCATGCTTTACAATCTTCATTTTATATGTATACATAGAATGACCCTTCAAAAAGTACGTTATAAACTATAGTTTTCACTATTGATATTTGTCAACATTATGCCATTTTTGTATTTAATTAAAAACTTTGTGTGTATATATATTCTTTTGCAAAAGGAGGGTCGGTCAAAAATTATATTCTAACAAATTAATTTTTCAAAGAAATACATACTCTTTTAATATACCATATATATTGTGCATTCAATCATCTTCTCATAATTGTAAGATAATAAAAATCATACCAAAAATTCAAAAAAAAAAATACTTAAATCTCATAATATCGTTTCATATGTTGATTTAACAAAAAGAAATTGTAAAAAGAGGTTAGCAAAAGATAACCAAAATCGCATCGTACTTAAAGATTTTAAAATACTTAGATCTAATAAAGATTTTTTAATTTTTATTTTGTATAGTTAACATTTTTTTTGCTAAAAAGGGGTTGACCAAAACGAGTCATCCCTTGAGCTCGGAGGGTCAGGCAAAATGAACCAACAACATGAGTTTAGAGGATCGGTTGAGAGGAGTCAACTCCATGAGTTGCCACAAAGACATCTCAACCTCCCTTCATATACCCACTATTCATTGTAAATCTTTCATATATCCATCAATGTGGGATATATAAAACTCAACCATAATTCAAGAAATGAAGAATACTCACTTCTTAGGATGTTACCTCATTCCTTGTAAGTTTTATTCTAAGATGTGTAAAGATATAAAGATAAAGATAAGAATTACTAATTGGTTTTGTCATCTCGTTGACTTTGATTTCAACCATGGTTTTTTATTAATATAATTTTTATTGTTTGGATGAAAATGGTTTTGATTTCAACCATGACTATACATTTGAACTATATCTTTCATTCTTTTGTATACATTTTGAAAAATATTTCATAACTATAAGTTTTACCATTTGATTGGTTTTGATAGATTTCGATCATGGTTTTCATAGCTGTATTTTTTATCGTTTGGTTGGAATTGGTTTTGATTCCAACCCACGACTATAGATTTTAAACATATATATATATATATATATATATATATATATATATTCAATCTACCATTTTCTTACCAACATGGAATAATCAAAACACATCATATTTCAAATTTTGAGAATACTCAAGTCTTGTAATACAACCTTACAGTACTTGGTTGTTCTTTTAATAACATTTGTTTCATATAATAAACGTTGTTTTGCAAAAAAAGGACCATAAAAATAAGACAATCCTATGAGTCAAACTTCATTTATTGACACGATTGTCATCTCATTCTTCATTCTTATAGATATCTCTTTATTCTATTCTTTCAACTTCTCAACAAGTGAGATACCTAAAGCTCAACAACATTTCACTATTTGAGATTACTTCATTCTCATAATGTCAGCTTAATACCTCTTTGTTATTCATTTAATATCATTTCATACTTTGTGCGGTTTATTTAATATATATATATATATATATATATATAAAGATATATTTTTTTATTTTGTATGATTAATTTCTTTTTGATAAAATGAGATTGGCCAAATCAAATTGAGCAAACCCACGAGTTCAGAGGATCGGTCGAAATGAGCCACAACGTGAGTTTAAAGGATTGATCAAGAATAACCATCCACAATTCAAAAATGAAGAATACCCACTTCTTAAAATGTCACCTTATTTTTTTGTGGGTTTTACTTTAATATATACTAGAAGAGTACTCGCATAATGCAGCAAAACACCTCGATTTTAATGTCCTATTTTATTATTTGTCTTTGTCGATGTTATAATACGATTTTATGTGTTTTTAAGAAAGCAATAATGATTTTATTTTTGAATAAAATATAAATTTGAAAATATCATAAAAATTTGAAAAACAAAATCAATGTTAATATCAAATCAACCTAATTAAAAGCTTTATTTTTATGTAATTTCTTTAATTTAGTTTTTTATTATAATTTAATTCAAGTTTAATAATGAAATAATTTATTTTTGGTTTAATAAAATAATATTTTATAAATATAATAATTAAGTATTCTGTTAGAACTCAATGATTATCCTATTTATATTTTATATTTTTTATATTTAAAATGAGATGTTTATATGTATTTGATTATGTTTATCTGCAGTTAGTTACAAGAATTCAGATATGAAGCTTTAATAAGTTGTACTTATGCACAATCTACTTACAATCTTGAGTTTTAAGTAATATGCATTAATAAACAGTAATTTACGTATAAAAAGTGGCTTTTAAAAGATTTTGTCAAATGTTTTATAATATAACTAGAAGGATACTCGCACAACGCAGCGAGATAAATCTCCATTTTAATGTTTAATTTTTATTATTTGTCTCTATCGATGTAATATAATTTTATGTGGTTTTGAGGAAATGATAATGTTTTTTTTGAATGAAATATAAATTTGAAAGAATTCGATATTAGTATTAAATTAACTATTTAATAGTTTTCGTTTTTTATGTAACTACTTTAATTCAAATTTTTATTATAATTTAATTTAGGTATAATAACAAAGTAATTTATTTTTGGTTTAATAATATAATTTTTATTAAAGATAATAATTAAATATTTGGTTAGAAACTCGATAATTATCCTAATTGTATTTTATATTTTTTATATTTTAAAATAAGATGTTTATCCTATATTTGATTATGTTTATCCGTAGTTAATTACACGAATTCAAACATGAAACTTTAATAAATTGTACTTAATGCATAATTTACTTGTAATCTTGAATTTTAAGTAATATGTATCAATATATAATACTTTATGCATAAAAAATGGTTTTTAAAAGTTTTTGTCAAATGCTTTATAATATAGTATAGATATAAATATAGGTTTATAATGTAACATGGAGTAAATTTTGGACCGTAATCTTCGTATCATGTAAATTTTAGGACCATTTTTTTCTATTTTATACAAAAATATCATATATGTTTTTATCATTATATTTTTGAAAATTTAATATTAAAATACACTTTAAATAATATATTTAGATTGAATAATTATTAAAAATAAAAATAAAAAATATGTAATATAATCTATATATATATATATATATATATATTAAAGAAGAAACCGCATGCAATGACGTGACCTCTTCTCAAAACAATAAAATTATTTATCTTTTTTCTCCTTTTCTCAAGCTTCTCCTATTTTAATATTTGTTTTTTATGTTTCATATTCACATTTAAGATCTTTTAATTAGGTTGTTTCAACCTATTCATGTTCTCTTTAATAAGTACTCTTTTAACTCTCATTATTTCTTTCTATTCGGTTATAATTTTTCATCTTCTCTTCATGGTACACCTCTATAATAATCTCTCAATTCATGTATTCAATTATAAATTTGTGGATGCGATTTGCATTTTTGTTGATTTGAGGTGTCATTCAATAAGACAAATCATAGTATGAGTTTTTGCTTATGTAAGTATAATATTTCTTTTTTTAGTCAGAGATATTCAAATTAAAGTTGGAATTATGTAGGCATATGGAGTTTTTGTGTGTGGATAAAGTGACATATGAATCTTTGAAGAAATAGTGTAACATTGTTTAAGAAAAAAAAATCTCTCAATTTTTCCTCTCTATTCAGTTTTTTAGGTAATTTGCACTTTTGTTTATTTGAGACGTCATTCAATAAGAGAAATATGATATGGGTTTTTGTTAATGTAAGTATAGTATTTTCGTCTTTTAATTGGAGATATTCACACTAAAATTGGAATTATACAAACATATGAATCTCTGTATTAATCTGCCAATTCTTTCTCTCTATTCAGTTATAATTTTGTAGGGGTGATTTGCATTTTTGTTGATTTGAGATGTCATTCAATAAAACTAATCGTAGTATGTTTTTGCTTATGTAAGTATAGTATTTCGTCTTTTATTCGGAGAATTCACACTAAAGTTGGAATTATGTAGGCATATGATTTTTTTTATGTGGATAAAGTGACGTGAATCTTTGATGAAATAATGTAACATTGTTTAGCATAATAATTTCTTTTAATCTCCCAATTCTTCTTTATTCAGTTTTGTGGATGTGATTTGTTTTTTTGTTGATTTGAGTCGTCATTCATGAAAACAAATATGATATGAGTTTTTATTGATGTTGATCGGTCTATTGTGATTTTTTCTCTTTTTTAGCATTGAGTTTGGAAATTATTTTCTAATATTTTTAATTCTTAAAGAAGAAACCAAACATAATGAGGTGTTATCCTCTAAACATTAGAAACCCATTTTTTCTTAGATTTTTGATTTTTTAAAATATTTGATTTATGTTAAAAGACTTTTTCATCCCTATATTTAAAATATGAAATTCAATATAATACATATATTTTATTTTACATAATTTTATTAAAACTTTTATTTTCAGGATTTTTTTATAAATAAACCAAACTATGAACTGTCTAAAACAAATCTAAAAAGCTTGAACAAGTCAAATGAAAAAATAACAAATCAATCAGACTCTTATATATCTAGAATGATCATAATACTAGCTATTATTTTCACTTTTTACAATCGCATGTAGGAAAAAAGTGGTTTCAATGAGGTTCTTGACCAATGTTGCAAATAAGTATATCATAAACTAATATAAGAAAATTGCAAAAATATTCAACAATTATATTAATGTAAATAACAACACAATTATTGCTTGGTGAATATAATTATTTTATGAGAATATATGTAGAAGATAAATTGATATGTATTATGGTAAAATAATTCTATTAATACACCTCATGATTATAATCAATATTTTCACATATTTTTTTATGATTTTGAATCAATCACAAAGTTTGATATAA
>NC_037537.1:29100816-29110210 GCF_001531365.2 Cynara cardunculus var. scolymus
TTCGGACCGGATCATAAAATGGCTAAAGCACATCATCAATAGAGCCCAAATCAAATCAGACCCACATGAATGGAGTAGTTTTTAAGGAATTAGAAATTAAAGGGGGAGGAGTATGCATGGGAGATGGTTTTTTTACTTTTAGCAGTTTCTATGTACGGTTTACCAAACCCAAGACATCCATCATTTTCAAAGCTAACTTTTTGCATGCTATCACTTTTATCTGCCACATCTTTTATACAAGGGTCAAAACAATTAAYCAGATTAGAGTCTTGCCCAACATCCGATAAGGAAGACCTTCGGTCAAAGAAAATAGATGTGGAAGGTTGCTGTCGAGATCGACCGTTGTATAATTTTTTAAAACAAATAAACTCATTGGGTCGGCTACTTGCTCCACTTTGGGTCCATACAAGCCTAGCAATTTTCATGGGATGACTAAAGTACTGTTTTACACATACCAATAGCTGGTGATTCGTTGCTAAATGCTATCTTATTTTCACATCAAACATCCCTCTTTAACATACTAAAACGGTAAAACTGAACAAATTGATGTGTTTTTATATGTCGATAGGTTCGGAACAATTTGGAGCGAAAAAGGGACAATAAGAGGAATTTTTGACAACTTTACGAGACTACAGTGTTTCAAGCATATCTAACTCATCCGAGCTCGGATTTAAGTTATTCAAGATGATATAGAAATCTAACAAACAACCCCACAATTGTTAGGTTTTGAGTTTCTGCAGATTCGGGCGGCTTCTAAGACGAAATTGACGTCGAAGGTGGAAAAGAGATGATGGACCGCAGCCACGAAAGTCTTGATCTTACCTTAAGAAAATTTACATGCTCCCTAAAATAGTACTTTGGACTTGTAGATAAACATCCCAGAACTTGTTAGAACCTCATGAAGCTTGCAAACTTGTTAGAACCTCATGAAGCTTGCAAATCTCTTCAGCTCAAATTTGGCCTGTTACATAACACACCCCAATGTTATTCAATTTGTTCTTGTAACCACCAACCCAAATAAGAAAATCAGAAACATCTATAATATTTCCATATAAAAAATTAATAGCAACAAACTGTTACTRTTTCTTCTAATTTCTTAGTTTCAATCGAGTTTACATTTAGTGATGGCCACATCAAATGAAATCATTTCTCAAAACTGCATAAAACAACTGAAGAACAAACTGACCTCTGTWAACGATGGAGGATCTAGATAATCGGGATACGATGAACAGAAATGAAATCAGAAAAAGATGCAATACCTATGATGCATAATTTATGAGATTCACATAAGGAGTTTCCAACAATTGAACCACCTGCAAGAAACAATATATGAGGATAAACAAGACACATAGCCCTGAGATTTAAGAGCTTTCTTTTTAAAAATGTTTCAAAAATTATCTTGTATAATGAACCAGTTCATATGACTCACAGCCACTGGCCCCATGGGTGTTTACTGAATTACTGTTRGAAACAGAGGGGTTCTACATTGATTCAAACATCAAAATCCAATCATAAYAGTAAATGGAACATTAATCAAGCCCAAGTCTTATAGGTAGATTTAAATCAATAGATCATGTATAATATCTTCTTTACATTACCATTATAAAGCATGAATAACATGATTTTGAATCGGAGAGCAAAGTACTTTGTTGAGCTCTCCAAAAAACAAGATTAGATGGTTCTCATTTACTTGAATMTGARTAAAGGTGCCTTTTTGTATTCCTTTATTATTCATCTTATTTGGCCTTAAGAAATTGCAACATGGATATATTCGGAGGGAAAAAACTACATTAGTTATTACATCTCACCATTGAAATAAAAGGTTGATGCTAACACAATGTCCTAACTGGCTAACTTATGGATCAATTGGCACCATATTTCATTTAGTGCATGGGGCATGATTTAAGGGTGCAAAGATCTAACGATTAGTGTGATATCATGATACAAACCCAAGGGTGATAATCACACATATCGATTTTAGGCTTGTAATTTATATCTCCTTGCCCAAGTTATTCTAGCAAATATGCACAACAAATTTAAAACTATGAATTAAACAAATACCTATGAATTTCCTCATGGTAATAAAAGGACAGTAAGTAAACATACCCTCATAAGAAGGGCATTGCAAGTCTTCTCCTTGATTGCTTTGTCAACACACTGAATCAGATAAAATGAGAAACTAAGAATCGGTATTTACTCTCTACAACTTCGAGGTTAGAGAAAGCTTTATTATACCTTAGGATTTGTGACAAAGAGATCATAACCATAACCATAACTTGCATCTTGCAGCTGCTCACCAATTTCTGTTGTCATCTTTGCATAATGTTCCCAATCATCCTGATCGAAAGGATCCTATATGGATATAACTGGGTAGTCACTAAAGAATGGTAATAAAAGGACAGTAAGTAAACATTCTTTAAACTGTYGTCTGATATCTTCTGTGACACATCATCGTTCTGCAACATATAAAGTTCATTGTATTTAATTTCCTTCTTTGTTTCTGTCAACACGAAAATAGAATTAACTTGTTTCTTTGAGTTGACTTATACCTCTTCCTTGAAATTCAAACAACATGTTWTATCTTTGTTATCATAGAATTCAGATGCAACACATCCATTCCAATAACAACCTGCAATGAAACTGTTAAGATTTAAAGTTACATTCAAAAAGCGATATCTTTGAAGAGGTGATTAAAAAAACCTCCTTTCTCGTGCATCCAACTTTTGCTATTGCGGTATTGAAAAGCTCGAGACCTTTTTTTCCTGCTTTTCTGCAATGATAGAAATATTAGGGGAAACCAYGAAATCCTCATGTTCATAACATGCAAGTATGGCACCACAAACACATTCAATGCTTTATCATAAGAAGATTAGGGAAAATGTAGTTTTGAATGAGTGATATAACCAGAGTGCAYTCTGTGATAGTCCACGACTTAAATTGGTTGGATAGTTGTTAGTTGGAATGCATGTCAATCATATAATAAGAAAAGAATATCAGGTGGGAATCACAAGTGTTTTGAATATCCAAAACCTCCATAGTTCTTGCAGAGCATCAATCCTACAAAATCACAAGTGAATATCCAAACATCATATATAATACTACAATCGTGCCCCCACCACCAAAAGGAAAAGCTGTGGTATCTAGGTCAAAGATGTTTGATACCACGGCTAAGAAAAAAAAAGATATTATCCTTTTTAATCTCCATTGAAGTACCTCGAATCAGTTGAACAACTGAAAATAAAATATGTAGCAAGATGCTTGAGAATATTGCCTATTTCATTTTGTCAATTGCTCGAAACTTTTCTTAATTTCATAAACTCACCATGTTATATATTTACGAGACCTTCCCTAGCACAAGCATTCCAACAGATCTACTACAGAAAAATAACTCAATGGAAACAATTTCAATACACATCAAAAATCATGAGAAAGAAGACGGCGATGATTCACCTGTTGTGTGATGAAAGAAGATGACGATGCTGGTAAGGCGGATGAGAGAGCAGGGACGACGGAGGAGAGCGAGGAGAGCACGGGAGAGAGAGGGACGAAGACAAATGCGGTATCGGTGTTATTCGTGTTCAAAGGAAGCGAGACGGCTGAGATTAGGGCTAGAATGTGCAAAGGTTGGAGCAATTGAAGAAAGCAAAAGGCTGACTTTACCAATTTTGTTTTGGCGTATAGCAGGATTCATGACCAGAGGAAAGGAAAGCTGGAAAGGGAAGAAGAATAGAGGAGAAGAGAAAAAGCAAGTCTGACCATGGCTAATAAACTTAATGCATAAAAAGCTTGTACCATATGTTTAAAGAGTTGTACTTAAGAGTTTTTTGAAAATCTTGCATAAAATGATTGTAACTTGTGTTTAAAGAGTTGTATTTAAGACTTTGTCTTAAATGCTTATATATGTAGTATAGATATAGATATATATATATATATATATATATATAATATTAAAAGAACAACCAATAATGATAAATTAGATTCATATATCAAAGGTAATGTTGATATTATTAGTTTAATATATAAATGTGATCATCGACTCATTTAGTTAATTTCAATAAATTTTTAAAAAATTTATCGTCATCATGCAATGTCAAACACTAGTTACAAATAAAATTAAAATGTGTATATAATTTATAAAAACTTTGATATAATATGTATTAGCAGGTCTCAAACTCTTAGGCCGTAACCCGTCCCAAGCTGGATCCAATTTGGCCGAATCAAAGTATGTTATATTTTTCTTACATTTTAGATTTTATCCTTAATACTTCAATCCAATCCATTGTAACTGTTACTGATAGGGTTTTAGTCCCTAGTTATTGGCTTATCGGGATGTTTTTACCTTCAAATTCAATGGTGATCAAAGAACCTAATGTACAAAATATTAAATAATACAACCAAGCAAACAATAATACATCGTCATTTTGCATTACTACTGATAAACAAGGCAGCCATTTACTCATCCTATAACTCTTTTATATAGATATCTATGAATCACTGAAACCATCACCCAGGAAATTGAGGTCATCATCATCACCTTCATCATCTTCATCTTCATCATCACCCCCAATATTGTTAAGCGGATGAGCATCTAATGGCTCTATGTCTGTTAGTGTCATCAGCTGCAATGATCCCTTCCTACTCTCTCCATTTCCTTCTTCATATTCCAGCAACCCATTCTCATATGCATCGCCTTGTTCCATTTCACTACAAACCTCCTGAAAATATCAAGAATGAAAGGATGAGAATGCCCAAAATCACAGATCAAAAATACGGATCCAGAAGAAAGACAAGAGTTGAAAGCCCAAACAGAAATGTCAAGTTACCTCGTCTTCTTGATATGCTTGTTTTTCTGGCTTTACAATCCAGTCATGCAATACATTCTCTTTCAGAATGCTATCAAGCGAAGCTGAACCATATGGCATCTTCCTTATTTGGCGTTCCCTGAGTCGTAAGTTGTAGTGAACATAGGTAAAGTCATTCAATTGTTTCTGTCCCAGGCGGTTGTGCCTCTGGTTGTGAAACTGATCATATATGCTCCAATTATGCTCACAGCCAAAAGACGAGCATGTTTGACTCAATATGCGTACAKCAATCTGTTGCAGCTCCAAGCAGTTTATGCCATGTTGTTGCCACCAAGCGGCTAAAACAAAAAGGTATTCATTAGTACTGGATATATACACATATATTTAAACTAATAATGCATCACAGCTGAGTGTGTAATTATCAAATCATCACAGCTCTACTACCTGGATTAAGTTCTGTTCGCGTACTAATAGCCAAATCAGTTCCGAAATCAGCTTTTGCAGACCCAAAATCTGATATCTGTAATAACAAAATCATATATTGCAAATTGATGTCTATGAACGTTCATTGCCATTGAACACACACACGTAAATGCACGATGGAGACTGTACCTGCTTTGATGCTGACACCCTTCGTGCATTGTTTGGCTCAAACCTAACAATGCATGAATTTAGTCCACGGACAACTTCTGGATGCTAAATGAAGTACATAAGAAAAACAGCCATTGATAAGAACAACTTTGGTAATAAGAGAGAAGGCAAAGCTAATCGGAACTTGTATATCTTACTGGAACAAAATCAGGTCGATATCTGTACGATGGRTTCAGAAAGTAAGCAGCAAGATACAAAGGATGATTGAGAGATGAATTCCAATGATTGTCTATTACACTCCAGAAGTTGCCATATTTGCGGGCATCATCACCATGGTTGGTTTTTATGGCAAGTTTTGCCCTGTACATGTCATTGTATATAGATGGCATTGAGAGGCTCTCATCACTGTTGATCTTTTGAAGCACTTCCAGAATAGGGTCCACTGATCTCCTAATRTATTGCACCTTCTTCCAAAATGTAGCATTCATTACAATTTTTTCCACCTCTTCACCCTCCTCACRTTTWKAAACTCGAGATGACAGCCATTTAGTGGACTGAAACAATCGTTTGAGAGCAACCCTGTGGTCCATCAAGCTTTGCAACGTTAGAAAACTTGAAGCATGACGGGTAAAAGATGCTCTCAGCAGCTCCTGTCCCCCTGTATATTCTCTTTTCAATAAATCTGATAACCAGATTTGGTTGTATACAAGCTTTGTAATTTTTTGTCCTTTCTCTATACATTCTGCAACCCATTTTATTTTTACAAAATCTTCGAGCATTTGTTCAATACAAGAAGCAGCACAAGGAGTCCAAAATAAATTTTGTCGTTTTTCCTCAAGCATCTTTCCAGCCGCTTGATAACTGGGTGTGTTTTCCGTGATAACCTAGAAAGATTAGCAAATCAACGAGGAAAGGAAATCAACTAAGAACACATGTGAGAACTGGATCAGAAATAATCATAGTTTACTAYAACTACCTGCACAACATTTTCCTCGCCCATCTCATCCAWAACTTTATCAAGAAATTTGAATAAAGCCGGTGCATCTTCAACAAATTCAGTTGCATCAACTGAAGAAACAAAGTGCACACCCCGAGGRCAGGAAACCAAAATGTTGATTAATGTCCTACTCTSTGCATCTTTCCAACTATCAGCCAATATAGAACAACCAGTGACTGCCCAAGAGGCTTTATATTCTGCCAGGTAGGTTTTGATGATTAAGATTTCGTCATGAAGAAACCGACCTGACAACATACGGCTTGGGGGAGCTGGTAAGTCTTGACCATATTGACCCACCATCTCCAGCATCTTATGGAAGTAGGGTGATTGTGCTGCATGTGTGGGAACTCCAGCATGATAAAAGAACTTGCAAATTGCAGAYATGACCTCCTTTCGTGATATTTTCGTTGACACGATTGTGCCCTGCTTGGAAGATGCTGATATCTGACCCTTTGGCGACTGCAGAACAACAGTCTCAAATTTTGGTTTCTTGGACAACGGTTCTGTTCCAATACCAGGAGATATCCCTTTGACTACTCTTCTTGAATCACTGGAAAATCYTTTATCTCCAAGTAATAGCTTTTCACTGCTCATGAGATGTACATCATCTTCCTCTTGCTCATCCTCTTCATCTTCATTTTCTGAGTGCATATAAAATGCTGACGTTTGCTTAGCTTCAGGTCTCCTATGCCTCCTTCCAGTACGATGCCATTTCATATTCTCTTTTATTTTCRGATAGASTTCCTCAGGAGCACTTTTACAAGGTGCGACTTCGCCAGGTATTCTAGCTAGGTGTTGCTTAAAGCGATTAATCCCACCACTAACTATTTTATCACAGTAATTGCATTTAACCTTTTTCTTCCTCTCATCCTGAGGAATTCCATGTTCCCACCCAGGGTCAACATATCCTAATGACCGAAGAGGAGCCATATTTATAACCAAACCCTTGTCCCCTACCAGCTGCTTTCCTTTGTTCCTGTATGCATTGTGCTCTTCCTCTTCAACGTCATCATTAGAAGGAAAATTCAGATATGCTTGTTCATCATATTCAATTTGCTTCGGTTTCTTACCAATACGACATCCTTCCAASTTCTCTTTCATTTTTAGGCAAACCTCTTCTGGAGCCTTTTCACAATACGTCACTTCCCCAGACACTCGAGCTAARTGTTGCTTYAACCTGTATATCCCACCACTAACTACTTTCCCACAATAATTGCATCTCACCTTCTTCTTTTTCTCATCTTGGGCAGTACCATGCTCCCATCCAGGATCCACAAATCCACCAGAACGTAATGATGCCATTTCCTCAACCATGTGGGAAAGTAGAAATTCAGCTGTCCACTGGCATTATGAGGGTTCTAACCCCAAAGAGGCAATAAGCTAAAAGACACAATCAAGGTACCATTGTCTGGCTTCTAATACTCAAATGCTATCCTTATTGTGATGATAAAGAATCCAGAGAACCACTTTTGTTCTGAGCCTAATGAAACATTGGTCGTTTGATGGATTGTATTCTTTGAATATGTAACAGTATTATATGCTTAACTGTAACAGCCAAATCTGCAATGATAGTTGCATCTACATGATATAAGAAACTCAAAACGAAAATTCTATTTGGCGCCTTAATAAACCGCTCAAATGGGAGAATGGAGAAGATTGACAGCCATACCATGCACTCCTACAACATACCTTTTTCCAATACACCAAAAATGCCCTTTGTTAGCATAATTCTCAGGTTGCATTCCCACCTAGAATAACTACAAATCACTAGCTGCGTAGGGATACACTAAACCAGTGAATAGTAGAGCCTCGAGTCCTCTGTTGTCCTCCTTCAAGTAGTATAAAACTGGAACACACAATTCCAAATGTGAAATGTACTTGTACACACACACATCAAAATGACTATTGCACAAACTTCAGACACAACTCACGAATAACAGCAAGCTTTCATGAACATGCAATCACGATGTATATCCCATGGTGATGAGAGGAAGCATTCTCATAAATACCGGAACAAAATACTCAATCCATCCTAGAAAAAGAATTCACTTCACATATTTTTCCTTGACCATAGCAAGAGTCTTATCTGATACTTAAATATGTTCCTAAATTACCCCTCAGTTGAGGATTTGACAAAGGGTCGTTTTTTCATTTATATTTAGTCAAGTGCAAGTTGTCCAAACAGATTGTCTTTATGTTCCTTCTAGATTTCAAAGTGGTCTCTTTTTATTTGGACAAAGGAGGTAATATATTACTTATTCAATATTAATTATCCAATAAGTACATTCCAGAATGATGCTTTTATACAGGCTCAACTTGTTCTGGATAAGAGACTTTGTTGATATTGAATGAACTGCAGGTATATATAACTAATATCTCCAAATCAAGAACTTTGATCGCTATTTTCTAGCTTCCAGATATGGTTAGTCGTAGTTGGATCCCATGCAGGGGGGGTAAGCAAGACACCCAGTGAGCGCAACTGCTCAGGTTCAAGTCAAGTACTTTAGTTTTCAATCTCAGTGATTCAGCGTCAAGTTTTAAGCCTCTAGGTTTAAAAAGCTTCATTGTCACAAGTTATAGGTTTTCAATAGTTCCAATGGCTTTTAGTAGGCTCAAGTGGCGATCGAGGTGCTTCTGTGTTTTTTGTCAAGTAGTTTGTCTTTGTAGCTTGCCCTCCTCAAATGTATCATCAATTATGATCTTCTTGATCTCCTAATCAATATATTGTCTTACTTTTGCCCCCAAAAGAAAAACCTAAATTAGCAGGCACAATTTTTACATGAGTGGAAGCAATGCAGACAATAACCTTAAATTCCCCTCCCCCACTTATAGAATGGTATCAACTCCAGGGCAAGTTCATAAACCCTAAACCCCATGTCACAAGCTGATCAAAAGGGTCAATTCCCATTTCAGGAGCTTAACTTTATGACAAGGTTGAAACACACAGAATCCTAAAAATGGTTTTGAAATTAGCTTGTAACATCTAGCAACATTAAATAACTCC
>NC_037537.1:29111914-29117811 GCF_001531365.2 Cynara cardunculus var. scolymus
CTCACATATTACAAATATGCTCCTTCAACCCATAACACAATCAATATCAACTCACCTCTGCATTTATCCCTTCTTCCTTTTCAAGTATTTCAATAGCCTATAAGAAAAATCAACATCATCAGATTAACTACTCAACAAGTATTACCTAGCACTCAAAAATAAAAAATATACCTTAAGGGCATATCCCACCATCTTGGAGAAAGCTGTGATCGTTACATYTTTTCCTTCTCTTTCAATCTGTCATCAATAAATAAAATACTATTTTTAGCACTTTTGGTTCATACTATCCTACTTTACCTTAAAAGATATTCATTAATTACCTTGGCTTTTCCTATAGGGAGGCAGAAACTTGAATCAAGGGCTTCCCCGGAAATGGGGAAGGACTCGCCATATCTAAAACACACACAAGGTAGACTACACTATCTGTGATCTAAACAAAAACGGCAAGGATGCTTGGATCTTTGACATCGATGACACCCTTTTATCAACCATGTCTTGCCACAAGAAACATGGATACGTGTAACCATATACTAGTATTAGTCTCATAATTACCATCTTGCCACTATATAAGCAAATGTTTGATTGTTAAACACAACCTTAGTCACTGAAACGGGGTTTCCAATATTTTAGACTTTTAGTCATTGAAATGGGTTTTTTCAGTTTTTGGGTTGTTAATCAATTTGCTCGTTCTTATTTATTTATTTATTATTAAATTCAATACAAGCTTTCTGCTACAGATCTGCGCAACCATTTTAGGTTGTTTTCTACTATAGTATCACAGTAGTAAGTCAGTGTTGAGATTAGAAACAATGTATTGTAAGTGCACAAGGCAAGAATGACAAGTATAAACAAAATCAGAATATAAAATCCTGACCTCAATCAATTAGAAACTGTTTAAGTAACTCATGCCTTCACGCGTGTTTTTAATGAAAATTGTAAGTGTATCAAGTAAATCATCTTTGAATAATGGACGCCTACTGCTGCAACACCCGATTAATTCAAAAAACAAAGCAGTAACAAAGAAAAGCATATAAATAATCTCCTCTTGACAACAATGGCTACAATTTAAGTAAAAGTTCATTACTTTATTCAGGTAAAAAATAATGATGTAAAAATAAGTAGTTCGTCATCAGGGCATCACACTCATCATGTGTGGCCAAAAAGGGGGAATGCCTGTAAATATGGGTCTACGCTACTATGTATTGAAACAGGATTCARGAACAATAATCTTACCTCTCCTCTTAAGTAGCTTATCATTTTCGGTCTACAAGATAATTATAATCTTCAAATTGCAACTAAATTACAACTTCATTTACATTATAAAAAGATTACTACATCAGAACATTGTGTTTCAAAAATAATATTAGTYATTTGCAGCTTGGAACAAAACATGATGCACAACAAAAGTATATCATAAACTGCTTTCTGATGACATGCATCTTCTTAACTACTGTCTGGCCAGTTGAGAAACTTAGAACCTTGAAGGGGAACTGGTAGATAGGACAGTGACGAAGAAGGATTATCAGGAGGATAGATATAACCTTTTGCATATCCAACTTCTTTCATCAACTTGGTAGGCGCATTCCTCAGATGCAAAGGCACTCCCTCATTTTRCCCAACTGAATCTCTCACAGCCTTCCTGGCATCCTCTAGTGCTCTGTATACRGCTAYTGATTTAGGAGCATGTGCSAGGTAGGCAACACACTGGGCTAGGTTGATGCTACACTCCGGCATACCAAGAAAATGACAAGCCTGATAGCATGACACAGCTTGGGTGAGRGCTGATGGGTCTGCCAATCCAACATCCTCACTGGAAAACTGTATGAGGCGGCGTGCAATGTAGAGAGGCTCCTCCCCACCTTCCAACATCCTTGCCAGCCAATATATTGATGCATTTGCATCACTTCCTCTCATTGACTTGTGGAGTGCACTGATTAGATTGTAATGCTGTTCCCCAGCTTTGTCATAAGAAAGATGCTTGCTNGATGCATTTGCATCACTTCCTCTCATTGACTTGTGGAGTGCACTGATTAGATTGTAATGCTGTTCCCCAGCTTTGTCATAAGAAAGATGCTTGCTGATGGTGCTAAATCGTAAGTGTGCACACAGTAGGCACAAAGTCCCTAAAGTGGCGGTGCAAGTGCCCGCCGACACTATGATCGCTTCAAGTAATAAAGTGGTATAGTACCAAGATCGTTTCCACAGGGACCGGACTTACTGAGAATCAGAGACTTTCATGAACTTCTTGAACAATGCTTCGAGTTGAGAAAATATTTGAGTTTTGATTGGTGCAAAGCGTGAAAATACGAAATAAACCTTTAATATTAAAAGATGGGTATGAGTGTAAGCTTTACTTAAGAATATAGCAGGAACAACTTGGTCAGAAACTCATGGGACTTCTATAAGAACTCCTATCTCTCGAAAGTGAATTTTCATATACTGTGCCCACAAAGTGCCCACAAAGCGTCCAGTTTTATCAATCTTAAACTTGCCGAATTAGCTACTAGATAAAAAGATATGTGGTTCCACTAGTCTGAAGATTTATACTCACAATGTATTGTAGCATAAACTCGACTAATATCTGAACAAAAGCTAAAAACATGCAAAACTCGCATCTCTGCGTGATTATCAAAGACTCTCTCAAATCTTTGTGCATCATCTAAACCGTATTTCAGATCCCCCCATCTCTGGATCAAGGATCTAATATTAACACTTCAAAATGATCGGCTTATCTGCGTTGAGGTTAAGTCCCGACTTAAATGACCAAGCTTAAGAATCAATAAAAATGGCAACACCCAAGTGTGCCCTTAAATCCTTAAGCTTGACTCACACCCACACCCAAAGGGGTGCTTAGCTCATAATAAAATCAGAAAATATAACGGAAACAGAAGAAGAAAAATACTTAAGAAATACTTGAACTGAAAATAATACTTAAACTGTTGCCCACAGAGGGCACACAATACACAGAGGCGAGAATAAAAGACTACTTACGAAATTTAAATTACAAACCGAAATTAAACTTGCTTTACTGCTATAAAGCTTTAAAGGATGCTCCAAGGTTGCTTAGCTAATTTGCTGGTGGAATGGATGCTTTTCAAATGAGAGAAAGCCTTCAATATATAGGGAAAAGTGAGGACCGGTTAAACTCTTTGTCCAATGGATAAAAATCTGCATTGTCCAAAGGGTAAGGACCTCCCATCACCACAAGTCTACTTCATTTCTGGCCATGTCACTTCATCATTGAAAGGTTGCAAAAGGTAGAAGTACTCCAATAAATCATGAAAAGAAGGCTTTTCAATCAAAATAAAGGTATGAGTACTTTCCTTGTCTTTTATAGCTTCAACCAGGTCCATTCTTCCATGTAACTTAATGCTTTGATCTGAACTTAGAATTAAATCTCATTAATATCCAAGAGAGTCCATACTTGACATCCAACTTGATGAAAATATGCCATAGGATGCATGAGAGCATAAAGTGGGCAGTTTACCAATAGTAATGGGTTTTTTAGAAAATAATTAAATTCTTGACCTTTCATCACCTCTTAACATATTTTGGACCAAAAATACAAGATAGGAGCAAAATGGGTATCAAAGATACAATAAAATAGGGGTATTGAACAACAAATAACTCTCACAAAATGAGAGTTATCACTTGCTTTGCATCGCCTCTTTTGCATCATCCAAAATAACATTGACCACTATAGAATGATYGGATATACCTATGCGGGCAGCAGCACCAATGGCTGAAATTTCAAGAGCATTYAATGCCACCCTTGCATCTCCATCACAATGCTGTGATAAATATTCAATGACTTGATCACTCACATCAATAGCTCTCCCTACACTCTRGGCCAAACCMTTGTTGGGATCATCAATAGCACRCATAAGGATGGTGGCAACATGGTGGGGTTCAAGTGGATTAAGGGTGACAACTCTACAACGAGACAGCAATGGCGTTATCAGATGAAAGGAAGGATTTTCRGTTGTAGCACCAATAAAGATAATACTGCCGTCCTCGATTACAGGCAAGAAAGAATCCAACTGTGACTTGTTAAACCTGTGAACCTCATCCACGAACAACACYGTTCTCATAATCGTACCATTTATATTATTCTTTTTGCGTTTTCTAGCTTCATCTACGACATCCCTAACATCTTTAACACCAKCAGTWACARYAGACAAAGAAACAAATCGATAARACGAAGATGATAAACAGGAATTAACAATGGCTCGACCAATGGAGGTCTTACCGGTACCAGGCGGCCCCCATAGAATTAATGACRGCAAGCGATCGCAGTCAATGGCTGACCGAAGAAGAGAGGATTTACCGGCGAGGAGGTGGTCTTGTCCTACCACTTGGCCGATGATGTAAGGCCGCATTCGCTCAGCCAGCGGMTGTTCATTYCGAACCGGAGGCTGCTTCCTTTTTTTGAGTAGTGRTTGTGGTAATGGTTCTGATTCTGCTGGTGGTGATGCTGCTTCTGGGTGATTGTCGGATGACTGTGATGGTTTCTTTGAGGKGTTAAAACGAAAGAAGTGATTGATTTTCGGCTGACAAGAAGATTGAGTGGTGATTGGGGAATTTTTGTTGTCGTTTATGGATTCTTGGCTGAGAATCCATTCAGTGGCACCGGAAATGGAACTGCCGGCGGTTGCGGAGAGAGCTTGAGAAGYTAACTCGTCGGAGAACCCCATTTCTAGAAGCTGCTGCTTTTCCATTTCCCCTTCTTCTTGCATTTCCCCTTTTTATTTTGCAAAAGATATTTAAATACAAAATTAAGGATGATGGTATAATCCGACCCAATSGCTATCTGGGTTTTGGATCCGGGGATACACCATCATTACACCAGTYGGAAGATCCAAAAATTTACATATTTGATAACATTTGGTTGCTTTTATCAATTTTGATCTGACCTTTACAACTACGTTCAACATCATAATTAAAATAAAATTATTTTTATTATTAAATTATACTTTGCATTTTTATAATTAGTTATTTAATTTATTTTATATCTTTTTTTTTCTTGTCTTATTTTTCATTTTAAACCTTCTTGTATTAATATATATAATTACTAGAATGATATTTGCGTAATGCAGCGAGATACTTCTTGATTGTAATATTTTATTTTATTCTTTATATCAATCGATGTTATAATATGGTCTTATGTGATTTTGAGAAAACGATGATGTTTTTATTTTTGAATAAAATATAAGTTTGAAGATATCATAAAATTTGACAAAAATATATCGATATTAGTATCAAATTAACTATTCCTCATTCAAAGAAGATAGAGGAATTCCCCAATACTGCTATCACTATAGGGGGAGAAGAAAGCACAAATGGAATGGCCGATCATGAATTCTATGAAGTTTTTAAGACCTTCACTTTTGAGTTCATAATGAATGAAATKAACCCCCGGATGAGGAGCAAATCTCCCCTCCCTTTTACTAAACCATGGGGAGCCCCTAGTAGTTTACCGGACAAATTGAGTTGTCGTGACGAGACCTTTCTTAGTGGAAGATCGGAATTCTCTTCATCACGAGACTGATCGGATCAGACACCCGAGAGACCTCCACAATTGAGTAAGTAAGAGGACAACAAGCAAAGAGTTATGCTTTCATTTCTTTGTTGAGATTGAAATCAAGTTCTTTAAAAAGGGGGTAGRTATAATGAACGCAGGCCAAGTCAAGAAAAGGACTTCCTTACTTTTAGTCTTAATTAYTAGTAGTTTGAAGCGAAACCGGTTTTTTCGGCACTCGGTTCCTTCGTCTTAAGTCAAGTTCAGTTGACTTTTTTGATTCGGAACTCTTAGTCGAGCTGATGGCRGGATCTTTTTTTTGTTCGAGGTTCAAGAGGAAGAAGAGAAGAGGAACAACCGCCCAAAAAGAAAGATAAAG
>NC_037537.1:29118132-29119530 GCF_001531365.2 Cynara cardunculus var. scolymus
TTTACGTTGTATAGGTGTAGGTACTCTATACCCCTTTCGCTTAACACCTCTGAACACATTAGAGCATAGGTTTAAGGATTCGAAGCCTCCTGATTTTKCTTTCTTCTCTATCTTCTCCTTTTTCTTCAGCTCCGTTACGGAGCTCACAAGAAGAGGTTTTCCTCTCCCCATTAAATTAGTTCCGGCAGCGGCACTGCTACGATAAATCTGTGAGACGACAGAGAGGGACGAAGGGACGAAGGTTGTAGTTGTAGGGTTTTAGGGTTTTGTTCAAATATCAAATCACACAAAATACCCTTTTTTTGGGAAAAGTACAATAAAAACCAATGGACTTTCTTGATCTAAATCTTGAGACATTGATCTTGCGATCGTCTTGATCCATATCACCATAACAAACAGAAGGCTCTATACCTTCTTCTCTTATCAGATGGTCAAGGAACTGGACATGATGTTTTGTAGATACAATTATCAATGATTGCTCATCAGATCTGATATGTTCCCTGATCAAATACAGCAAAGCAGCTAATTTTTCTTCTTGCCTTAAGGTGAAAAAGGTAAGTTTCAAATCAGGACTAATTTTGGTCTCCAAATCAAGGCGCACAAGTTGAGGGTCCCGAAGTCCAGTTTTGGCAAACTCTACAAGAGCACTAGGTAAGGTTGCACTAAACAGCAGGGTCTGCCTATTGTCACTTAGCTGCGAAAGAATTCTGTGCAACTGCTCAGCAAAACCCATGCTAAAGAGACTGTCAGCTTCATCAAATACCACATACTCAACTGACCGGAGTGACATATCATCAACTTCTTCTAGGTGATGCATGAGCCTACTAGGAGTTGCAATAATGATATCAGGACTCTGTGCCAATTCCTCAAATTGACCTTCCATACTATCACCGCCAACCAATAAACTAACACGAAGGTATGCAAAATTAGAGAAATGAAGGAAATCAAATTATATAGGTCATGGAATGTAAAACTGAAAAACTAGAGAAGCATTTTATTTTGCAAACATGTGAGGGGATATAAGGAAGCAATTTGAAGATAACTGACTCCTATTTCATATTGTATGACAAATCAAACTGATGGAGTTGTCTTTTTACCTGTAAATCTGCCGAGCTCTTGAGTGAACTTAAGGGGTTGAAGAGCAAGGTCGCGAGTGGGTGACAAGATTAGGGCTCTAACACCAGACTGGGAGACATGCTGCTGCAGCCTCTCCAGCATGGGAATAAAAAAACGCTGCAGTTTTACCGGACCCCGTTCGTGCCATAGTGATGACGTCGGTGCCAGAGAGAATAAGAGGCATTGCTTTACGTTGTATAGGTGTAGGTACTCTATACCCCTTTCGCTTAACACCTCTGAACACATTAGAGCATAGGTTTAAGGATTCGAAGCCTCCTGATT
>NC_037537.1:29120735-29133143 GCF_001531365.2 Cynara cardunculus var. scolymus
GACTTATTTAACATATTTTGGAATGTCCAAGGACTTATTTGTTCCAAAAAATTGTCCAAGAACTTATTTGTTCCAAAAAATTGTCCAAAGACTTATTTAACATATTTTGGAATGTCCAAGGACTTATTTGTTCCAAAAAAAAGTCCAATGACTTAATCATTCCAAACAAGAAAGTCTATTGATTTTTATTGTACTTTTCCTTTTTTTTCCCTAAGTTATTTGTATCTTTCAAACATGAATAAAAAACTTTTGTTCCAAGGCTTTTATTTACATGAAAGGAAATGTTTGTTATAGGATTTATAACTAATTTAATCACTTATAATGATTATTTTATATTCGTTTAATGATATAAAAAATGATTTATTTAGTAAACTTCTAAATAACATCTTACGTAGAAAATCAAGTTTTTATCAAACTTATCTTTCTTAATTAAAAAATATCATATTTTCATCTATAAAAAAACCTTCTTAAAAAAAATATTTTTATAAACCATACAAACAAATTTATTCATATGAAACTTAATAAATAAATAAAAACCACAATAATATAATTGAGGATGAGTTTCATAACAAGACCAGAGGTCGATGAGAACGGGAATTGATACCACCATGCACAAACTACCATTTAATTTGTAATTTGGATAATATGAATATTTGTGTCTATTTTATATTATAAAACATTTGACAAAAACTCTTAAAAATCATCTCTTATATATAAAATACTGCTTATTGATGTATATTACCTAAAATTCATGATTACAAATAAATTATGCATAGGTACAACTTACTAAAGCTTCATTTTTAATTTGTATAACTAACTACAGATAAACATAATCAAATAAAGATTAAACATCTCATTTTAAATATAAAAAAATCTAAAATATAATTAGAATAATCATTGAGTTATAACAAAATATTTAATTATTATTTTTATAAAAAATTATATTATTAAATAAAAAATGATTATAGAAATACACAATAAAAAAATTAATAGTTATTTTGATACTAATATAATATATTTTTTTCAATCTTTTATAATATATCTTCATATGTATATTTTGTTCAAAAATAAAAAACATTATTATTTTTTCAAAATCACATAAAATTGTATTATAACATCGACTGAGACAAAAAAAAACAAAAAATTAAAATCGAGATGTATCTCGTTGCATTGTGCAAGTACCCTTCTAATAATGTCAAATATTAATTTATGGTTTACTGATATTAAAAAAGAAAAGTTATAGTTATATTGAAAATTTTAAGAACTACATCATATTATATAAACTTAAAGCTCCACAACCGCCCATGATCTCTGTCATCTCTCCCATGTATTAGAAATCAAATCATTTTTTAATTATATTTTATATCTTTATAATTAGTTATTTAATTTACTTTATACCTCTTATTTGTTTTTTTTTTTCATTTCACACCCTTATCGTATAACATAAATAATCGTATATAAAATCAAATGTATTAAAAATACGTTTCCATTTTTACAAAATTATATCATTATAAACGTCTCGTCAATACCTTCAAAATGAGTCTAATATTGAATACTTTTTGATTTAATCATACTATTAAATATTATGAATACATATGAATTATGCTAAATATACAAACTTTAGTCAAATCATTTTTATTTCTAGGTTAGACTTAAACCCTTTTATAACTATTTATTTTACTTTATATCCCTTACGTTTTAAGTTTTCATTTTACATATTTATCATATCAACATAAATAATCTTATGTAAACTAAAATACATTAAAGAATGTGTTTCTTTTTTATATATACAAATTATGTCATTATAATTCTTTCGTCAATATACTTAAAATGAGTCAAATATTGAATATTTTTTTCTTTAATCATACTATTGAATATTATGAATASATAYRAATTAATTTGTTTTTAATTTTTATGTTTTCATTTTTCATTTTAAACTTTTATTCTATTTAAAATACATAATTATATATTAACTAAAATATATTAAAAATGTGTTTTTTTGTTACAAATTAAGTCATTGTAATCTTCTAGTCAATTGCCTGGAAAAATAAGTTCATTATTGAATATTTTTGAATTTAATAATATTATAAAATATCATAAATATGTATGAACCTATACTATATTATAAAATACTTTAAATGGTTGTATATTATAAAAGACCTTTCTTCAGACATAACTTGACAAAAGTAAATAAATGTACAAATTACGTCTTTATAAGTATAAGTTATCACAAACATTAATAATTTTGATTTTCTTGTTTATAGATTAACATAAGTTGGTGTTCATTTAAAATTGTGATTGAGAGAATGGTCAAGGAGTCACTAAACTATCCCAGTATATCCACTTGGTGGTGGAGTCGGGGTGGGGAGGGGAGGGGGTAGGGTGAAGACCCTCGACTCTCGAAAAAAAAGCGTCAGAATAAAAAGATTAAATATGAGTCACAAGTGGTATTCTCAATGTTGCATTGCAAAACATTTATGTATAAGGAGTTGTATTTAGAACATCAGTCACAGCGAGGCACGTGGAATGTGCTCATGTACTATCCGAGGTGGGAAAGTTCAAAGAGATGCATGGTGAAACACCCAAAAAAGAATAATAATAAAAGCAGATGAACTTAACGGGGAGTTTGCTTCAATAAGGGAAATCGCCCAACAAAGGGGAAACGTACAACGATTACAAGGTAACGAAGAGGCGATAACAAAAAAAAAAACAACCTATTAATCTAAACGGTTCTAAGCTCAGATTAAAACGGGTGTTTCTATCCTCATCGACAAAAATACGAATCAACCAAAAATCTGCAATCGCTCGAAATACGAGGGGCTACAACTACAACAAAATAAGCAAAGAAAGCTTTCACAACAACAAGCTTCTCAACCCTTCGGTACCCCGCCGCTAAGAGAACCTGGTAAGCCAAGCCATATTAAGAAGAACGTGTTAGGCTATGCCTAGTGAGTCCAGACAAAATAATAAAGTAGGCAACAAAAACCCATAAACTCATATGTGCAATGCAGATGGTGTAATTTAAACGCAAAAGGGAACGGTAAGGCTCAATATATAAAAAGTGACAAAACATCCGAAGATGACGGGGGAGTCCCGATTTACCGTTAGACATGACGGAACACAAAGTAAGTCATGGATTAACGTTATAGAGTATCACTTACCGGTATAAAAACCATCGACATCAACCTAAACCAGTCATGTAGTCGTTCGTGATCATAAGCTCTTTACCTCGGTAATTACATAATAATCACAATGCCTATTACCGAGTGGTAGTGAGAGGWTGATTTGGAGGTTACATAATAATCACAATGCCTACCACCCATTCATATCAACCTTCTCATAAGTAAATGATTCAACTTCCGTACTCATAATCTAATACCCTCTAGTAAGTACGACTAAAAGACGACATATGCATAATATCATTCATTATCAAGTATTGATGCGATTTTCATGATCATGAATTATTCCCTATTTCTAATAAAAGCCCCTCATACATATATCTTGGGGATTTTAGAGTTTTAAGGCCGACGAAACTAGAAATGTGCAACTTAGATAGTGAGTAATCAATTTCCATCTCATCCTAACCAACGCCAACGGGAATCCTAAATTGACAACTCTTAACTTATAATCCGCGTAATAAGCAAATGAGTAATCCTTTTTCCTCTTTCTTTTTACCTTAGGAATTAGAGAATACGGTAGCAACTACCCTATCGCAACGATTAGTAATTTTCCGAACATAAAAGAACAATTGGACTCACATAGAAGGATTCAAAAGAATCCGGCTTAGGACAGCTGCTGTTTCTTGGTTGAGGAGTACAACGACAGCCGCTGCTTGGACGAAGATGGCGAAGGAAACAACTCGACAAGCTGCTGGTTCAGGCGGCAGGTCGTGAAGAAACAGCACAGCGAGGCTGTTGCCTGCTGTGCGCTGTTCGGTTCCGGCAGAAAAGCACGCAACAGCTTCCTTCCCTGCTGCTGCTGCTGTCGCTGGTCGAGAAAAACAGTTCCGGCTGCTGGTGTTCGATTTTGTGAAGGGTGCGACACAGCAGCGCGTTGTAGCTGCTGTTTGGTCGAGAGAGAAAGCAAGAAACACAGCACCTGCTGCCGTTTGGTCGAGGGGGTGCAGAAAACGCACAACACAGCACAGCCGAGTCACTATCTTGCTGCCTGCTGTTTGGGCGAACTCGAAAGCGCAGCAGCCTTGCTGCTCGCTGCTGTTGCTGCAGGTCACGAGAAGAAAACACAGCAGCCTTGCTGCCGTTGCTGTTGCTGTCGGTCGAGAGAAACAACGCAGCACCCTTGCTGCCGTTGCTGTTGTTGCAGGTAAAGGGAAACAACACGGCAGCCTTGCTGCCAGCGTTTACAATTCCGCTACTGAGAAGATAAATAACAACCTACTAATTTAGATTTTTCTAGATTTAAGGACGGGTATTCCTATCATTCTCCAAAAAGCCGTAACATTAAAAACGCAACGTTCAAAAGTAACAAGACTATAATTACAAAAGAGCCTTTCACGAACCAACGCTCCTCTCAACCCTTTAGAGCCCCACCGATAAGGAACCTAAAAAGTAATTATAACAAGAAAGAGAGAGGGTTAGGCTTACGCCTAGTAAGTCAAACCAAAAGAGTTTACATAAACATAAAGGAACATATATAAAAATATATACATGCAAATAGTTGGCGTAACTTTAAACATGAATAGAGACAGTAAGACCTGAATACTCAAAGTGGAACAATAAAACATCCGAAGATGACGRGGGAGACCCGATTTACCGTTGATTATGACAGACACAAAGTAAGTCATAGATCAACGTTATAGAGCATCACTTACAGGTATAATACCATCGACATCAACCTAAACCAGTCATGTAGTCGATCGTGATCATAAGCTCTTTATCTCGGAAATTACATAATAATCACAATGTCTATTTCCGAGTGGGAGTGAGAAAGTGAGGCTGGAAATTACATAATAATCGCAATGCCTAAATCCAACTTACATCACCTCTCACACGAATAAAACAAAACGACTTTCATGCCCATAGCCCATTACCTCTTAGTGACAAGTTCAAAGACGATATCTTAAGCATTCCGGCACTTATTCACGATAAACCTTTATAAGAGTCCTTAATCAATTAAGATATTCTTCTGTACTAGAAAGGTATTCCATACGCAATTCATAAGGGGTTTTCTTTTTAATCTAATGACCAAAAGAAATACTCGAGAATATAAATCTTATTTATTGGACAAAGCCCCTTTCTAACATTATCCAAGCATAGATATCGGAATTCCCAAGTTCATACGCTCCTTTACCTAAAACATTCGTTTCCTCTAAGCAAGTAAATCCTATGGGAACTTGGGTAATTAATAAGTAAAACATCATCACAGTTAGTATAAGTTTTCATAAAAGGGAGCGAGATGAACTCACCTTGGAGGGTTTAGGAGAAATCCCCAAAAGTCGAGAACAAAAGGTGGGCGGAAAGGGACGTAGAACAGCACGGTTGCACTGCTGCTGATGTTCGCCGAGGGGCACGACGATGATTGCGAGGGACGGGTACAGCAGCGCCTGTTGCTTCTCGCTGCTGTTACGGTTGTTGATAGGCGAAAGGGGATGACGGGGCAGGGCAGTAGCGCCTGCTACTTGCTGCTGCCGCTGCTGTTGACGAAACGAAACAACGGGCAAGGCAGTAGCTGCTTCTACTTGCTGCTGTCGCTGCTGTTCGGTCGAGAGATGTAGAAAAGAAAGCGCAGCAACTGCTGCTGTCCGTGAGGCACCACGAGTTGCTGTTAGGCAAGGAGGCGAAGAAAAGATATGGCAGCGGCTGCTGCTTAATGCGGCTGGTGGTGGCTGCTGGTTATAGGCGGAGAAGCGAAGGAACAGCCTTAACCGGGGCTGCTGATCGAGGTTCGGTGCAGGCAGTCACGGACACGATGCTGCTGTCGCTGTTCCGAGAAGCCACAGAAAGCGCAGACAACTCCGGTTGCTGCTGCTGGCTCTCCGAGAAGACACAAAAAAATGCAGACAGCTCCGGTTGCTNGCAGACAGCTCCGGTTGCTGCTGCTAGCGGCTCGGTGCGGGCCGCCACGGACACGGCTGCTCGGGCAAGGAAAAATGAAAGGATAGCGCATGACGACTGTTGTTCCGAGGTGCGAAAATGGATGGGGGTGCAGGTGGGTTTCTTTGCTTGTTGGCCGGCGTTTAGGATCAACACCGGTAGACATATTTTCCTCCCCAAAGGTTATCTTCCTTGAGGTCCAAAACCTTTCTTCTTCAAAACCCACACCCTTTCTTTTTCTTCTCAGACTTCCACCTCTCTCACTACCTACTTTTATTTCTCATCTTCCTCCCCTTTTCCAACGGTGGCTAAGGACTCCAAGGTAATAAGATTAACCCCCCTTGCTATAAGTGAAGCCTATAGGTTAGGATAATAAGGTAGCAGCTAAGCTACCCCCCTTATTATTAATTCTAAAGGTAAACCAAAAATCAATAATAAAAGAGAAATTGGGTAAGTTTCTAGATGTTACAAGGTGGCAGTGCCATTTATGTTGCTGACTAACCTAAACTAGTAATGTTGCAGCTTACATTTGCTTATGCTATGATGCCTACCGAAACTAGTTGCAGGCCCACCCTCAGGAAGCTGGAGATGTTCTTCATTATACTTAACTTCCACCAGACAAAGACCATGAGGCGGAGCTACARGAGCGACCTTTGCAAGTTMCTTGCGATCACATGTTGCCAAAATTTTTGGAACAATCTCCGGTGGGATTGCTTCCCTCCCAATTTGTAACAATAAAGCAACCTATAAAAGTGGAAACCAATAAATGTCTCAATCCGATCCAAGTAATCATTTGAGGAGATGATGTTGGTGTACCATGTTTCTGACTTGTCTATAGAGAAATCCAGAGCCTTCAACTTCAATCTGCAAAATGGGTCCTGAAAAACACCAAAAGGTTTGTTTGTTGCAAATGCACACCCAAAAAATAAAAATAAAGAAATAAAAAAAAATTACCTCTTCAGTTATATCCAGTCGGAATATATTCTTCACTGGGTTGACTGTGCGATCATTGCGCTGTGCATTCGCAAAGGCTGAAAAATCATGTTTCCCTAGAAAATGCTTAGTGGCTTCCATCATGACACAAGTATTGAGCTTGGAACGATTATGATAAGCATATAGACGATGGAATGGGTCCATAACAGGATCATTATAGATCTTGTAATGATAGATCTTTCCGGTGACTGAAAAATGAGCATGGAATTGGGGCATTGCAGGGCAGATTTCTGTAACTCGAATGTCAGGAGGAAGAAGACCATTGAGTACTGCGTGCATATCCTGCAGTCCTTGATAATTGAAAGGTGTAACGAAGTGTGCCACCTGAAATCAAGTTTTAAATTTAAACTCAATGATTGATTGGTTGCTATACGTGTGAATACCATTACCTGACCTAGCGCATGGACTCCTGTGTCCGTCCTACTTGCACCAACTAAACAGAGATCCTTGCGCTCTAGTTTTGTAACTCGAGTTAAGGCTTGTTCCAAAATGCACTGTATGGTTGGCGTTGAGGGCTGATACTGCCAACCTAAAAGTAAGTACAAAAATCCCTATCTTGAGGGAATGTTCTATAATCTCGATTTAGGGCATAAAGTAAAGACATAATCAAGATGAAGATGGAGATAGAAACCAGAAAATCGAGTGCCATCGTAGGATAAAACCAAGCGCCATCTGTAAGCAGGTTGTTGATGAGGATAGGGATGAATAGTGGGCAAGGGAAGTAGTCCAAGAGCCATTATTCTATTCGCGCTATCAGATTCACACCGGTTCACATACCCTGGTTGGAAATTGGTAAATAGTGATTGTGGTCGGGTTAGGATGGAAACCATGTTACATAGAAGCACAGTTTTGCAATTCATAAATTCTTTGTATATTCTCAAAACGTTTTATACACAACATAGGATCCGATGAAGCATAAATTGTAATGGATAACCAAATGAAGGTCATGATTTAAAGGTGTTAGATTTTTTGAACGAGTTTTTAAAGTTATATTTGATTTTTATAAGCAGTGTATTTGCATTATAAAGATGCACCTCGAATTTAACTCATTAATCAACATAAATGTTATTGATATATGCAAAGAACCCAACTTAGGCTGATTTGTCCTTAATGAACTCAACATCTTCTTGTAAATAGTTTAAAACAAATAAAATACTTATCATGTATATATTATTTCTAAATACTAGACACATATAATATTTATCAATCCTTGCTACAAATATTGTTTCGAACATACACATTTATCTATTTTAAGCTCAAAAGAACTCATCTCATAATGTAGCTTAAGACCTACTCAATTATAACGTAAAAAATGTCTAGATATCATAAAAGACAATACTGATAACTTAACTCACATAATTAACTAACTTGACCAAGTTGACATTCCCTAGAATTACAAAAATAGGATAGGCACCAATTTTTTTTTTATTAACCTGGATATCCAACCCGCTATGTGAGCCGATTAATCCCAGAATGACCACCTGCTTTGCAGATAGCCTGGAGTCACCGCATTTGAACTTCCGTGGCCACAAGGGGATTTTTATTCCTTATTGAATTTGAACCTGGGACCTCCTGGTATTTTTGACTTTTGGAGCCAAGCTCAAACCAATCATGCCCCATTCTTTTGGTTATAGACACCAACATTTGGAGTCAATACGACCTCATGTTCACTTATAGACTCGCCTCCACGTGATGTCAAGCATGTCACAATTGAAGCGCTCTTTTAGACTCATACGCATTTGTTCACTTGCATCTAGAATCACTCGTGCTCCTCATCTTCACAAACTTTCATTTAGGGACCATTTACCAAACATTTATTAGGTAAGTGCTTACCGGTAAAATTCAATGCTAGCATTTTCTTACCCAGTAAGATTTTAGTCCATCAAAACGTCATTGGATGCAAGAATTTACCTGGTAAGTGCTAACCCTGGTAAGAGTCATCATTCTCACTTACCGGATAAGACTCTCGGTCCTTGTCTTACTCTTATCGAGTAAGATTCTTGGTTTTTGTCATATTCATTCGATAAGGTAATATAACTTGATAAACACTTACCCGAGTAAGCATTTGGTAAACGGTCTCTTAGACTTGCTTTCAACATATAGAGGTTGTTCTTCAAACACAGCTTCCATATAACATAAATGTTGAACTATATTTAAGGATTTAGGGATTCCTCAAAGGACCAGGTTTAGGCTTGATGTACCCATTCAATCAATGTTGTCTTGTCTGCTTTGGGCTTAGTTGAACTAGGTTGGTTCGTTGATGAGACAGCAAGCCAAGATACAAAATGATTGAAATAAAATGTTATATAATCCAATCAAATAAGATTTTATTTATTTGATTATAAATACAAATAAAAATGGATGAAAGTTTTGATTAATAGGATTTGTTTATCATTTTGTAAGTGGGTATTGGCTAAAGTGACTTCGAGGCTGTTTGGTTGCAACTTTTTTTTTTGTAAGGGTGTCCGGGCCAAAGCCCGACTAATCCCCGGCAAATTTGGAGGCTAAACATGGCCCAACTTAAATGTTGCCAACACTCCCCTCCCAGGGCTCGAACTCGGGTTCATGATTATGCCATGCCCAAGCCTTACCATTAGGCTGGAAGGTCTTTGACTGTTTGGTTGCAACTTAATGAGTTGAGTATGGCTTATTCAATAAGCCATACAAGATTGTTCGGTTGTGGCTTAATAAATCAGATGACAACTTATTTGGACAACCGGTTGATAGTGCTTGTTTACGCTCAACAATACATTTTCCAAACAATACCTTTGTCATAACCCTTCAAGAAAAAACACTCTAAAAAAATATCTCAAGAATCTCTCAAACCCGTCCCATAGACTTGAAGAAGAAATCCCTCAAAGAATTTCCCAACCTTACTACACTAGAAAAGCCTTGATAATCTCCTTCCTTCAAGAAATGTCAACCGCAACTTACAAAGCGATAAGAATTGTCTATGAATGCGAGATTCAAATGCTTTACACATGGAAGGTGACTTGTTATTAAGAGAAACATTCAAATGCTTTATATATGGAAGGAGAGATTGAGATCCTTACACATGGTAGAAGAGATTGAAATGCCTTATACATCATCTCCTATTGAATATGGTTTTGACCCCTCTTGGCTTTTTTACAAGGGTTCATCGATTATGTTTTTTTTATTTGGGTTTAATTTAATTCAACAATTGGTTACATTTGATTTGTTTGTTGTTCTTGGTATGAGTGTTCCATGTAATATGATTGATCTACAAAAAATTATTGTAAAAAATTGATTGTTTGATGATTTGTTTGTAACGTTCATACAATTTTCATGTTTTTGTTTGATCAACTTTCTTTAAAATTTGTTCCAAATATTGTTGTTATATTGTAAAATTTTATCTACAAAGATTGTTTGATATAAAGTAAAAAAATAAAATAGTCATTTATACAATTCAAACTGTTTATTCAATACAACAACTGAACTGATGTTTAATTAAGCATATTTTTGACATATGGTACTACATTACGCATATAAACCAAATTTATCATTAGAAAATTCATTTGATACCGATATATTGAAAAAAAAAAACAGAAACAGAAAATGAAAAGAAAAAACAACGAGAAACCCTAACCCGGCCGTACGCACTCACCAGGGTCATGATTCCGATCAATTCATCATCCCTAACTCGTTCTTTCTCATCCTCCCCAATTTCCTATCATCTCTTAATTCACATACACACCCTCGTATTCATTAATTTTAATCAATTCGCTGAGTCGATTCAAACAATACGATCCAGAAAATCTTCCTATTTGGGAGTTTTCAGGTATCTCCATATTTTTATAACCCTAATATCGTTTCAATTTTTTTGCATCAATAACAGCTTGTTGTGTCAACTTTACTGGGTAAAAAAGAAGACTGTCAACCAGAAATTGAATTCTGATATAGTGAACAAGTTTTATACCTGGTGTGAGAAATAAATTCAGCTGAATGTCATTAAAATTCAACCATTTTCACCATCTGATACTGTTACCATTATGTTCCAAGTGACTAGCTCCATTTTTGTTTGGGGGAGGGGAATTTAAGGTTATTGTCTGCATTGCTTGCACTCATGTAAAAATTGTGCCTGCTAATTTAGGTTTTTTTAGGGGCAAAAGTAAGACAATATATTGATTAGGAGATCAAGAAGATCATAATTGATTGATACATTTGAGGAGGGCAAGCTACAAAGACAAACTACTTGACCAAAAACACAGAAGCACCTCGATCGCCACTTGAGCCTACTAAAAGCCATTGGAACTATTGAAAACATATAACTTGTGACAATGAAGCCTTTTAAACCTAGAGGCTTAAAACTTGACGCTGAATCACTGAGATTGAAAACTAAAGTACTTGACTTGAACCTGAGCAGTTGCGCTCAGGGGCGGACCGCCTAAGGGGCCTATAGGGGCCCTGCCCCTGTGATTTTTTTCCCAATTAACATACAACAGTGTAATCCAATACCTTCTAGATTTAAAAAAATTCAACCGGCCTCCCCCTTCCAAATCCAATCCCGAGAGGCGAGCGAGAACGACTACCCACTGCCGACTGCAGCCTGTGTGAGGACGAGGAGGGCAACTAGCGTTAGCGTAGACGGGCACTACGGCAGGCGTAGACGGAGGCACGGAGCCATGGAGGCGGAGGCGGCGGCCTGCAGGCGGAGGCGGCACTGCAGGCGGAGGCGGCGGCCAGCCACGGTAACTCCCGGTCCCGGTAAGTCCGTCCTTCTCAATTCTCTCATTCTCTGCTGACTGAGTTCTTCGCCCCTGTACTGGCCTACAGCCTACTGCTTGCTTCTCTACTGATTGCTGCTTGTTGCACTTCACTTGCACCTTTTGTTTTGAAATCAAAACCCAAAAGTGGTGATTTACAGTTTACTGAATTAGCATTTAGGTGATTATTAGGGCTAAATTTACTGAAATTGGTTATATGGTGATTTACTGATTATTAGGATTTAGGGCTAAATTTACTGAAATTGGTTATTTAGAGATGCCTTTGGTTGGTATTTGCAATCATATATGTGTGGAAATTAGCTGATATAGGTGATTTAGGTGTATTCCAATATGAATTGAAATCATACTATCTAACACTAAAATTAAACCATATGTGGAGTATTGAGATAAGTTATAAAATTAATCCATTGGTGATTGGACATTGGTCTTCTCCCCTGTTCTGCTGCACTTTTTGTTTTGAAATCAAAACCCTAAGATTAGGCCAGTAAATAGTTCTTGTTCCTAGACCAKTGTAAAGAAGTTGAAGAATGTTCTCACTATCGAAAAAAAACCTTATAGAAACCCAAAGAGGCAAAGAGTGATTAGTAGAACTTCTTGAAGAAACAAGTTGTGTGTGT
>NC_037538.1:0-1538 GCF_001531365.2 Cynara cardunculus var. scolymus
TAACATATATCATTGTTAAATCTTATCTTATAAAACCAGTGAAACTTCAAAATCGTTATAATTCATGGCTTCCGCCGCATTGCGCGGGTACACAACTAGTAATATAGTATAGATATGCATGATCGGTTATAACGCGTTCATAAGGATGAAAAGGTTGTAGGTCATATAATTTATATCGATAAGTACTATAAAAATTGTGAAATAAAATATAAGAATTGGGTTTATTGTTAAAGCACCCAGTTTTTATGAAACTGCAGTGAAGATTCAATACACTGTGAATTTTTTCAGTGTGCTTTCTAAAATCATTGGTTGTGATTAAAATTTCCATCCCTCTCAACCTATTATAGGATCTTGTGGCAACTATAAATTGATATATCTTGAGGAGATCTGAAATTGGTTTGTTATTCAATGACTATATCCTTAATAATTTTTTTTTTCACAACTATTAAATATTTATGCATTAATTGAAGGTAAACATAAATGTGAATATTTATTTTGGGATATATGGAATATTAAATTAATGTATATTTATTAATGCATGAAATTGATTGGAGTAACAATGTATTGTTCAGCTCCTCTCACTAATTCCGATGCATTTCACTCCAGCTTAAAGTCATGTTTGGTAAACTATCTGATAAATTAATTGTTAGCTGATAAGATAGTTGGTAATTGCTAACTTTGCTGATAAACAAACCACGTTTGACAAATGTAGCTAATAAACTAAATGAAAATTGCTTTCCAAACCGATTTCTAATAGTCTTTAATAAAGTGATTTCATTACAAAGATAAGTTTGTAACAGTTGATTATAATGCTTTATCGGATATGATAATATGTCCGTTGATCGTATTAATCATATGTGATAATTGTAGATATTTTTGTTGATCATAGGTGATTATGTATATTTACATTTATAAATCTTTTTAGGGTTAAATGCATGAAATAGCAATCTACTTTCACAAAATTTCTTATTATAGCATTCTACTTTTGTTTTTCTTTATTACAGCAATGTACTTTCAAATTATTTTTTATTAAGGCATTGTACTTTAAAAAATTTACCCATAATAGCAATGGGTAACCTGTTACCTTTTAAACCGGTTAACCCTTTGACTTTTTTGCTTGTGTGACTTTAATGAGGTGATGTGGATGACACATCATTTTGATGACTTGACTAAAATAAAAATAAAAACATATTTCAAATTATTATTAGTGATTTTCATTTTTCATTGCTATTATCTAAAAAAACATTTATTTATTTTTACTTTTTTTTATTGAGTTGCATTTAAATTAAATATTATTAGGGTAAAATATTTATTAAATAAATATGCAACATTATTTTCGAGATATATTTTATTTGTAAAAAAGACAACTTTTCCTATTTTATGTTGTTAAAATAAATACATATCTTTTAAAATTCTCTTTAAAATATTAACGAAATAAATTGTTATCTACAATTTTTTAATATTGTTATATTAATAAATACTTCAAAAAAATCTAATTAATTTAATATATTTATACGTCAAGTAAAAAGTTTTTAAAC
>NC_037538.1:3109-41957 GCF_001531365.2 Cynara cardunculus var. scolymus
AATAAATAATATTAATAATAATTAACTTTTATTTATATGTACTAACGTTTAATATTAATCAGAGTTATAATAGGAAAAAAAAATGTCAAAACGCTCTTAAACGTTACTGTAACTGACGTTTCAATAAGTTAACTTATGAGCAATCAAACAACTCAATAAACTAATTTATGTTTGTCGAACAATGTCTAAGATAGAATCAGTTGAGGTAAATGATTTGAAGAGCAATAAGAGACAAATAAAATGTTGGTTTGGCACATACCATATAAAAGGACAATAAGACATAAATGTCTCTTAAAAATTGATAAAAATAAGTAGTCTACATGACTATTGATTGACGCTGAAGACTTAATTAGATTGAGAAAATTTAATGAATTACACGTAACAGAGTTTTTAAAAAACAATCAAGGAGGGTCATTGTAAGTCCCTTTTATCTGTGGGTTTAAGTGTAATAATTGAGAGTGCAAGGGTATAGCTTTTCAAAACTCAAACTTTCAGCTACAAAATTGTAAATTATAGCTTCCCTCCAACAAATAATGCGGGCGGGAAAATAACACCACAGCGAGCGAGAGGAAATGGAGAGAGCCACGATGAAGAGAAAGCCGTCTGGAAACGAGCTGCAGAGCTTGCTCGACGCCATTAAAGCGTCAGACGTAAGCTTCTTTATACTTCAATTACTAACTTCCAGGATCATTTTTAGGTCCCTTGTTTGCTCAGGTTTTGGTGTTCTAGTTTATATTATGATTTGTTTTTTCATAATTGGAACTTGTTAGGAAAATCGGCAGTTTTTTATATTACAATTGTGCGCTTACTGATGAAAACCAGACGTGTTGGATAAAAACCTGTGCTCAAAAAGTAGTGAGGAGTGTCTAGATAGATATGTTATGGGTATGTTCAGGAGCGTCATTGTTTGGGCAATAAGGGATTTACTCTAAACTAGATAATCCTGGTTTAGGAAGTCTGATCATGAGATTTCATGTTCCTGAATACCAACTGGCAGTTGTGTGACTTGCAATTGGTTAATTATATAGGAACCTCGTGAACCCTAGTAATTTATCATTAACTTGACCGACTAAAATCGACATGACTGTCACATTCTGAAGTAATGTTAGCAGCTTGAAATACATGGTACTTGCAATGTTATTTCAGTCCCTAAAGGAACATTCGATTTCTTTTCCAACTCTGGTGTACAGTTTTTGTGACGTATTGTCTCATGTTGGTTTTTACGTGAATTGTGTGTGCCGTGTTAGTTATGATATGTGTGCTGCTATCAAATTCCCACCATGGTTTTAGTTAATTTGGAGGATATTAGCCTGCTGCTTTGGGTTTCAGGCATTAGAAATGGTAGTAGCACAGCAACATCCTCTGGAGTTGGACCCATGCATCTGGTGATAAGTTTTATGGAATCTTATTTGGGTTATTGTATACCCCTAATAAGGAGGATTTCGAGAAGGGGAACATGTGATATCTTGTCCCACATAGGTTATGATGTGAACTGCGAGTCTTCTAAGTCTCTGGTTTTAGTTGATTTGAAGGCTTTCAGACCAGTTTGCTGCTTAGAGTTAGTTTTTATAGGGAAATATCAGTCATGTGCAGAGTTCAAAGACAAAATTGTTAGTTTATAACATCCATCCCACCAGAATTTAGGTTTATTTGAAGGTCTAGATTGACTTTTGACAGTTCCCTGCTATCATACACCAATACAACAGCCTTTGCAATGAAGGGAAAAGGTTGTACTATCTTGTATTCTATGTTTTGTAGGAATGGAAGTATTAGTAACAAGTAGAGTTTAAAGAGAAAATCGTTTGTCTATAACATCCATCCTAACAGAATTTAGGCGTGTTTGAAAGTCTACATTAAACTTTTACGTATCCCCTGCTGTCATATACCAATACAGCCGCCCTTGCATCGAAGGGAGAAGATTGTACTATTTTGCATTCCTTGTTTTGTTAGAAGTCACATTATTTTATGATCTTATTATTAAGTCGGTTTATTTAATTCTACAGGTGGTCGAGAACCGTACTCAGCTAATTTCTGAACTTGGGGAGTTAGATGTTACTGATGAAAATGAACGGGCTTCTATCATAGAATGTCTAACAGTATCATGCTAACCGTGTCATTTGTTTGATTTTTTTTTTAAATTTTGGTGTGAAGGGATTTGATAACAAGCCATAATTGACTTTGTTCAGTTATTAATCCTAGTGTCTTTACCATTTGTTAACTTTTTTCAAATAAGTTCTCAAGAAAATTATTTTTAAAGCCTCTACCATGACCTGAACGAACACTACTATGTTCTGCTTTTATATTTTTATGTATGGAATCTCATAATGAAATAGGCTGTTTGTATGGCTGAGTAGTTGATAAATAATGGGAGTCTGTTTCCAAACATCTTGGAGGTATTTTGTTTTTCAATCAAACTATGCTATTTCATGGCTAGCCTTGAGATCCCATTCAATGAAATTTCCAACTGAATAATTTATTTTCACAATTTAACTTGCGAGTAGATGCCTCCAATCTATATGATTAACAATCATCTCTCCCTTGGATAAATTTCTACTGTAATTGTTCTATTATCCATGTTAGCTCCACCATGGAAGACATATTCTCTCCGCAATGTCATATGATTAATTTTTGATATATTTGCAATCATCTAAGCAGCTACCTATTTGCATTTTTATCTCTGTGATCGATTTCTAGCATCATTGGACTCCCCACATATATAGATTGCATCGCTTTTTATGATTGAAGACATTGTAATCTCACACAAGTTCTCTATTGCTCTGTTCTTCCTTGACTCGAGTCATATTCTTAATACGAACCATTATGTGACTTTTATAGTTCTATGTTTAGCACTCTTCTTTTGTGCATTGTCACCTTAACTTTGGGCTAGACATTCTGGGAAGACTTCACATGTCTGGATGTATCCCAGTGTATGTTAAACAAAACTATATTGCAAGTGGCAACAACTTACCTAGAATCGGATATGTCCAAATGCCTCAGTCAATTGCTTGCTCTAGGAACCAAGGTACATTTTTCTTCAATCCTGTGCTTACCTTTTAAACCAACTGATCAGTTTACTCTGTAGACTATGTTGCTTCTCAAATTTATACAAGGCAAGCATATGGTGTCGAAAACACATGAAGATGACACTTATGTCCTCCGATGATTCTCAAGAAGAAGAACATTGCGGTCTGTTTTTCCAGGTGATATATACTTGATCAAGTCAAGCTTTTTTTTCAATATCAAAATCTTCATTCTTGTTAGAGTCCTACATCGGCTAGAGTTGGACCATTTCTCTTGAATATATGTTGGAACCTCCCATTCTCTTCTCAAGTGCTGTTTTGGAGAGTAATCTAATGGGGTTCCACATATTCTCACATGAAATAAGAGCTAACGCCTACCACTTTGGGGCAATCTATACTCGTCTAATCCCCCTCACCCGTCTTGGCCCCTCTTGACACTCTTGGGACAATATGTGCCCGTCTAGCCTCTGTTGGAGGGGGTGTGTTAGAGTCCCACATTGACAAGACTTGGATCATTTCTCTTGAATATGTGTCGGAACCTCCCTTCTTCCTCAAGTGCTCTTTTGGAGAGTAATCTAACGAGGTTCCATATACTCTCACACTTGTAAAATGCTTTGCTTTCTCTCAGCATCAATCTAAACCTTATGAGCCACATTTGACCTTATTTTTTCCAATATCTAAATGGATTTGAAGATGATATTCAAACTGCACCCTTCTCTTCTCCCAAAGGTACAAGTGTGTAGCTGAAGCCGAACCCGATAGACTTAATCCATACACCATGGCTGCCTGGAGCTTGTTAGGTATAGTGTGGTCAAGCTCGTCCATATCTAGGTGTGTACAGGCTTTGAGGAAAAGGAAAAGGTAAAAGCACAGGTACATGAACATAGATGCAAAACAGTGCATCTCACTCTCCATTTTGTAGGGGATGCAGTTCCTAATTCCCACATACAGTTTCTAGGATTTTGCTAGGTGTACCATGTGAAACTGTTCAATTTTCACACCTTAATGCGACCTTAGATGATGCTTGTGCTTTAGCCATATTGACATTGCTGCCTATATCTTAATGAGATAAGAGTACCTTGAAGAAACTACTTTTTGTTTCAGGTGCTCTTGGATATGTTAGGCCATTGGGATGCTGTTTTATCAGTTTTGGCAAGGCATCCAGTTTCAACAGGAAAAGAGCTAATGACCATCATTGAAACATCTATTTCTGAACTCTTAAACCTGACAAAAGATTCGATATTAGAGGCTAAGGTGACTACTTTCCCACTTTTACTGTTCAATTCTCTTAAGTCATATTTGCTATATTAAGATGTTATAATGCAAGTATGATGCTTGTGTGCGTATTTGGTGGAATATTCTGTTCTAGGAAGCAGTGTTGCTTCTTCTCTTGTCGAATTTACATATTGGGTGCTTTTGGGGTGCATTTCTTCAGGGGTGTGGTTCGGTGCGCATCCAATGTGGCATTGATCGTATCGGACGGACCTGTTTAGGTGGTATAGGTGGCATGTGCCACCGTATTATTCCTCCATCGAAGGGTAAAAAATTTAGGTTCGTGAATGGTGCAACCGCATCGTTTTAGAAGGTGCTACCGTATTATTCCTGAAACTTAAAATGTGCAACTGAAACCCAAATAAATTGGAAGCCCAATTCTAAATTAAACCCAAATAAATTGGAAGACCCGTTGGGTACAAGTTTAGGAGTTGTTTATCGGTCCTATAAAAACCATATTTTTTGTAATTATTTTTGGATCTATATTATATTATATTAACCATATGGTGCCACCATTTGAAAAAATTTCTGGGTCCGTCCCTATCGTATCCCCGAAGTACGGACCATGAACCCACAAGGATACGCTACTGGGATACTCAAGAGGAATATTGGACTTCCGTTTTACAAGAAAAAGATGAAAAATATACAAATCTTAAAATTAGTCAGAAGAGCTAAAATAGAAAATGAACTTAAGTTTATGACTGCAAAGAGGAAAAACAAGACGACAATATGTTACTCTTTTGACAGTGTTGACTAATATGGGCACACTAAGCAAACTAACAGCATGGTAATATTTAAGTTCTTCCATTTAGTGTGTATTTATCTCTACGTATTTATTGCACGAACGATGAAATAACTTTTTCCTTTTACTGATTTGGTTATTACACATTTACACATATAAACACACCGATATTTTCTTTGAATTTTTGATATTTATTTTATTTAGCATACTCATATCTCCCTGTTCATATACTTGTGACACAATTTGTGTTGTAGAATTATATTAGTGATTGTGGTAGGTTGGCTTATACACTGGTGTTTCATAAGGATATGAATCTTTCATCCCATGAACCAGATCTTCCACTTCAATTGAAGATTTTTAAGCTTTCGATTATTTTATCATAGTTAAGGTTGCATGCTGATTTTGCTCTTCTGTCGTTGTGACAGAGAATTCATACATCTGGTTCAAAAGTACTCAAGACGGCACTAGTGGTCCTTGATGCTGTTATATGTCTATGCAGAGCATATTGCAACAATGTCAAATTGGATTATGATGCTAGAATTGAAAATGATGTAAACGGCGATGACAAAGAGAATCACATTATCAGTATAACAAAATGTACTGTTGAAAATTTGGTTGATTTGGGCATCCTTGCTGCTAATGCTGGTGGAAATCTTGTCACTATACTAAATTTGTCATGGAAAGGAGTCGTTACTTTGCTTCAGCTATGCAAGGGGACTCTAGGAGTAAAGATGAACATTGCAGAGATTATTCTGTCTCTTCTTTCATTGGCCAAAGGATCTTTGAGTTGTGCAGCTCAGACTTGGTCTTCGTTGATGGAGCCTGTTTCTGTGGCTGAAGCTAAAAGAATTTTTATTCCAGTTAAATTTTACTTGATTAATGCCGCGAGAATAATCTCCCACTACCCTTCCCAAGCATTTTCAGTTTTCGAAGATATAACACTTTGCATCCTTATGATCTTAACCTTTCGGATCTTCTTGGGTAAAGAAGAGCTCCTTAACACTGCAAGTGAAGCTTTGGCCGACCTTCTGGAGCCAACATCCATTCATCTGCTCAATTCTTTGTTAAATTCAGCTCAATTGGAACAGGAGCATAAATGCCAAATTCTTGACTGGTTATTTAGTGATATTACTGTGCCAAGTTTTGTTCCTGGATATCAATTGAGCACATATAGGGACAAATCAATGGATGCCATATTTTCTGTGACTCGTGCTTCCATGCATGGGTCAAAAATATTGTTACTTGGTCAGCTTGCCTTATTTGTTAATCTTCTGAGAAGTGCTCGTGATCTGGAGGATGACGCGAAACTTGAGGTTGCCAAAAAGCTAGAGTGGCTTTTAAATATTCTAACTGATGAAGATGTTTATTCATCTATTCTTGCTTTGCGGGTACCTTTATTACATTGTTCTGGTCAAATGCAGGAACTCGCTTCCCAGAACATGTTTTTTTCTATTATACATGCAATAAAGACCTTCATGCTTGTAGTTTCATCAACTTCAGTTTGGGGAGAAGTAGAGTCATTTTTGCTTGAAAACTTGTTCCATCCACATCATCTTTGTTGGGAGATAGTTATGGAACTTTGGTGCTTTATGGTTCGCCATGCTGAAACAGACATGGGGAGTCATATTATCAATACACTCTGCACATTATTGAGGACAACGGCTTCTTGGGAATCAGTTCAAAATCCTTGTAGTGTTCTTCGTAAGCTTGCCAGATCGATCTGCATGCTCCTTAGGCATGGTTCACAATCCATGGCAGATAGAGTTTTCAATTTCGTCAGCAGTAATGCATCCAAGTCATTGTCTTCTATGTATATAGCATTACTCATGGAAGGATTCCCTTTAGATTTTCTTTCAGATAAGGTCAGAAGTGTTGCTAAACAAAGAATAGTGACGGAGTATTTTTGCTTCCTCGATATTTTTGATGACGACTCATCACGGCAATGTGGAAAAGGAATGTTTGGTGCACCAGTTTTTGCTTTGTCCGCTGCACTGCACTCTCTGTAAGTAACAGTAGATTTTGGCCCCTTTTTAGCATTTTTGAGGTAACATACTATAAATATGTATTATATTTTTTATTTTTATTTCTTAAGCTTGATTACCTTTTGATATTATACCCCCCCTCCCCCTCCCCCTCCCCTTGGTGTTCTGTAGGCAGGTGAGCATATCAGACACAGAAATGAAGGCGCTAAAGCTATTAATTAGCATCATCCATAGATACAACAATTCTGGTGACAACTCTAAGGACCAGTACAGGAAGCTTCTCAGTGAAACTTTAGGAATCATCTCTAGCATGGAGCATCTATATGCATCTGATGAAATAGAAAGAGTTATCTTGGAGCTTCAGAGTCTTTTTATCTCAGAGTCTGCCGTCACAGATATTGGGTTGTTGAAATGCATACCAAATTTGGCTGCTTTTGTGGCAGGACTTGGCCACATTGAATTTGAAGAAACCGACAGCAATGCGAAGGTTTCAGCTTCATGGCAGTTGTTTCACATGCTATTAAAAGAGCGGCACTGGGCTTTAGCCCATCTGGCAATCACTGCATTTGGGTATTTTTCTGCACGAACTAATTGCAATGAGTTGTGGAGGTTTGTGCCACAAGATGCAGCATTATCATTTGATTTAGAGTTGGGAGTTGATGCAAATGAGGAAAGGTTTATGTCCGAGTTTAAGGTATTCTTTGAAAAGGAAGCAGCTTATGTTAAACCTACCCCTAGTACAAATGAACTTGCTCTGCTCTTTAAAGAAGGTCTTGTACTAAAACAAATGGTCCAAAAGATGAGAACCATTAATAGTGAGGCTATGATACCCAAATCTGATACCATGCAGATAGATGATCCAAAACAAACCAACAAGAGAAGAAAAATTCCAGATGGAATAAATGAAGGAGTTTTATTGTTGCAGAATGGGCTGAGGGTTATTGCCAATAGCCTTACTGTATGGCAGCAAAATCAATTAGATTATTCAGATCTTCATGGGGAAATTTTGGCTCATTTTTCTCATCTTGAAGATGCTTTCGGACACATGGCTGCAAGGATTTCTGAAACCGAGTAAGTTTTTATGTTCTCCCTTAATCAGCAGCTTATCATGATTTGCTTAACAAATTCATGGAACCTTTTGTATAGTGGCAACAGCAGCAACTTATAAACAGGAATTAGTGTTCATCTTCAAGTTTCTTAGATCTTTGAATTATGCTTCTTGTTTTGGTAGCTAAGTTCTCCTGTTTAGAACCTGAAACATATCACACACACAAGGTAAACAAAACCCTTGTTTAGATACCATAGTTAGAAAGTTAGGCCTTCAATCTCCTCCCCCATTGGTTGCCTGTTCTAGTCTCCTCAGGGTCCGTGAGGATTTTCTTGACTGTTATGTTTTAGGGTCCCATGAGACTGGTCAAGGTGCCCTCAATTTAAACTGGCTGGGACACCCATGATTTAAAAAAAAGGTTTGTAATATCAACTTGATCTACCTTTAACTAACTTTCTTTCTAGAAATGCAGAAATATAGAGAGCTAAGATGTATGTGAGTCGAAATGCTGGGTAGGAAAAAGACTTAGAATCTAAGTTTTATTTATAATAATAATAATAATAATAATAATAATAATAATAATAATAATAATAATAACATGATAATTTGAGTGTAATGAATTTAGATGGTAGGGGGGGGCCACCAATAGCATGACAACTTTGTAAACCGATGAGCTTCACACAAATGGAGTGGGAGTTCAGTTAGCTGGTGTACGGACTAAAAACATCCTGCCACTCATCAAACACGGTTGAGGTTTAACAACACGAATCACAGACAATAATATTCTCTTGCAGGCACCCGTATATATAACATAAATACTATTTTATTTATATAAACATATAAAAATATAAAAATAATATTATTTTTGTTTAATTTCAATCAAATTTAGTTAACATGACAAATGAACCAAAAACATAACAATTCAACAAATAAAATGTTAGAAGATATATGGAACACTGTTAGATTACTTTTGAAAAGACTCATCAATATCAAGTTACAGTAAGTTCACAATATCAATAAGAGTGAGAAAATCATACTGGCTACTGGCTAAGGAGGTACAATGTAGCTACTGCAGCTACAGTTGKGTAGCTAGACCATCTACCCTATGTTTCAAGAGTAAAGAAATGAGATTCCAACATATATAGAGAGGAAATGGTTCAAATCTAGCCGATATTGTATCCTCTCCAACGAAGGCTAAACGGACATAGATTATCTATGAGTGTCGAGTTCCTAGAGTGGTAGACCTTGACTCTTATATCATGTGATAATATGTGAAGTCCTATTAAATTTAAAATCTATTCAAAAAATAAAGTTGGATTAAATGTGTACAAAAAATTATTAAAAGTATTGTATCTATTTTGGAACGTGCAAGTTAAAGGTAGGTGATGGAATCAAATAAGGCATGATCATGATTGCATTTTAGACAAAGATATCTCAACATAGATACCTAAGTTTTTAATATATTTCCTTTTAATCAAAATCACAACCATGCTTCAAAATATCATTAGAATTATTATTAAATGATTTTTATATTAATATTTGAACTTTATAATAGTCTCATCCCCCTGTCCTATAAATACATGCTCATTCATGACTACATCCTCTTAAAGAACATCCAAAACCATAATCCCATCATCATCTCAACAATTAACACCATGAAAAATTGGCAAATCTTTCTGGTTTTCTTGTTAGCTTCATATATAGTGTTCATATCCATGAAACAACACCAGCCTCAATACTTCTCCATTCATGGCATTACGTATGAAATTCGTGTTGTTAATGGCTTCACCAACAACTCCTCCCTCCCTCTCGTCATCTGGTGTGCCTCCCAAGATGCCAATATCGGTGGTCGAGCTCTTCAGGAAGGTGATGACTTCAGTTGGGACGCTAGAATTAGTTTCTGGACTGCCAACCCTGCTTTCTCGTGCACCATGAAATGGGATCGAACCAGGAAGAAGTTTGAAGCTTTCCAGGTGCACCGAGACAGACCCAGGTGTAGACTGCTTAGGAAATGCTCGTGGTTGGTTAAGGAAGATGGTTTCTATTTCAGCAACGATGAGTCTAATTGGGTTAAGGATTTTTCATGGCTATAGTATCTGTTTGATTAACTTACAACATTAGCTCTTTCTCCGAACCAGAAACGGTTGTGTTTACTAGACCTGAAAATGAGACTCACAATGTCTTTTTCTTAGATTTCTACACGGTTTTATAGAGTCGAATACAACAGTTATAAATGTTATTCATTGGTATCTTGTGTTAGGAGGTCAGTTTAGCGAGTATAAGTTAGCTTGTATTTAAGCTTATTGAAAAAGCTTTGTTTGATAAGCTATAAGATAGCTTCTTGAAAAGCTAATAACATCTTTAAGAGCTACTATAAAATGGAGAAAAAGATTTTTGAGCTTTTAGGCCCTTTTTTAGAGTTTGAAAAGGTAAGAGGAGCTCCCATTTTGGAGAAAATGGAGATGTGCTTATAATACTAGGTGATGAGTAACTGATAAACTAGTCATGTTCAGTAAAATTATTTGATAAGTCAGATAACAATGTAAAAAGACATGCTGATAAATTGATCAATTCAAGAATACAACTGAAAAGAAAAAGAAAGTGAAAAAAAAGACAAATAATAAATAATTCAGGACATGCTTAGGGATAATATTTAATGTTGAGGATTGAAACAAATAATTCCATGATCCAATAACTTGAACTGTTGTTAAATGATAGATAAGATAGATATACTCTAAAAAATTTCTTTTTAACGACTAGTCATTGTCATGTGGGTGTGGGTGTGGGTGGCTTGTAATACTGTTGAAAAAGGTTTGTTGATGGCGAATATTTGATGGTGTGTAACCCTTTTTGGTGGCAACTCAACCCTGTTGCATTGTGTGTGTAAGTGTAATGTATGATGGCAATACTTTCCACATGAATCTTTCAAACCACCATAATTTTCAGCATTTCCTAAAATCTTTGTTATTTATCTTCATCTGCAAATCGAATATATAAAAACAGTGTGTTTGCAGTTCATCTCATAATTATTTTTTTGGGTAAAAAAACCTTATCAATTGGGCCAAAGGTTGTTAATAACTAATACAATGTACGATACCACCAAGAGGCTATGGTGTTGTTTTTCAATGTCGAATTAGTTGTGATGGCTTTGGATCTCATCTTCTTTTTATATTGACCGTTTATGATACATTTGGTTTCGCCATCAAGATTATTGAGTTTCTGTTTTCTTGTACGTTGCAGAAGCTCAGATAAGGTTTTTTTAATCTTTTTATTGTTTCTTGAATCGTAAACAACTTGTTTGCTTTCTAAACATCGTATAATTATACATCCCCACACTTAAAAAAGTATGAAGTGGGAATTTAAAATGAAGTGACAACTAAGTTTTGGAAATGGAAATGGAAATGGCTTTAACAAGTTGGCCAACATATTGATGGTTTCCAGGATTTGGAAGATAGAGTATTTAATTAGATATATATCATCTTCCCTTTTTTTGGTCTTCAAATCACATATGATTATATTATCTGATGTTGCCTTTTCATCCCAAAATCCAAAAGCATTTCAACTTGTTTTTTACACCACACAATTCATCATTTTCCAAGATTTTTTTTAATGTGCTTGTCGTCTTGCTTAATTTGTTTCATATTTTGACTTTTTTTTTTTTTTTTTTTGTGTTGATGGGACTCTCGACACACATACACATGTATATCTATTAATGGATCAGGTTTCTTATGAACGATCCTTTCATGGTGCTGTTTATTGATGCTAATGGTAATGGGTTTTATCCATTAAGATTTTGTGGGATAATTTACGTTTATCCACATGGGGTTGATTTACATTTCACTAGCTTTGCGAGTCTAGTTAACCATACATGGGTCCAAGGGTGAATTTAAGGAGGCTAGAATGGATGCACGTGCAACCGCTCTATCATGCTGATGTAGTCCAACTCTTTTTAGGAATGCATATATATGCTTTTAATTTTGATGTCTGCTTCTCTATGTTAACAAAAAGTGTTTGAAGTCTATTGATATGTTAACGAAAAATATGTGAAATCCTATCAGATTAGTTTCCATAAGAGTCCTATAAAGTGTCAAAGTCTAGTTGATATGAGATTTTAACACGCACGGAGGTTAGACGGGCAAAGATTGTTGAGAAAAATAACGATGAGATAAAAACAATAAAGTTTTAATCTTTAATATTCAAAAGATAAATCAAACAATAAAGTTCAAAACTTTATCATTCAAGATGGCAACTTTATTATCCGGAAAAACCCAAACCAATTACTACCACAGTGATTGAATCTGTCCTCCACAATAGATTCAATAAGAGAAAGGAGTAGAAACATAGTTGTCCACTTAGTGAAGGGAAAAGCAAAATGCAATACACGAAAATTAAAAACCAACCTGTTTGAAATAATGTTGAAGCGAGAATTGCATGGTATAAACATGTCCTTGAAGGTTTTATACGACTACACTATTAAGTTGTGAGTCTTCTAGTCACAAAGCCTTAGAATTTGATGTAGTAACGTATTTTGTTTATCAACAGCTTTGATAACGAAATTAAAAACAAAGTCGATGCAAAAAAACATGTAGGAAGAAGACGACATTATGAAGCAGAAAGCAAGGGAGAAAGGTAGCAAATTTTCGATGTGATTTTTGGGAGAGGTTTAACCCAATATTTATTCTCTAACACTATAAATTTATCTTTGATAAAAAAAAACATGTTTAGAGTTTAAAAACCAATTTTTAATCTGCTTAAATCCAAACAGATAATTAACAATTTATAATTTGTACATGCAAAGTGCAAATCCTAGCCACTTTTGAGAAACTCATGCCCATGTGTTGGACATTTCACTCATGATCCCCACCATGATCCATCAACTTATTCAAAGCCCAATTAAAAGAAAAACCTTATGCTCTTTACATTTATTCTTTCTTCCTACCAATATGGGATGGAGGAAAACCTCCAACCTCACTAATATTTCCAACAAAGATGTCCTAGAGAGTCGGTCTCCAGCTAATATATGTGGAACCTTAGTAGATTACTTTCCAAAAGAGTCATTGAAGACATAAAATGTCCACTCTAGCCGATGTGGGACTTTAACACATCTCCAAGGACTAGATAGGCAAAGATGTCCCAGATAGTAGGTGTCGGCTTTGTTATCATGTGAAAATATGTGAAATCCCATTAGATTACTTTTTCAACATATATTTAAAGATAAAATATCGAGTCTAGCCATGTGACATAAAGGTTGCAAGTTTTGAATCTATCTCACTGTCTTTTAACTTTTTTTTTGGTTTAACGAAACTCATATTTTAGTTTTTATAATTAAAATTTTGTTTTATTTTATATTACATTGATTATTTAGTACCCTATTTGTAATAAAATTAGATCCATATTATAGAAATATTTAAAATAATCCAGTGGATTTTTAATGCTTGATAGTAGAAACTTTCTACAAACCAGAATGAGATGGTGCAAGGCCCATCAACACAATTTACGTATGAAAAAACCTTTTTGGGTTCTTCCACATTTTGATGATGCATCTGTTTTTTTTATTAACCTCGATATTTAATTACAGGACGACCATATGTTTTGTAGATAGTCTGGAGTCACCGCATTTGAACCTCCGTGACCATAAAGGGGATTTTTTTTCCTCCTTGGATGATGCATCTGTTTTTATTCAAATGATGGAGAGAAGATGAGCATTTTTAAGATTTCTTGAATCTTATTTTTGTACATTCCATCAGCGCCCCCTTTCATCTATAAAACCAAAGAAAGCATGCCCCTTTGAGTTGCAGACAGCCATGTTTCCTTCCATTTTTAATCTAATCTCTCTCTCTCTCTCTTGCAGGTGCAACTACTCCTAGCTGAGTACCAGTTCAAGAATGTTTGACTTCATTCTTTTGACTTTTGTTCCAATCTATGCAAGTTGCATATAACATTCCTCAAATGACACTAAATTTGAATTTTGTTGGTGATTTTAGTCTGGTAATTAGATTCATAAGACAACAATATGAGGATGTGTGGAATGTACATTTTGTGTAAGCTAATTAGAACCCGGGATCATTGGATGGTGCTTTATGACGGGTTTTAATGGGGCCGTGTCCCATAATGGTAATGGTGGTCTGGAGATCGATTTTATGAAGAGAAGCGCCAGGGGAAACGAAGCTTCCAAGTGAAACTCAAAAGCCTCTCAAGTCTTGTTTAGAATCTATATGTTGCCTCTTGATCCGTACCAAGTAATGGATTGTATAAACAATCTTGAAATTGATACAAGAGAAAGATATGTATATACATTCATGATCGTTCTCATCAAATAGTGTTAATTAGCCACAAGAAGAAGAATCAGGAAAATAAGAATCATCGTCATCGTCATCATATTGGTTAAAATAGCAAGTAAACTGATACATACATTCACAAGAATTCATCTTTTGAACAAGGATCCTCATCATCATCTAGCGAATACCCGGCTCTTTCATTTGATTCGATCAGCATCAACACAACGTCTCTCATGGATGGCCGATCAAAAGGCGACATTTTCGTGCACATTATAGCAACTTTCAGGATACAAAGCATATGGTTCGCCACACGTTCATTACCTTGTATATCCAAACGACTATCAAGAATCCCGACACTAAATGAATGCTTTCGAATATAACTCCTTACCCATGTAACCAGATCCCCTCCCTGATCTAATGGCTGTACTGGGGCTCTTCCTGTTACCAGTTCTAAAAGAACAACCCCATAGCTGTATATATCACACTTCTCTGTTACCTTCATAGTATATGCATATTCTGCCACAAATTAAACACACCAAAACCATAAATATATAAAAAACTTCAATGAATATCTCACGACATTCATTATGAATTAAGCATGAATAGTCGGTTCTATTGAAGATTCGTGAGCTCACCTGGAGCTATGTAGCCATAGGAACCGGCAACGGCAGACATGGATTTAGACTGAGGCATGTCTATAACCTTGGCCAAACCGAAATCACCGACATGAGCTTCAGCGTTCTCGTCAAGTAAGATGTTGTTGGACTTAATGTCGCGATGAATGATTCTTGGTTTGCAGTCATGGTGCAAATAAGCAAGACCTTGAGCTGCCCCAAGAGCCACGGTGAATCGAGCCGGCCAATCCAAGCCGCAAGACGAACCGTTGTGAAGCAATTCACCCAAACTACCCTTTGCCATATACTCGTAAAGAAGCAGATTAAAGCCCTGATAATAGCAGTAGCCGTAAAGCTTCACAATGTTACGATGCCTGATCTTTCCTAGAGTCGAGATTTCCGCTTGAAAACTGTTCTCGATGTTGCTGCCTTCTCGATTAGAAGCAAGCTTCTTGACAGCAATCGTTTGACCAGACTGCATGACGGCCTTGTAAACCGTCCCCACGGCTCCTCTTCCGATAACATAACTGTCATGGAAGTTGTGGGTGGCTTCGACCAAATCTTGGAACTTGAAACCGTCTTGTGGTGGGAAGTAGACATCTGATGATACCGGGGAAGATCTTTCGGTATCGTCCTCCAACGAAGTGACGTTTTGTGTAGCGCCTTTTTTCATGAAATATAAGATAACTACGATCAGAATAAGAGAAATCCCGCCTACGACAGCTGCGATTATCGTAACTACTTTGCCCCGAGGAGCATCGGCACTCTCCAAAGAAGGTGGAGCTGAACCGGAAATGAAAGATCCTTCACAGCTTGCTAGCGGACCGCCACAAAGCCCATCGTTACCAATGAAGCTGCTGATAGCCATGTTCTGAAACAAGGGTACGGAAGGCAACGTGCCTTTAAGAATATTGTACGAGAAGTTGCAGCCCATCAAACTCGACAGATTTCCAAATGTGCTCGGGATTTCGCCACTTAAATGATTGTTATTGAGCAGAAGATTCTCGAGCAATATGAGATTCCCGAGCTGAGGTGGGATTGTGCCAGAGAGATTATTATGACTGAGATTCAGGGCAATCTGCAAGCTCGTAAGCAATCCCAGCTCCGGTGGGATACCACCGGAGATGACATTACCGCCCATCTGCAACTCAGTCAAACGAGAGAGATTTCCGAGGGCAGCTGGTATGCTGCCCGAGAGCTTGTTTTCCGAAATCATCAGAAGTTCAAGTTGAGAAAGGGAACCAAGCTCGGGCGGTATATCGTACGCAAAGCTGTTCCTGCTGAGATCGAGTCTTTGAAGCATCTTGCAATGAAGAATCCCACTCGGTATCCTTCCGGTGATCAAATTCGAAGAAATATTAAACGTCACCAAATGAGTCAGTTTCTGTATCTCATTAGGCAACTCGGACGAGATGTAATTCCCAGAAAGATCGAGCCTTTGTAACTTTTGACAGTTCCCAATCTCGGGAGGAACCGGACCACTGAACCTGTTTTGACCCAACTCGATAGCAGATAGGTTCGCCAAATTGCACAACGATGAAGGAAAGCTGCCTGTAATCTTGTTACCACTGAGCCGAAGTTGAACCAGCGATTTGCAGTTAATAATTCCAGTCGGGATATTTCCATACAGATTGTTCGATTCAAGATTCAGTAACATCAAGTTACCACGCCTACAGGTATGAGGTGGGATCTTTCCGGTCAAGAAATTGTCCGAAAAGTCAACCACCCAAAGCTTGTTGTAGAGCCCAAGCTCTTGCGGAATGCTGCCATTTAACGAATTGCTAAAGAGCTGCAACTGATACATCTTGGGTAGATACTGAAAACCAATAGGAATTGGGCCTGTGAGCGAATTTATGGAAAGATCGAGCTTCGACAGGTTCCTCAAGTTACCAAGTTCATTCGGGATGACACCATGAAGCTGGTTTTCAAACAAGTAGAGTAAAGTAAGGCCTTCTATTTGACACAATTCAGTAGGGATTTCTCCGGTCAAATAATTCTCTGAGAAATCAATCTCTGTAGCTAAAGAAAGATTACCAATCTCTCTAGGAATCGTTCCATTCAATCCGTTTCTGTACAAATATAACTTCTTTAAGTACTTGAGTTTCCCAATCTCTTTCGGGATTTCACCAACAAGATTATTTTGGTACAAAGCCAGAGTCTCCAAATGAGTACAGTTTCCAAGCTCTCTCGGGATGATTCCTGATAACTGATTATTCCAAAGAATTAGATCAGTCATCATCTTTAACAACCCGAATTCCTTTGGTATATCTCCATCAAAGTTATTCTGGGCAACACCGAAGTATAGTAAGCTCTCACAACCACCGATCTCTACAGGTATACTTCCGGTCATAGCATTCTGACCGGCTCTAAATGTGGTCAAATTCTTGAGGTTTCCAAGAGACCGCGGGAGTGATCCCTTGATATTATTTGTGTACGCCACAAATTCAACCAAAGAAGAAAGCTGACCAAAAGTTTCAGGGATTGAACCAGAAATCTTGTTATTGCATATGTTCAAATGGCTTAAATGATTAAGCTTTCCTATCTCATCTGGGATGTTCCCATCAAATTGATTACTGTTCAAAATAAGCATTTCTAGTTTCGAACAATTCCCAATTTCTTTGGGTATGTTACCAGCAAACTTGTTAAAAGAAAGATTAAGATATGTTAAAGAAAGCAAACCACCTATACTTGGGGTTAGGGTTCCTGAAAGATTCATTGAACTCAGATCAAGAGACCAAACCACTGGGCCGTAACCAGAGGTGCAACTCACACCCATCCATCCACAAGGTGTGGTATGATATGCATTCCAATTCTTTAGATTCCCCAAGTCATCCTTAATACTTTTCTTCAATTCCAAAAGAAATTTCCCATCTGAATTCAATCCTTTGCAAGGGAAAATCAGAAAAACAGCAACTAAAATTCTTATGATACCCACCAACAACAAGCCTTTTCTTGATCCAAAAACTTTGGACATTGCTGGAATCTTGCTTCCCAGTGAATGAAATTTATAATCTTGATATCAAAGTCTAGAGTATTATCATCTCCCAAGAACCAAAATTTCAATCTGCATATCATTAAGAAGATAAGAAACCAAAAGAGCGCAAGCCGTATCAAGAAGGAAATCCAGCAAAACTTTGTCTTTCTTGAAAAAGTACAAAACTTGAAGAAGCATCTTAAAGAAAAGAAACCCAGAAAAAGGGGGAATAAATTTGTCATTTTCGATCGATCAAACAAGTGAATAGTCCAAAACAAGAATTTAAACAGATTAAAGATTCAAGAAATCTAGATAGGTATTTCTATATTACCTCAAAAACGAACAAAAAGTAGCTAACATATCCCAATTGACTTGAGCAAACAAAACATTCAACAATAAAAAAGGGTATGAAGGATCTACATGCATACATAGATACATACATACCTGTAGGGTTTATGTAGCTTAGAGCAATCAAAATCTTGCACACAGAATCAGGGAATTCAAGTAATCCCTTGAGATGATTCTAGAAAGAAGTTCATGGAGTTGAAGTATATACGTATGTGTTTCCAAGAATGGTGGGATCTTGGAGTCTAAAAGGCCCATTTCAGAAGGAAAGGAGAAAGATCCATGGTGGTAAAAGAACAAGTCCTTTTGAACCCTCAAAAGAAATGAAATCAAATCAAATGCAATGAATCAAAAAGGCTTTTGGTTTGGGGGGGTGTGAAGGGGATTATTAAATATTAAATGATAATTGATTTTGGGGTACTGAAAGAGAGAAAGCAAAACAACACAGCCATGTCTGTTGTAGTTGGAATTACGAAGCTAAAGATGTAACCTTTTGATTTTTCAAGATAAATACTATGGGTTTAGAACTCTTGAATTGAAGCTACAATGGCCGACAAAGCATGCAATGAATCACCACCCTCACCCCTCGCCCCTCACCCCTCGCCCCCTCTCTAATATATATATATATATATATATATATATATATATATATATATATCTAAAATTTGCTCTCTTTTCAGTGGTTGAGAAAGTTGGGAGAATTCTTTTGAGCAAGAAAAGTTGGAAGTCCTTTCCTTTCCAACCAAAATTAATATGTTGTGTAAAAAATTTTCTAAATAAATTTGAGTCAGTGTCTATTCACAAGTTTGTTTATTGCCAATGGTTATGAATTATTAATATAAATAAGATTTTACGGGGTTTATTTACTTATTTTAATCCGACGAGATTATCTGTAGGAGGTCATCTTTTAATAATATGTTTTTATAAAAAACTCAATTTATTTTGGTGTGGATAACAAGCAGGCTTATATATTTTTCAATAAAAATTTGTTTCATTAAAAATATTCAACCATCAACTTAAGCAAAATAACATAATATATCCACTCCCAACCTTTTAATTGAAAGCTTAAAATATATGATAATGATAACAGTACGTCAATTTTTATAATCAATTCAGTACTTTATGCATATATGTATGTGTATATATGGGGGTGTGTATGTAGATGTTATGATCTTACTCTTAACATCAATTTCAGAATTAATTTTCTATTGACAATTTATAATTGTTATCATATTTTCAACATCGAATAATTTAGTGTAGATTTTTTTTCTAAATATTAATTGTTAGGTTTTAAGACAAATGAGATGTACAATTAATTGGATTGTGACGGTTTTATTTGGGTGGGATGGGGTGGTGAGAGCTCCATATACCGGTTGATGGTGAAAGGTGGTATTTATGACAACGGTGTCGTTTTTCTTTTTTGCACCTAAATCAGAATTATGTCTTGTCATTCATGCTCAACAATCTTGGTTTTAGATACAAGATTTTGATCTAAATATCAATATTAATCATGTCATTAATCTAAATCTGATTGACCAAATGCAATCAACAAAATTTATAAAGAACAATAATATATATAATAAAAAAATAAAAAAAATGAAACCAATAATTATTGAATAAAAAATTAGGATTTGATAATGATGAGTTTGATTCAAAGTTAATGTGAGAGTCAGAGCACTAATAATATCGAGGTTGAAATTTATAAATGTGTATTGGTGGGCTCTGCCAATCTCATTACTCATATACTTATGCCACTTTGCTTTTATTAAACACATATTTGGTAACACTTTATATTTAATATATATATATATATATATATATATATGTTTACTAAACTAAATATTGTATTTTTTTTATTCACATATACTACTAATTTTATGACCACAACGATAATAATATGAGAATTGATCAATCTGAAGCTTTTTTTTAAATACAATATGTGTTATAATTATTATTCTTACATGATCATTTATATATATATGTTTTTTTTTTCTTCGAAAAGGAAATAAAAAGTAAAGTTGTGATGAGTTAAAGTCCAAATGACATTAGATTGGTGTAAGTAACCCCATCAACTTTAATTTACTAGTTTCAAGGTACAATCACATGCAGCGTGTGAACACCATCTCTATTTCTTCCTTCACCGCATCTTCCTCCTCTTATTATTATTTTATTTTATTAATAATTAAACTAATGAAGAAAAAATTATTATAAAACAACCACCCTACCAAATATTCAATAAAACAGTGTTTGGATCTTTGAAAAACCTTTTGTTTTACATACTTTTTTTTTAATTTAAGTATAATATTTAATATATTTATTTTATAATAAAAAGATAAAAAATCATATAAAATAAGTATTGATTTTTAAAGATTTCATAATTAAAAGGTTTATATATATATATATATATGTTTATTTTGGGAGTAATAAAAGTGGATTAGCCCATCTGGAGTACAACTAATTAAAAAATGAGCATGGATGGCATCACTGCTGACGCGCCAAGCATCTACAACTAGAGGAATACGGTGCACAAAAAATCACTACTAATTCTTCATTATACTAATCAACTTCGAGTAACAAAGACCTATGCCATCTTATTATTCTTTTTTTTATATAATAATAATAATAATATATAACTTTTTGAAAAGATAAAAACTAAGAAAGGTTAAGAGTGGAAAGATGTAAATTATTGGGCTTGGTTCATCTTTTTGTAAGTGATGTTTTGACGGCTTCAATTTTTTTTTTTAATAAAAAAAATTCTTATTATAAAGAAGTAAAAAGGAACGTCTATTGATACCATTCGTCTATTTGATGGATAGGGTTGGTATTGGAGGTTAGTGCTACTCCCACTCTACATTCGATTTAACTGTTATTGTTATTTTCGTTAATGACAAGTCTAAATAAATGATAGTCAATAGAATTCTTCTACTCTTATGCTTCTTTCCAAAGTATTAAATAAAGTATGTGGAATGTCAATATTCTTATAATCAAAATCTATGATAATCAAGAAACTTATAGATATTAAGTAGTCGTTCCGTAAACCGTAAGATATGGACTACACTCATTAAATATAATCTAAATGGTTGTTTTGTATCATATTTAGGCAAAAAGTTGATTACCTACAATTCTAACCGGAACCCGTCGGCATCTCTAAGGTCACCACCATAAGAGGACACATTTTGGCTCACTCGACGGTTGAGACTAACACCAAAAAAGAGTTCTAAAAATGTCTTGTATTTAAGAAAAATCGCTTCACCTTTTACCAATCAAGCTACACTCTTTTTGTATCATATTGCTTTTAGGTTGTCTTTTTAATTTTTGGTATTCCACAATCCACACAATGCACTTGTTAAGCTGGGCCTGGGCTGGAAACCCCAATGAATGAATAGATTCATATGGCCCAAACTTCCAAGCCCACATCATGTCCACTACTGTACCCAATACGGCATCAAGTTAACAAGAAATAGTTTATTAAAATAAATAAAGAAAATGTTAATCGCTTCAACTATTATTGAAGATTTGTACTAAATAAATAAATGATTTAAATTGATACGATAAAGTTATTAAAATTAAATTTTTTGGTGTATAATTAATTCATAAAATGATCCATTTTTTATGTTTCACAATCTAAACTAAAACTACTCTCTTCCATCAACCTCATTTTTCCAATACATTCTATAAAATGTAATTCACTCTTAAAACAAAATACAAACATAATTGTGAAATATTTCACAGAAAAAGACGAAAACCTCGAGATGCATCCCCCCCTTGTATAAATCACAACCCACAAACACAAGTGAATAGGTGTGACTACCATAAATAAATCACAAGATCAAATAACTTTCTTTTTTTTTTTAACTATGGTGTCTGGATCAACTTTCATACATCTCGATTAATTCAAGGAGTGCTACATAACAATTAAAAAAAAATCTTCAGTGGTCTTGCAAGATTTGAACCGGTGATCTCTAGGGAAAGTTCCTAAATATCAAAACCTTATTGTCACTTAAACTAATCCACAACGGATAAAGCCAATTAACTTGGTCATCCCTTCACATGTTTCTTGCAAAAGGCCTCGGATAATATTCAAAACCAACCGCCAACTATGTGTATCTAAGGCATTGTTTGGATTTTAAGAAGAAAAAAAAAACTTTTATCCCCCAACTTAATGGACATCTTTTAACGGAATTAGTATTAGAGACTATCTTCAAAATCTAATGCACACGTTATATTATAGATTTATTAAAGTTTAGAGACCACTTTTTGAGTTTTATGTAAACCTAAAGGACAATAAGTGTAGTTTGGTCAATTTATTTCAATATAATTAAGATAACACAACATAAGCGAAAGATTGTTTGAGAATGAAAATTATGGTGAGAAATGTAAGAAGGGATCCGAACTCTTGATTACCTTTAATCTCATGTTCACTTATAAATTGTGTTTTAGAAAAGAATTGATCTAGTAAATTTTAATGCATCTTCTTAACGTTGACATTCAATCAAGATTGATTCAAGGATAAATATATTTCTTATGTTTGTCAACAAAACCCAACCCGAGTGTTAATATTTATGATCAAGTAAAGTAGTATGGTGAAAACGTCCATTAAAGATATTGATGAGGGTGTGATTGTATAATTTAGGAAAAGATTAGCCTCGCTACCACTTACCCAATTGGAAGCTGACACGTACACATTAGTCCTCAATGCACCGTCAATCACGCGTCTTATTTCTTCTCGACTTCTTAAATAATAAAATATCCTTGTACGAACAAAATGAAGTCATATTTTGACTTTTCAACTCCTTTTTTTTTTTTACTAGGATTGTAATTCAAAAAGTTGCTACAAAGTATTTATCATTTTGATGTTGATGTTTTATATATATATATATATATATATATATATATACATTCTAATCAATCAAATTATACATCTGTTGCATTTTTAATTATCAAGTTTATTAATTGAAAAATTCAAACCAATGTTTCATCATATAACAAAACTATAAATACTTAAAGTTAAGGATGTGTTTGATTAGTTTTACATTTTGTATGAGTAAAACGGGATGCGTATATTATTCTGTAATAAACAAAGCATTTTTTAGTAAGGTCGTTAATAACTTACAGAAACTACACATTATCAAATTTAAACCTTAAAACCTTGCAGTCTCATCTGGACATGAGAAGATTAAGATATGGTTGCTGGAATAAATGGATATGAAGCCATACCCCTTTAACAGCATGCAACTAAACTTGATTGATGCAAATACCAATATACAACAAATTTCATCTGTAAAAATCCACTCAATTGGGCAAAACACATCATCATTCAAAAATGCATTGATGGGAATAAAATGTCTCATTTGAGAGTAACTCAACCATTCTTTGCTCCAGCCTTTTGGCTCCTGGACCTGGCTTCAAAACATCAGCATCACCCCATATACTACACGCCTCATCCCTAGACTCACCTAAACACCACCCACCTGGAACTGGTTTCCCCTCACCACGCTTCAGTAGTTCTTGGTCGATGCGGTCCAGAACTGGATCATCATGAACAAATGGAGAACCAAATGCTGAACCACTGTTGATTAGATCATCCAAGTCGTCTGAGTGGAGTGTGCGAGGTTCATGTTTGGTCTTGTATGCAGAATATTGCAAATTGTGGTTTATAACCGTTCTATTTAGTTGAGGAGAATTACATAGAACAGTCGGGAAGTATACAGATTGGGATGAAAGACTGTTAGACAAGTACATAAGCAGGGTCCTGGGTAAGTTTTCTGTTCCTAAGATGCAAAACTCCACAAACCTGCGGCTCAATATAGCCGATGGTGAACCTGCACGAACATAAACATTAAACAATTGTTACTTTTCTATTTACAAAAATGTAATTTTGCATATATATATATATATATATATATATATAGAGAGAGAGAGAGAGAGAGGGGGGTTCATGGAAAAACCCCCAAAAAACATAAAACAAAGAAACACCCTCATAACCATTCATCTGGACGGTACACACATGTGCATACAAGTCATTGAAGTTGTTTCTTGGTTTCTATGCACATGTGCATACCGGACAAATTGCTTACAAATTACATGTTGCACATGTGCATCCAGTCCAAACGAACGGTTACCAAAGTGTTCCTCATTTTTCAATTTTTTTGTAGTTTTCCCCCGAACATGACCGTATAAATATATATATATATATATATATATATGTGTATATATATAGAGGAGTGATCATATGAAAACCGTCCTCATTTGTGTAAACCGTGCAAACCACCTTCATCTGTCGATTTCATTGTTTAATCTTATGAAATTTTTTCATGAAATTATTTAATCTTGTGAAATTGTTTCATATAATACTTTTTTTGATGAAGTTGTTTCATATATGGTTGTGAAATTGTTTCATATAATACTTAATGAAACTGTTTCATGTATTTGTCTAACATTAATGAAACTGTTTCATGTATTTCTCTAAAATTAAAATTATGAATATGATAATATCTATGATTAACACCCTCCACAATAAAAATGATTAATCAACCTCTCATAATTACAAAAAAATGAACAAAATGAAAAATTATGATTGGTTGAATGCGGTTTGCACGGTTTGTACAAATTGAGTGGTTTGCATTTGATCGCTCCCCTATATATATATGTGTGTATATATATATGCATGTGTGTATATATATATATATATATATATGCATGTATATATATATATATATATGTATATATGCATGTGTATATATATATATATATATGTACGTATGTTATAGATGAGCGATCAAATGTAAACCACCCATATTCGTACAAACCGTGCAAACGACCCTCATCCGTCAATTTCATTGTTTAATCAAATGAAATTGTTTCATATAGTATTTTTTTTTTTTTTTTGATGAAGTTGTTTCGAAATTGTTTCATATAATACTTATGAAATTTTAATGAAACTGTTTCATGTATTGTTAATGAAACCGTTTCATGTATTTCTCTAAAATTAATATAATAAAGATGATAATATCCATGATTAACACCCTCCATAATAAAAATGATTAATCAACCTCTCACAATTACAAAAAAACTAACAAAATGAAAAATTATGATTGGTTAAATGAGGTTTGTACAAATAATGTGGTTTGCAAAGTAAATCTCCTATATATAAATATAAATATATATATATATATATGTATCACAAATTTATGTTTCTCTGTGTTTGATTTCCTTCTAAAAACTTCAAAAATGGGTAAAGTTTTGGCGCATCTTCCTTCTATAAAGTGTGTTTTATTTATTGGATGCAAATGGGTATTCACTTAAAGCTTCATTACATGGTCATGGAGGCTCTCTCCATTGCCTATACAATCTATCATTTGGCAAAAAACCATTTTCAGGTATACAACATTGACTATGAGGAGACGTGCTTTCTTGTGGTTAACATAATATTTGTTTGTATTTTTATCGTCATAGCAACTATTCTTGATTAGTAGTTCCATCATTTTGATATTGAGAATGTATTTCTCATGAGCAAAAAAGCTCATATCTTGTAAACCCCATTGGATATAAGAAAGATTTCAGGTAAATGAAACTAATAGCAAGGCAATATAGTTGTAAATTGGTAGCACTGAAGACTTACCTGTGAACAACCGGTAAGCATCTGGCAATGGGCGTCTTTGGGTGCCATAAAAGATCTCACTCTGCTCAGCAAGAAAAAGCCCAGGGTCAACCACCACAGGTTTCAAAATCCGTGACCTGTAAACAACGAAAATACATATTATCAAACTCCACAATAGCTACTCCAATGCCCATTAAAAATTAGGTAAAAGTAAACATTGCCATACTCTCTCCAGCCAATGTAGCTTGTGTGATTCACAAAGTTGAGATCTTTAGGTAGGTATGATAGAATATGAAGAAGATCTGGAAAACAAACAAAAACCCCAAGATAAATACTTGTTCAGTAGTTTATGAAGCAAAACAAAAGAGCATTTAGAACTCCTAAAACTAACAAATAGACCAATTTATTTGTGAAGGAACTTCCAATCCAACAAATACCCACAATTGGCAAAACTAAATCATTGCAAACAAACACAAACAAGACCGACAAATCAGATCAGCACAAAAAACGATACTTCTGCACAAAATTATACAATCTGTTGATAGAATATGAAGAAGATCTGGAAAACAAACAAAAAACCCAAGATAAATACTAGTTCGGTAGTTTATGAAGCAAAACAAAAGAGCATTTAGAACTCCTAAAACTAACGAAATAGACCAATTTATTTGTGAAGGAACTTCCATTCCAACAAATGCCCAGAATTGGCAAAACTAAATCATTGCAAACAAACACAAACAAGACCGACAAATCAGGTCAGCGCAAAAAACGATACTTCTGCAAAAATTATACAATCTGTTAATAGGACTTGCAAAGCAACCACAAGAAGAATACTTAATCCACACTAGCTAGGATAGGTCTAAAATGGAACTCATTTGGGGATCTAAGAACATATAGAAGCAAACCAATGCTTAATCAAGATTCTACGAAGGAACTCTGAGAACAACAAAACCACAACATTAAATCAACGCAAGATGGATTTTTGTGAAGAAATGTGAACAAGAAGTGAAGTATAATCAGCCCAGATAACTAATTTGCAATTTTACTAGAAACAGACAAAAGCCCACCAAGAGATGATACAGAACCAATGCTAGGTTAAGTTACTTCTAAAAGATAAACCCTAGAACAATGATATTCAACAGTCAGAAACAAATTATTTGATCAATATATATATATATGCTCAACCAAATCAGTATGACAAATACTCAAAATTCAAGAATTACCATCTTGAGTAACAAGGGGGTAATCAGCAGCAGAGAGATTTATAACCCAATCCCAATCAGGGGAAAGCTTCAAGAGAATAGCAACACCATGTAAAGTGGAAGAAATAGAAGAAGATCCTTTAGGGGAAACAAGATCAGCTTTCCCAATAACATTAACATTTTGGGCGGCCCAAAAAACCGGAATTGATTGAACGGAGAGGGCTAAAAGGTCACGTTCTTTTTGAGGGGCAGAACGGTCAAGATGAAGAAGGTATTGGTTTCTTGGATGGTAGATAGACAAAAGAAGTCGGATAATCCGATTCGAATCGTTGAAGGATCCGGTAATGAAATAGGCGATGGTAGGCGAGGCAGGAGGAGATTGATTGGTGGTTTTGTTGCTGTTGAGGAAGAGGAGTTGGTGGTTGTGATATTGGGTGGTGGATAGACGGTGAGGAAAGAGGTATGGGTCGGAGAAAGATGGCGGTGGCGGTGGGGAGGGAAATGGGGAAAAGAAAAAGAGGAGAAAGATGAGGGTGGTGATGGTTACGATGGTGTAGAGAGTGGTGGTGGATGATGATTGTGTTGGGTTTTGCATTTCCTAGCGAAATAAACACCAAAGATTGAATCTTGAATTTCTTGAATGTGTTTACAGAATCGAAGAAAACGCCTATGTATTTCTACAGCTTGTTTCTTTGTTTATAACTGGTGGTGGTGGTGGTGGCGGCCGGCCGTCGTGAAGGGATGTAGTGACGATGCTGTTGCTGTGAATTGTCCGTCCACATTCTCAAATCGAGTGGTAATTCCACTTTCATACCTTCAAGTTATAGTGTGAATTTAAATATACTTATTTGTGTTGATTTAGAAAGGAAGCAAACCCAATAAAGACATGACCTTTTTCTTGTATATCAATTTAAGCATAAAGTGTTCCTCTATTCTTTCTTTTCTTTTAACTATTTTTATTTTTTATGATATTTTAATTATTGGGGTTAAAAACCTCATATATTATAAAGTGATAACTATGAGAACCAACAAACTATTAGTGTAAGGTCAGGTATTGTTTTACTTGATTTTTTTTTCTTTATCTACGGCTATAATTTGATATATTTATTTGGAGGGTGCTTCAAAATGGAATTCTTGTCCTTTAAGAGCTTAACAACAAAGGTATCGATCTATACTAGATTCTCTGTCTGGTATGTAGAGATCATATTACATCAGTGGAACATTGCTTGCTCTGCTGTAAACACACCATGCACGAGCTGCTCAACTTTGATGGAGGAAGATGGATCTCTGATTCGTTAAAGGGCATGCGGCTTATTTTCTTTGGAGATTTAGAAACTCTCCAAGTCTTTAAAGGGGTCAATTCAACCTTTGACCTCTTGGATGACATCCAATTCTAATCTTTCAATCGATTTTCTCATGATGCAATTCTTTATCAATTTTTTCGGTTTATTGGTTATGCACTCTTTTTGGGACAGTAGTTTGAGGGTTCTCCTTTCAACTTTGATTATTGTTTTGGTTATAGTTTGTTGTTGATTTTGTATGTTTGTAATCCTCTTTTATTTCGATTTCTCTATGGGTCTTAGAACGGTTTTTCGTTTCTCACAAATCCCTCGATGCCTTCTCTTCCCCTTCTTGCCTTTCAAAAAAAGTTCATTTGAATTAAGGATCATATCTTGTTTTTTAAAATTGGCAATTTATGTTATTTAATTAAATTTTAAATAACGATTTGGTCTCATTAGATACGTGTCTCCATGCAAATCGGGTGTTTGTTTAATTTAAGATAAAAAAAATATCCAAAAAACACTGCCTTAATTGCGATTTGTGTTTTCAGACCCATGAAGTTTAGCAAATCTTAAGAAACATAAATCCTTCAATTATGGAAACAATGATACAAATGGAGAATACATACAAACCCACACACATAAATTGCCAAACTTTTCTTCATTTATCAGTAGGAAAGATGAACAGTCAGCCTCAGCAGCGACTCCACACCATCGGCGACGATCTGACCCGCCGGAATAAGGGACCGAACCTCAGCGAACCCACAAGCATGCAGAAACTTTCCGGTGCCACCTGTCACCGACAACCGAGACATTGCGCTTCCGATATGATAAACTCCAAAGAAATTGATACTATCTCCATATTCACCTCCTTCCATCATCGCCGTGAATGTCATCATCTGTCTACTTCCATCCGCCGAGCTTGAAACATAAACCCCTTGTGCTTTACCTAATGACTGTGAACCCAACTTTGGGTCGACGGTCAATACGTCATCGATCACTGTTATGGTCCCGAACCCAAGCCCAAGTCCGTCTGGTCCCAGTTGGGCGGCGATCTGATTTTGACCATTGTTGTTTTGGTTCAGGTTTCCGGCGTATTGGGTGCCAACTAAACCGGTTCCGAGTGGGATTCCGTTGGCGTTTACAGTAGGGATGGCACCATTGGCGTTAGGAATCGCTACACCACCTTGTGGAGCTCGGAAACCTATGCGTCTTGCGAAGGGTACTTGACCACTATATATGTTTCCTAGAAGACCTGTTACCGGTCTAGCTGTTGGGTTGCTACCACCAAGGATATCATGTAGGTAGAGCTCGAAAACATGTTCTCCTTCTGCTGCCGATGATGGATCCACGGCCTTTACAATATTCCAGATTCCCATTTGCAGAATGAGCATCGAGAAGATGAACAATAAACAATTCTTCAACATCTTGAAAGTTGTATGAGAGTGAGTGATCAAAAAGAGAGAGAACTAAGCTTGTTGTTTGGATGGTTATGGAGGTATGGAGATGCTGTTTAAATACCAAGTAATTCTACATAAAGAAGCATATGAAGAAGATGGAATAGGTGTTGTTTCTTGGAACAGGTTTTGTAGGGTTTCTTTGACATTATTTAACCTGCAAAATGCAAATCCATCTAAACCATTTATTTTCCATGTTGTAGTGGTTCTAACTAAACCATAGATATGAATAGTTTGATTCATCCCTTTATAATAAAAGATTTCAATTTCATTCTTGTATTTAATAAAATAAATACATTTATTAGGTCAACCCACCAGCTAAATAGCTATCAGAACTTGATCAAGATTGTTCTTATTTAACAACTATATCAATAGCAATGAACTAACTAGAATATAACATGGCACAAATAGGGTTTACAAGACTTTGCATCATTTAGCTATCTGAATTATGCAGCTGCTGTTCTTGAGGTTCTTCATGATTCATGATCTTGGGTTGTCTGACAATTGGAGAAATCAATTTCCATACTGCATTCAATAGTCAACATGAATTACAGAATGAGGTCAAAGGCATGCAACCATAACCAGAAACAGGCCTAGCTAATATGAGTTTGATCATAAGTGCATATATATACATATATATATATATATATACATATATATATATATATATATATACTTACAGTATATTGTGGCTGCAAACCATTCATTAACTATTTTCACCCATGTACTTGCCCACCCGACATCAATGCTCCATCTGTTGTTTCACAAAATTACATAAAATGGGTGGGTTTCTTTTGAATCTTAATTTGATAAGTGCAGGTTTGATCATTAATGAAAAGAAAAAGCATCTGGATCTTACTTCCTGGTTGAGCTATCAAGATTCCAGCTGATGAAAAGCATAGCAAAATACATAGCCCCCAAGGAGAATATCAGGTGAAAGAATCCATATTTATAGGGGATATCATCCTCCATCTGATCTTCTTGTTTCCTAAGCTGAACAAAGAAAGAAAAATTTTATGCATAAGTAATCATTCACAAACTAAATAAATTTGAGATTTTATAAAAATGGAAGAACCTGAAATGTTTCTGAATCAATCCCAGTTGAAAACGTTGCCATAACAATGGCAAAAACCCCTATCAGGAAGCCCTGGAAGCACAAGAATGATAACAATGTAAATGCCTAGGATCACAGTTTGAGTTTGAGGTCTAAAATAAAGGGTGTTTGCTTACAAGCACGGTTATCCAATCAACGTGCTCGTTCTCGTGCTTTTCAGGGCTGCATTTTTCGCTCGCAGGTTCACTGGAAAACCATAAGAGTTACTATCCCAAAAGAAGCGATTGAAGTACTAATCTGAACTTTATGCAATGATATCAAACCTTCTTAAAGCAGACCAACAGAGGTACACGATATAAGATGCCATGATCCCTGATGATAAAAGACCCTTATTCACCTGTATCAAGTACTCTAAAATCACTTAGATTATATTCTCAGATAAAAACTAAAAAGATTGTGGCTGTAGAATTTCATGGAGGACATATGTTATATACCTTCGAATGCAAGGATATAACCATCATAACAAGAAGCAAAATTGATGTCCAGGTGATGAAGAATATGTTTAGAGTGCATGAAGCTTTGGATGCATACCATACATACATCACGATGATCCCACAAAAAGAGCCCATATAGAACAGTGTCGACATGACTAATCCACAACAGGAGCTGCAAAACATAAAAGGCTTTCATACTATTGTTTGGACGCTTATGAACTTTGACGATGAGAATGATGAGAGCATATCAAAAGTCAAACCTTTGCTTCTTTCTTTCAACAGGCATCCAGTAAGCATTCCACCATGCTATAAACTCGATTACACTTACAAGTTGAAGGAGGAGAAAAATTCTGGATCAAAGATTCAGGTAAGAACTGATTTTGATGAAAAAGATTAAAACCCTCTAGAAAGAATGTTATTTAGAAGATTACCCAGCACCAACTCGAGCAAGTTCACCTGCAAAAACTTGAGATTTTAGTCAACTAGATATCTTGAACATCAAAATCGGCGATATGGCTTCTTGTAATTTGATTGACATACCATATAAATGAACAAAATCTGAGGGGATGAAGAACGAAAACACTTGGATGATCATCAATATGGCAAACTTTGCAGTCCACCATCCAGAATGCCAAGTATCGCGAGTGTTGAATAACTTGGTTGTTCCACATGTGGTCAGAAACAACATAAAGAAGAATATCTAGAAATGTACATTAAGGCTGCCACAAAAATGTAACTTCGGAAAAGACAATATTGTTATGAATTCATCTGATTTAGAACTTGTAAGATACGAAGCATCCCAAACTGATGCGAAGAACTCCCATTGTTTGGAAACAGTCATGGCCCTTTGGTCCACAAGCTTTGATGAGAACTGCAGAAGAAATGTAAAATGATGTAATTACCCAATTGAACCATTGTGTTTGATGATCTATTAAACTTTAGGAACTTACTGTGGTAGTGAAGGGAAACCCTTTGGCCATAGTCACGCAAAAACCAAGCTACAAGATTTACTAATAAGAAGATAATGCCATACGTATAGCGGACCCTTAATGACTTTTTCCTCCTTATTAAGCACTCTATACTCCTCTGTTGCATCATATCCCATTGAGCAATCTCTGCATCACTTAGTTTGATGTCCACTAATACTCCATCTTGAGTCATTTCTCCAGGCTCAACCATCCTGAAACTAGTTTACTAGTTGAAAATTAATCAAAAATTCAAGAAAATGGGATTTAAGGCTGTAATCTATGGAATGGAAGCAGGAAACAAAGCCAATCTGCAGCATGAAACATCCGAAACAGAAAGAATTCTAGTTTTGACAATATAGAACATGTTCAGTCCAGAAATGAGTGAATGCATAATGCTGGTGCACGAAGTCATTATCATATCGATCCCACATAAACGGAAATCATGCTCAGTGATCAGAAAATAGATAAAAGGCCATAAGAAGAAGATTAAGGAGTCCATAGGAGGTTAACAAACCTTTGATGTTTCTGAGTTAATTTGGTTCCAGCTAATGGTATGTGGAAACTTGGTACACTCTGAAAGCAGAGGGAATTGAAGTGATGAGTGAGGCTCCTTAGATTCAATTAAGATGCCGATAAAGCCTGAAATCGTGTTTTAATTACCTCTAAAGTGCTAATTAAATAAAGAAGAAGAAGGTAGGAAGCCTCCAATTTGTCAGGTTTGAGTAATAATTGGTTTAGAGTCAGCCCAACAACTAAGTGTTACTATTAGCAGACACTTCATTTCTTCAACACACTTTTATTATTTAGAAGCCATCTGTTCTTCTTCCATTTTCTTGTTCTTTGGTTGGATAAAAGTTTGTTTTTCTGTTTGGAATATTTATAAAAGAGATTAAACCCTTATTAATAAACAAAACCCATCAAGGGAAGAAAATAAAAATGCATGAGAGGTTAACTTTCAAACTCAAAATTCAATAAAACTTACAGCTGGTAACATGATAGCAAAATCTAAACAAAGAAAAGTGGATAAAGTAACTTGCAAGGTGGAATGGAATTAGGTTTAATTTGTTATTTTCTTTTGATTTATGAGTACAAGTTAACAAATTGGAAAATGAACCAAAAGTTGGGAAGATTTCATGAAAGAAAATTAACAAATCTTTTACTTTTTCATTGCAATGCAACAAGTCATAAATTACTGTTAAACATGTATAAAATATTAAAAGTTCACATGTGAAGATGAAGAACGGTGCTTTGAGTGTAGAGGAAGCCATAAGCAAGAAACCAAATAGAAGATGACAAAAGGTGGTAGGTCCTAACGGCTTGACCCAATTGGAGACCGTTGAGCGTAGCGAACGGTGCTCAAGAAACGAAATTAAAATTAATATATATATATATATATATATATGTGTGTGTTAAATAAAATAAATATGAAATTTAGGTGACTACTACAAATCATGCCCAACATGAAGCATGACATAATGTTGGAACCCCAAAATCTAGTGCTTGAAGCTTTCTGGCGTGTGATCTTTACTTTTGTGATGTTTTTTGTTTGTTCATTAGAAGAGATGAATCATGCAAATGTTTGGTGCTCTATGATTGGGTTTATTTATTTGGACTAAACACCGGTAAGAAGTTAAAGTTTATACATGAATCCATTGAATTTTTTGGAGAAAATTTATTTGATGATGCATATATGTACCTACATTACAGTATTACAGATTATTCATATAGGTTCATATATACACTTATAAATAGATTTTTTTAATGATTCACATATGAATATTCTCATTTTACCTTCTTACAATATCTAGCCAGCCTTTTTTTTATTTGAACCTCCCACTTCGTCCAATTCATTACAAATTGAACCCTTTTTTCTGGATAAAACCTCAATTCAAATAAAATATGCCAACCCAACTAGTTTAGCTTTTGAGTGTGTGAAATGGTAGGAATTAGAAGAGGGAAGTGATGTACAGAAGAGGCAGAGTAATCTTTAACCTTTCATTGCTTTCTTTACCCTTTCTTTCTTTCTAACCCTTCAACTCCACATAACAGTATCATCCCCTCACCCATTATTTTTCATTTTCTCATAGCAGCCATTAGCACACATCCAAATGGTATTAAAAAAAGATTAATAATTGTTCAAAAATGTGCCCTAACAAAAGTTTACATGCTAATCACACTTCCGCCTTCTTTTCTCACTACACATACTGAGCTGAGTCTTTGTGTATTTATTTTGTCAGTAAAATGTGTGTCAATCATTTGCAGTATCACAAGGGTGGTCAATAGTCCATGCCACCCATTGCACCGCCCATTCCTGGAGCTGCTTCACCAGCAGGCTTGGGGAATTCAACCACGATAGCTTCAGTGGTTGTCATCAAAGACGACACACTACACAAAATACAAACTTAATCAGTTCAGCACCCGTTAGATATACAAGAATCAGAACCAACTGACCACAGTTGTTTCAACTAACCTTGCTGCATCAACCAAGGCTGTTCTTATCACTTTCAATGGGTCAATGATTCCATTTTTCACCATATCCACATATTCACCTAAAGATTTGTAAATTCCCACATAATTAATCATAATTCTCCATCTGCTTATGTAAATAACAAAAAGATAGGCACAGACCTCTTGCTGCATCATACCCAAGATCTGGGTCATCCTGCTCTAAAAGCTTACCAACCACAACTGAACCCTCCACTCCAGCATTAGAGGCAATTGTATAAACAGGCATCTGCAATTAGTCAAGTAAAAAACACGCAATTTCTTCATCTTATATATCAAACGACCAATTTGATTGAAATTATAATACAAGTGCTCGGTGAACAATATAAAGCTCTAACCTTTAGCGCATTCTGGATGATCTGAACACCTATTTTCTGATCGAAATTGGCTGTTGGCAACTTATCCAATTCTTTAGATGCATATAGAAGAGCAACACCACCACCTGCATCAAACGAGCTTATTTTATGTGTATTTCTTTGATTCTTCTATGACCAATTCAGGAGAAGAGATGTTGGACAGTTTACCTGGTACGATTCCTTCCTCAACAGCTGCCTTTGTGGCATTTAGAGCATCGGTAACTCGATCTTTCTTTTCACCTACTTCACTGTCACTGGCTCCTCCAATCTGAACATGATTGCAAATTTTCAGTAATCAAACATAAATACCAAGACTTTTGATCATAAAGATACAAAGATCAACTGGAAGAAGAACAAACCTTTAATACAGCAACACCACCAGAAAGTTTTGCTAATCTTTCTTGAAATTTCTCTTTATCATAATCAGATGTACTGGACTCGATCGCTGACCTGATCTGTCCAACAGATAACATGCTGCATCATGTTAATACCCCTATAGCTACTCAACGGGATAACAGCCAATTGAAATTATTTATTTGCCAAGAAGAATCCTTAGATATGACCATAGAACTTTTCAAGAAAAACAGTAACAAAGGTGCACCTGTTCACACCGCTCTTCTATAGACTTCTTAGCACCAGCACCGTCAAGCACAACTGTGTCATCTTTGGATACAGTGACCTAACGACAAAAATGACCGTTGACTATAAACCAGCCCAAAAGTCGAGTACCTGTTCATTCTGAATGCTTGAAGTAATGTTACAAACCTTTTTACAAGATCCAAGCATTTCCAACTCCAAATTGTCAAGGTTCATTCCAAGTTCTTCCGTTATAAGCTGCAGGTCAGATGAAAAGCTCATCATAGAGGATCTATCAGACAACACATAATATCATGTCATAATTAGGAAATATCATTAACCCACCTGGCCTCCGGTGAGAGTGGCGAGATCTTCCAGATTTGCCTTTCTGTTCTCACCAAAACCAGGAGCTTTTATGGCACAAACCTATTCAGAGAAAATAGTCAGTTGCATACACCAAGAACAAAGATCGTTCAGGATTTCGACATTTCTAAAGATGATAAAAACCTTTATGCCAGCTCGAAGCTTGTTAAGAATTAAGGTCGCTAACGCGTCGCTTTCCACATCTTCAGCAACAATTAGCAGGGGCCTTTGTTTCTGGGTGAGAATTAAAATACATCAGGCATATAGCTGCATGATATATATATATATATACACACACACACCCCAAATGATTGTGTAACTAAATTCAAAATGGAACAACGAACTTCAAGAACATCTGGGACTCTACCTTCAGTGCCAACTCTAACACTTTGATCACAGAATTAATGTTTGATATCTTCTTCTCATGGATTAGAACAAGAGGGTCCTCTAGTTCCTGTTGAACATCAATCAGTTGGCAATTTTTCAAAATACAGTATATATATAGGGAGGTTCAGGGGAAAACCCCCAAAAAATGAAAACTGAGGAACACCCTGGCAACCCGTTCATCTTGACGGTATGCACATATGCACATGGTAACCGTTACCAGTGTGTTCATCAGTTTTTCATTTTCTTTAAGGTTTTCCCCGAACATGCCCTATATATAGTACACTTTATCAGCTAATAATCACGGGAACTTACACATTTCTGATTCTTTTGATTTGTGATGAAATGTGGAGATATGTAGCCCCTGTCCAGCTTCATTCCCTCAACAACTTCTAGTTCATTATACAATGTCTTCCCATCCTACACCAGATCAATGCAAAAAAGCAGCAGTCTTTTGTCAACGATAATCATTCAAGATTAACTAATTTAATTTCCTGATCATGAAAGTAAGGATAACTAAAAGCAGCTTACTTGAATTGTGATAACACCCTCTTTCCCCACTTTCTCCATAGCCTTGGCTATTAGCTCACCTATCTCACGTTCTCCATTTGCAGAAATTGTACCGACCTGTTAATTATATTACATTTGATCAAAAAAACACTTTCGAGCACCTAGCACGACTAAAATTTAGTAAACAAACCTGCGTGATTTCCTCAGACGTGCTTATCATACGAGCCCTACTCTTCAAGTTTGTTACCACTGAATCAACGGCCATGGAAATACCACGCCGGAGGTCCATTGCATTCATACCAGCTGCAACTGACTTGCACCCCTCTGAAAATATTGCCCCTGTGAGGACTGTCGCACAAGTAGTACCTGAGACAGTAAGGACCCCATTAAAACAATGGTTGCAAAGAGATTGTTAGATTTCTAATAAAAGACTTGTTAACAAAACACAAATCCACCATGGATGAGTTAAATCTTACCATCACCAGCCACATCGTTTGTAGCATTAGCAACCTGTTTGACAAGGCTTGCACCGACATTCTTGACTTTGTCTTTAAATTCAATGCTTTTTGCCACCGTTACACCGTCTTTTGTCACTTTTGGTGCTCCATAACTTTGTTCAATCACCACGTTACGCCCCTAAAATTCATCACCAAATGGTATTTTATCAAACTGAGTGACTAGCTAGCATATTCCCTCTATAAAATACAATATAAATGATTAAATTCTTCAACTTCAAACCTATTCAATCTCCAACCTTAATAACATTCATTTTCAATTCTAGCTCCCCATATACGATACAATCCACCAAAATCAGAAACACCCATTGACAATAATCGATTTGTAAAGTCCCCCAAGACTCAAATCACAACTAGTTGACTATAATCAGAAATTAAATCTCTAATTCCATCATGCAGTCTTAGAAAGCTTATAACTTTCTGGTTCACTCCAATAACCCCCAGTTGTAATCCCATTCTTTTTGCCATTGGACATCGAAATCAAATTTAAAAATCATATATCTTTCGCCAATGATGCATGTCCAAAAGGCGTATTCAAGATTAATGAGAAAGTACCTTTGGACCCATGGTTACTCTAACAGCATCAGCAAGCTCTTCAACACCTCTAAGCATTAAGGCCCTAGCATCTACTCCAAATCTGATGTCTTTAGCTGCATAGTTTCTGCTCCAACTCAACCTACTTCCAATCTGTTTTCCACATGCAGATAAAGATGAACACACATAAATGCATAAAAAATTATACAGAAAGAGAAAGAGAGAGTCGATTCATTACCAATTGGGTGCCGTTGTTTGCAACCCTGCAAATTACAACAAAAAAGAAGCATATTGATTAGAAAAAATTCGTGCTTGGTGGAACAAGAACCACATAAATCATGTGGGTATGGATTAACAATTATTGAAATGATGAGATGAAAAGTACCTAGCTTTAGAAGCAAGATTTACAGCGAAACGATACATGATCAATGAAGATGCTTAAAGATTTCGAGAGGGGATTTGGGTCGTGTACTATTAAGGAGGAAGACAGAAGAATCTGGAAGAAATGGCCAATAGGGTTTTAGCCTCTAATTTCAGAAATGTGATGAGATGAGGAGGGTTTAAGTTTTGGGGAGTGCTAATGACACCCCCTTAGTAGGGGGTGGTGATTGCTTGGAATTTGTGCCAATCATTTTTTGTCATAAATATCAAATCAATTAATTATATATTTATATTTTATTAATTTTGTTTTATTTTATATATTTACATTAAAAATATATATATTATTTTATTATTTTTATGTTACTTTATTATTTTATAATTTTAATTTTATATATTA